>NW_006408740.1:1687978-1728117 GCF_000296735.1 Chrysochloris asiatica
TATTAAGAAATATCTTCTGTTCTTCTAGCCACTCCAGGTTGGTCTGCTTGTCCTTTCAAGTGGGAATTTCCCATCTCTGGAGATCTGGATGTGGTTCAGGTTTCCACCTATAGTCTTATGTATTGTAGAGGATCTGCAGGAAGCCTCCTTCACTGGGCACAATGTAGCCCCATTTTAGGTATCCCAATCAGTTATAGGCAGAAGATGGACTTACAAGCTTTCTATGGTGATGCTTTTCACTATTCCTTTCTCTCCCCCTCCAGTGTCTATTTTATAATATAATGCAAGGAAAACCAAAATTCAAAAGACAGCCAAGCATCTTAATATTATTCCCCCCTTTTCCACATTCCAACCATGCCTTGATCTGTTTCCCAGAACCCTGTTGTTCCCAGGTTGTGCATATATCATTATTTACCTCTGTCTCACTTAGCCCATTGAGACCTGTCTAATTGTTCTCCCATCTGCTTTGTTCTTCCATTCCCTTCTCCCTACTTGTATATTGCCTCCTCTCTAGCACCCAAACTATCCTGTGTCTAATCCCTGCCCTGTGCTCCACCTTCCCCTCCCTCCCCTCACCCACCCCCAACATCCCAATAATCAACAAAGAATTTCTCCCACCCCCCTTTAGTATGGGTTCGTTCCTTTAATCTTTTACAATAGTGGTCCTATGCAGTATTTCTCTTTTTGTGACTGACTAATTTCACTCAACATAATGCCCTCAAGGATCATCCATGTTATGCCGCGGCTTGCAGTTTCCTTGTTGTTCTTCAAGGTAGCATAGTGTGTATGTACCACAGTTTATTTATCCATTCTTCAGTTGATGGGCACTTTGGCTGCCTCCATCTTTTTGCTATTGTAAATAATGCTACTATGAACATTGGTGTGCATATATCTTCTCAGATTGTGACTCGGTTTTCTTGTGGGTAAATACCTGGGTGGAATTTTGAGCAATTGTATCCATAAGCAAAAGTCCTGCTTATCAAATTGTAACCATTGACATGTTCAGTATCAAATGTCTTTATCTTCATCTGATCAGATTCTGGTTAGGTCAACCCTAGCCATCCAAACTAGGTCAAATGGGGATCAGTTGCAAGTTTGGGAGTTCACACACATCTCCTTGCACTTCAAAAACAGCTGGCCCTTCATTCTCAGCCCTAGCCCCCTTGGGCTACGTCAGTGCCTGTGGACTCAGGAGTTCACACAACTCTCTAAACTTCAGACCCGTCATTCTTCCCTTATTTTCTCTCATCTCAAGGTTAATGGGTGCCAGTAGAACATGTCAAAACTTAACTATGCCTCCATTGCTGCATTTCCCCCAATTCCACTCACGTTTAGACCCAGGTGGTCACCAGCAAGAATACAACTTGCCAGTTCCCTTTAACTTCTGTCCTAGAAGAGGGTTTTCTCTGATAGGCCAACTTTCCTTGCCTTGATACCTCTGAAACTCAACACACCAAAATGTCTACTTTTTTTTTTTTTTTGCTTTCTTTCAACTATGGATTTCCTGTTCCCCCAGCAGTCCTGGATGGTCTGCGTATCTTTTCAAGTATAAATATCCAAACTCTGAAGGCTCTGGATGGTGCTCAGAATTCTACCTAAAGCCCCAAACTCTACGAAGACTTAAAGAAAATGTCTGTTTTTTTCCTGGAAAATTCTAACTCCCCTTTAAGCAAATCCAATTAAGTATGGGCTCAATTCAGGCTTGTAACTCTCTATAATCATTATTTCCAATAATCATTTCTATTACCCTATATGTCTATTTTTCAATAATAGGCTGTAGAAACCAATATTCATAAGGCAAACACATAAACCTTTTAAAACATTCAAGTTAAATCTTTTCCTCTACTTTGGACTAACACCATTCGTGTGTATATGACCTTGGATCTCTGGTGGTGGTGTTTATGTGCTATGGAGTTGGTTCTGACTCACAGCGACCCTGTAAATCTTTACGGAATTTACAGGGCTGTAAATCTTTACGGGAGCAGAAAGCCTCATCTTTCTCCCACGGAACAGCTGGTAGTTTTGAACTGTTGACCGAGAGATTAGCTGCCTGATTCATGACCACTAAGCTACCACCAGAGCTCTCTAGCAGGGTGGATTCCATTAGACCCTGACCACAGATCAGTTATCTTTTTAACCAGCTCAACATTAGCTCCAGCCAACTCCAGAAGCTGTCACTCTCCCCTCTGCTGTAATATTTTATCCCATACCCCTTGGTTCTTTCTCTTACAAAACTTCATAATTTCATAGGTCTGGAGCCATTGCAATGAATCCAACTTCTGATGCCACCTGTAAAAACCATGCCACTCTCTTGGTACCATAGGTCTTAGGCCAGATTTTCTAGCTAAACAAAATCAATGAGTCATATATATGTATATATATAAACAGAAATGGCTTACAATTGCAGAGCCCCAGGTCCCCAGTGAAAGAGAGAGAGTTCCTCCCACATGTCCATTATATTGGGAACAGGTCACACCCCTTAGGAAGCATCCCTTTAATTGACTGGCTGCTCATAGCGTCCATCAGAATTAACTATGCCTGTATTAGGTTTTATCACCATAGGAATAAGCACATCCCAACTGCCAAAGTTCTGGAAATTTTGGCCTAGTCAAGTTGACAGGAAAACCTAACCATTCCAATAGCTATAAATTGGCCTCTGAGCACTACTTTTGCTGTGTACCAAAGATTTTGGTATGTTATGTTTTGATTCTCATATGATTCAAAGAATACTTTCATTTTATTTTTAATTTGCCTTATTATCCAGTATGATCCTGGTGTGGTGTTATATAGTATAAGCTCTGGACAGCTAAGTGAAGGTCAGTAGTTCAAACCCACCATCCACTCCTCAGTAACTGATTCAATAGCATTTAACAACAACATTTTACAATCAAATACAATTTCCATGTATTTGATTTTTTATCCCTGCTCTTCCTATGGTTGATTTCTAATTTTATAGCATTCTAATATGAGAAGATGCTTTATGGTATTTCAATGTTTTAAAATTTATTGAGGCTTGCTTTGTGGCCTATTTGGTCTATTCTGGAGAAAGTTGCATGTGCAATGGAATAGACTGTATATTGTGCTATTACTGGATTGAGTACTCTGTATAAGTCTATGAGGTCAAGTTGGTTGTGTTGCTTAGTTTTTCTGTCTTTGATGAGTTTCTTGTTATTCTGTCCTTTGTGAAAAGTGGTATATTAAAATCTCCTACTATTATGTGGCAGCATCAATGGAGGGGCTTAAGTGTGGCAACAATGGAGAGGTTAGCCCAGGACTGGGCAGTGTTTCATTCTGTTGTGCATAATGACACTATGAGTCAGTACCAACTCGATGGCACCTAACAACAACGACTATTATTGTAGAGTTGTCTATCTCTTTCTTTATTTCTATTAGAGCTTGATTTATGTGACTTGAGTCTCTTTCATTGGGCACATAAATTTTTTTTAAAGCTCTTATTGTGAATTGAGTGGTAGTTTACAGGGCAAATCATCATTTTTACACTCAACAAATCATATTTTGTTTCATTGCACTTATTACAATCCCCTCCATGGACCAGCAGTTAATAGTATTTACCTCTATCCACCCCCCCTTTTTAATTGTTTAATGATGTACAAAAAACACACATAAAATATATTCAATTAAATATCCAAAGGGCACATTTTGCAAGCCAGTCTCCTGAATGCAAGCACACAGCCTTTCTCAGTCCATGGGTCTAGAGTCCTCAGTTGCTCTATCTCTCTATACGATTGCCTCTGCTTCTGCCTCTGTTGTTGCTGCTTTTCTGGTTAGGATCCCACTGAAAGCATAAATATTTAATATGGTTATATTCTCTTGTCATGAAATAATGACCTCAAGGGTGGTCAAGGGATATGTCAGATTTCTCAGTCTCTTTCTTACCAGTAAACCCGGTCTTTTTCTATTTTTATTGTTTATTAAATAATTTTTAGTTTGTTCCACATTTTCTACCACTCTATCTGGGACCCTCTAATATGATCCCTTTCAAGGCAGTTGGTAGTGGTAGCCAGGCACTATATATGCTTCTGGTCTCAGAGTCATGGAAACTGATGTTCACATTGGATTAATTGATTCCAAGCATCTTCAATTCTTATCACCTATTCCTTCCACACATGTAGTGACCAAGAGCTTAATGGCTGCTCATGAACTTTTAATATCCCAGATGCTTCTCACCAAAGAAGGATGTAGAACATTATTTGTGAACTATGATATACCAATTGACCCTGGTGTCCCCTGAGACTATGGTCCTGAGCCTCCAGGAACCATCAGTTCATTGCCTTGAGATGTTTGATAATATTAAGCACAAACAAGATGGCGGAGAAAGTGAGAATGCAGTAAGGAGCTCAGTCAGCAACAACACAGCATACTGGACTAAGCAGGCTCAGGGGATTGTCCCAGAACTCTGAACCAAATATAAAGGAATATTTAGAAGGTTGGAAGGCTTGCAGCCAGGGGAATTTGTAGCAGAAGCAAAAAATCCTGTGCTTTCTAATCCAAGGCACTCAGCTGCTCCTGGAGACTCCATCTTGGGCGAGATCATGAGGGGGAAGGATCAGAGCAGCCACTGATGCCTGCCAGGACTGCAGAGATAAAGGTTTGGATATTCTGGGTTTTTTGTTGTTGTTTTTTAAATCTGTTCATTGGTCTCTCAGTGGCTGTGACCTCAATTCTGGTGACTAGAGGGGGTACCTGAGCAAGTGGACACCCACCACCACTGCCAGAGGGTTCTACTAGGCATGCACACAGATCTACTAGAAATTTAAAGGCACAGTTTCCACTTAAAACCAAACAGCAGTGAAAAACAGCACAGCTGGCCCTGAACTATTTATCACTAGGAAAAAGGCCTGAACGAGGGTTGTGGAATGGAACAGGCAGACTGAAAAGGAAATAGGCTGAAAATTAAACCCAAAGTTACATCGCAACGACCAACAGTGGCATCTGGAAATTTCTCAGGAAGCAGAGTGAAAAGGGAAGCCCATCTCCTGATCACATCTACCTGAGTTACGTCATAACGACCAACAGTGGCATCTTGAAATTTCTCAGGAAGAAGAGTGAAAAGAGAAGGTCATCTCCTGATCACATCTTCCTGGAGGCAATCAGAAAGCATAAAAAATGCACACCCATCTAAGTATTAAGGCCAGAGCTAAATATGCCTAAAAACAGAAGCAGATGATCATATCAGCACATGTCCAGAAACGAGATAAGATTACTGAGGCAAAGGACCTGGAAGTAGACCTACACTCCATACTGAAGGATGGGCAGGCTTTGGAAATGCCTAAGAAGGAATTCAGAGAAATGATTGTAAAATGTATCAAAACACTAGATAATGGAGTTGAGAAAAATAAGGAAGAGGTCAGGAAAACACTACAAGAACATTCAAATAAGATAGATACAGCATTGGAAACAATGCAAAACCTACAGGAAGAGGTCCAAATGATTAATAATAGAATATCAGAAATGGACGATATACTGAATGGACAAAGGAATAGAACTGAAGAGACAGAAACCAGAACTTGTGAGCTAGAAGATAAATCTCTCAACACTATAACATAGAAGAACAAACACAAAAAAGGATTTAAAAATCTGAAGAAGGCCTAAGATTCATGTTGTGCAACATAAAGAGGAGTAACTTAAGAATTAACATTCCAGAACAGGAAGAATCACACAAGTCCACAAAGGAGATAGTTGAAGAGCTTCTGGAAGAAAATTTCCCTAACATCCTGAAAAGTGAAAAGATAAGCATTCAAGAAGCTCAACAAATCCCAGGAAGGATAGACCGTAAAAGACAATCACCAAGACATATAATAATTAAGCTCTCCAAAATCAAAGATAAGGACGGAATCCTGAAAGCAGCTAGGGAAAAGAGAAGTGTAACATACAAAGGCAAGCAAATCAGATTAAGCTCGGATCTCTCAGCAGAAGCCATGTAGGCAAGAAGGCAATGGGGAGACATATATAAACCCTTGAAAGAAAAAAACAGCCACCCAAGAATCCTCTATCCAGCAAAGCTGTCAATCAAATAGGATGGCATAATCAAAACATTCCAGGAAAAACAGAAGCTAAAGGCTTTTGCCAAAGCCAACCCTGCTATGAAAAACATCTTAAAGGAAGTTCTGTGGACAGACAACCAAAAAGAACAGACAACAACTATAGAATGATGTACGTGGCAGCATCACCCTTAACGAACTCAATTGACAAGAGTCAAGAACAGAATAAAATTATAAGAACAGAGGATCTGGGAAGTCAGTCTATGATCAAAACAATTACAATGTGAAAGAAAGTAAACCCAGAGGAACCGAGATCTAGATGGTGAGAAAGTCAGTTAGATTACAGAATAAAATAGACTATCTTAAATGGAGGGAAAGGAGCTCTGGTAGCATAGTGGTTACGAATTGGGCTGTGAACCAAAAGGTCAGCAGTTCGAAACTACCAGCTGTTTCACGGAAGAAAGATGAGGCTTTCTGTTCCTGTAAAGATTTACAACCTCGGAAATCCTGCACAGGGTCACTACGACTTGGAACTGACTCTATGACACATAACAACAGCAACAACAACAAATGGAGGAAAGAGTTAATGGAATATAAGGTAACCACAATGGTGAGATTGGGGTGGGGGGCTTAGTTCGGGTGTTGGGGAAGGTAATAGAAGAAGGGGGAGCAGTTGGAAGAACAAGATAGGGGAAAACTGAGACAAGTTTGCATGTCCTAAGTGGGACAGAGGTAAATAGTGATGCATGCTAAACCTTGGAAATATAGGGCTCTGTGATCTAAGCATAGCTTGAAGAGGGGAAATAATATTAAGATGCTTGACTGTCCTGTGAACATTGGTTTCTCTTGCCTATTATTGTAAAATAGACACTTGAGTAGGATAGAAAGAAATGTCAGGAAACATGATTACAGAAAACTTGTAAGCCTGTCTTCAGCCTAAACTGATTAGAATACCTAAAAGGGGTTCTAGAACTTGCCCAGTGAAATAAGCCCCTTGTAGAGCCTCTGTAGAATATAGGACCTTAGGTAGAATCCTGAGTCCCATCCAGAACCTTATGAGGTGGGACATTCCCATTAGCAAGGACGAGCAGACCAGCTTGGAATAGCTAAAGCAACAGAAGATACATCTTCAAAGAAAGATCATCAGGAAAAAACCAAAACAAAAATGTCAGCATGACTGGCTACTACAAGAATAAGCAAGCTGTTCTCCAGTAAGCCATCAAGGCAAGCAATCAAGGTCCTTCAGGACAAACCTCTAAGACTGAAACTCAAAGGAAACACATGAACAGGAATATAAGGTTGCTGGCAACCACATGGGTCAACTGGTGAGTGGAAGAGGGGGAAAGGCAGCAATGAAGAAATGGGTTGAGTTCAACCACAGTCCATTGACTCCTGTTGACCTGGAGATGAGAGAGAGAAGAGGAAGGGCTGGTTGGTCCAAAATGTGGTGAAACCTGGGGACACCTGAGCCCATGGACAAGGACATAGCCACAGAGGGCTAGAGCTGAGAGTGAAGCATCCAGCTGATATGAAGTGAGGGGAGATGCACAAAAACACCCAAATTTGCAGACAGTACCCATTTGACCCATCCTCGATGACTTGATAATCAGAACTCGACTAGAGGAAGTATTAAAAAAAATAATAAATTTTTTTGGACAATGGAAACAAGGGTAAATTGTGACAATTTGATGAACCTGACCTATACTTATGGAGGTAGTAACTCTAAATACCAACAGAGAGGGAAGAAATCTTCACACACAATGCTATCCCCTCTGTACACAGAGTAGATAGGGTTGAATAATTTAGACATTGGCAACCTAAAATGAGGGAGCGATGAAGGCACAAAGTGACTGGCTTACATTATTTCAAGAGCAAGCTTAGTTTAAGAGTGTGGGGGGTGGGGTGGGGAGAAAGAGTCCCCACTGAATAGTTTTCATCTTGTCTAGATGGGTCTGTTTAAAAGAGATGGGGATAAGATTCTTATGATTCAATAGTGAGTAATAGTTATCATGACTAATTACAACAGAAACAATTGAAAGGTAGAAGTTTTGTAACAAAACCAGGGGAGAGTGGGTAATCTTATAGTCCAGAAACAAAAGACCCTAGGACCATCAAGGGAGAAGAGCACAAGCAGAATATGAAAGTTTATCCAGAAAAGCAGTGATGCCAGAGACGGAGGCAGACATGGAGAGAGGGAGCGGCTGAGGACTATAGATTCATGGGAAGAGAGGAACTAAGAGCTGGTGGCTAGAAGGCAGACTTGCAGAATGTGCCCTCTGGAGGTGTAAATTTTTATATATGCCTGAGTGGTTTTTGTTTTTGTTTGTTTGTTTCATTTTGTGTTTTTAAAAAGAGTTAAAGTGAGTAGAGAGAAATATTGTTAACTGATGGTACATGGAGGAGATTTTAATCATTGTAATGAAACAAGGTGTAAGGTTTGTTGAAGGTAAAACTGATGATCTGCCCTGTAAACATTCACTCAATCCACAATAAAAACCTTTAAAAAAAAAAAAAAGTTTGATGATATCTAGAAAGTTTTCATCATTTTGTCCACTGTATGCTCCACCACATTCATAGTTGGGGTCACTTCTCTTTGGATTGAGCACAAAAGCAGATTTCTTCCAATAGATTAACCAGGTAATTATCTTCCAAATTTTTTGACATAGTTGTGTGAGTGCTTCCAGTGCTGCATCAGTTTATTGAAAGATTTAAATTTGTATTCCATCACTTCCTGGAGCCTTGTTTTTCCACAATGACTTCAGTGGAGCTTGGACTTTTTCCTTCAGTACCATTGCTACCTCTTAAAATGTTTGAACATTGACCATTTCCTCTTGGTACACTGACTGTTTATACCTTCCATTGTCTTTTGATTGTTTCTACATCATTCAATATTTTGCCCTTTTTCATGTTGTTGGTAAGTGCTGCAAAGTAGGTTCCAATTTGTAGCGACCCTTTAGAGGGTTTCTGAAGAGCAACTGGTTGAAGTGCTGACCTTGCAGTCCAGTGCATTATCCTGCAGTGCCACACAAGGACTCCTTTTTTGCCCATAGAATCCTTCAATATCGTAAGTCGAGGTTTGAATTTTTTCTTCAGTTCTTGTAGTTTGAGAAATATTGACCATGCTCTTCCTTTTTGGTTTTCCAACTTCAAGTTTTTGCATATTTCATTGTAATACTTGAATTTGCTTTCTCAAGCTGCCCTTCAAATTTTTCTGTTCAGCTCTTTTAACTTCCTCATTTCTTTCATTTGCTTTAGCATCCCTATGCTGGAAGCAAATTTCACAATCTCTTCTAACATCTATTTTGGCCTTTTCCTTATTTCCTGTCTTTTTTTTTTTTTTCTTTCTTCCTGTATGATGTTCTTGATGTCATCCCATCTTCTGGTGTTCAGCCCTTTGTGTGTAGTGCATCAAATCTGTTCTTGAGATGGTTTCTAAATCAGGTGAGATGTGTTAGTCATACATTGACTCTTGTGGACTTGTTTTCATTTTGTTCAGCTTCAACCTAAACTTGAGTATGAGCAATTGATGGTCTGTCCACAGTCAGCCTCTGGTCTTGTTTAGGCTTATGATATTGATCTTTTCCATGGCCTCTTCCTATAGCTATAGTGTTGTTGTTAGGTGCCATAGAGTTGGCACTGACTCATAACGACCCTATGAACAACAGAATAAAACACTGCCCGGTTCTGGGCCAACCTCACAGTTGTTGCCACGCTTGAGCCCATTGATGCTACCACTTTGCCAATCCATCTCACTGGATTCTCTGACCCTCTACTTTACAAACATGATATCCTTCTCCAGCAACTGGTCTTTCCTGACAATATGACTGAGATATGAGAGTCTGGAGGAAGACTCATTAACAACCTGTGATATGCAGATGATACAACCTTGCTTGCTGAAAGGGAAGAGGACTTAAAGTATTTACTGATGAAGATCAAAGACCACAGCCTTTGATATGGATTGCATCTCAATGTAAAGAAAACAAAAATCCTATAGATGTAGTCAGTGTGATTCCTGTGTGTTTCATCTGTTGAAGTCCATGTGTGTAGTCAACTTTCATGTTGAAAAAGGATATTTTCAATGAACAAGTCATTGGTCTTGTAAAATTCTACCATGCATAATTCTATCTCCAGCATAATATCTATCACCAAGGCCATATATTCCAACTACTGATCCTTCCTCTTTGTTTCCAACTTTTGCATTCCAGTCACCAGTAATTATCAATACATCTTGATTGCATGTTTGATCAATTTCAGACTGAAGTGGTTGTCAGAATTCTTCAATTTCATCATCACTGATTTTAGTGGTTGGTGCATAATTGTATATAATAGTGGTATTAACTATTCTTTCTTGTAGGCATATGAATGTTATCCTATTACAGACAGCATTGTATTTCAAGATAGATTTTGAAATATTCTTTTTGATGATGAATGTGGTGCCATTCCTCTTCAGTTTATTGTTCCTGGCATAGTAGATCACATGATTGTCTGATTCAAAATTGCCAATACCAGTCCATTTCAGTTGACTGATACTTAGAATATTGATCTTTATCTCCTCCATTTCATTTTTGATAGCTTCAAATTTTCCTAGATTCTTACTTTGTACATTCCATGTTCTGATTACTAGTGAGTGTTTGCAGCTGTTTTCCCTCATTTTGAGTTGTGACCCATTAGCAAATGAAGGCCCCAAAAGTTTTACTCCTTGGTGACATCACAGTCAACTGTACTTTGAGGAAGCAGTTTCTTCCCCAGCTGTTTTTTTTGTGCCTTCCAACAAGAGAGGTTCATCTTCTGGTCCTATATTCTAATAATATTCCACTGCTATTCATAATGTTTTCAGTGGATAAACATTCAGAAGTAATCCGTCTCTGCGTCTTTCTAGTGTGTCTTAGTTTGGAAGCTCCACTGAAACCTGTCCATCATGGGTGACCCTGCTTGTATTTAAAATACTGGGGACATAGCTTCCATCATCACAGTAAAGGGCACTTGCCACCACAGCATGACAAACTGACAGATGACTGATGGCACATATAAATGCGATAATACAACATTTGTCCTCTTTTATTTGACATTCATTCAGCTTAATATTTTCATCCATGCTATATCATGCATCAAGACTTCATTTCTCTTTATGTTGTTGCTCTTGTTGTTGTTGAGTGCCTTTGAGTGGGTTCCAATTCATAGCGAGTCTATGCATAACTGAACAAAACACTGCCAGCCCTTCGCCAGCTCTCATACTTGTCATAGTTGAACTCATTGTTGCTGGCACTGTCAATCCATCTCATTGAAGATCTTCGTCTTTTTTGCTGAGCCTCCACTTGACCAAGATAATGTCCTTCTCCAGGGACAGATCCTTCCTGACAAAATTTCCAAATTATGAGAGACAAGTCTTGCCATCCTCAATCTAAGATCATTCTGGCTGTACATCTTCCAACACAAATTTGTTTGTTTTCTGGAATTTTATGGTACTTTCAACATTCTTCTCTAATACCATAATTCAAATGCATCAATTTTTCTACAGTCTTGCTTATTCATTGTTCAACTTTCACAAGCATATGAGGCAATTGAAAATACCATGACTTGGGTCAGACACACCTTAGTCCTCAAAGTGACATCTTTGCTCTTTAACACTTTAACTCATCATCAATGTACAGATTCCTCAAGAGCACTGGACAAATCTGCTGCACAAGACCTCTTTAAAGTGTTCAAGAGTAAAGATAATCAGTTTGAGGGCTAACATGCATCTGACCTAAGCCATGGCATTTTCAACTGCTTCGTAGGCATGAGTAAGTTGGACAATGAATAAGGAAGACCATAGAAGAATCTATGCATTGAGTTATGGTGTTAGAGAAGAATGTTGAAATTACCATGGACTACCAGAAGAACAAGAAGTGCTGATGTGGCACTGTGGGTTAATGCACTGGACTGCAAAGATGGTTTGAATTGCAATGTCAGAGGTTCAAGCTCACCAGCTGCTCATTGGAAAACCTATACAGGGTCACTATAGGTAAGAATTGACTCGACGGCACTTAACAACAACAACCAGAAAAAGAGACAAATCTGTGTTGGAAGAAGTACAGTCAGAATGATCCTAAGAAGTATTAGAGACTTTGTCTCTCATACATCGGCCATATTATCGGGAGGAACCAGTCCCTGGTGAAGGACATTATTCTTGGCAAAGTGGAGAGTCAATGAAAAAAAGGAAAACCTCTAAGAAGATGGATGAGCACGGTGGCAACTGCATGGTAATAATTGTGAGGATGGCACAGGACCAGGCAGTGTTTTGTTCTATTGTGGATAGGGTTGCTGTGAGTCAGAACTATAGGTTCAACAGAACATAGCAACAACAACAAGAAATTATCAGAACAAATAAGTGAATGCGAAGTAGTTTCTCATTGTCACTTAAATTTTTCATTGTTAAATGTTACACAAATATAAAAATTGTCATCAAATAAATGCACAGTTTAATGGGAGGCAACACCCTTGTAATCTCCACCCATTAGTAGAGCTTGTTCCCGGACAGACTCCAGTCTCCCACAGAGAGTAACTGCTGGACTGCATTTTATGGTGATCACTTCCGTGTTTTTCTTTATATAGTTTTATCACTCAAGCCTGAATCTCTATGCACTGTAGTTTCTCTTTCACCTGTGTGTTTGTTTTTTGTTGCTACATTGTTTCGTATTCTTTGAAGAATGTATTTTAGGTCTATTTTAATCTATAGGTCCCCATTTTGTCTTTTTTCCCTGCTTTGTAATTTATTTATTGATTAAATCAGACCATTTGTTTTATAGAGCTTCCCACATTCAGAATTTGACCAGCTGTGTTATCATAGTGTGGCCCATTTCATGGTCTATGCTGTTCATTGTGTTTCCTGAAAATTGTTCATTATATCTAGAGTTTTATTTGGATAGAGGCTTGGTTTCAGGCGTGTTCCTGAGTGGTGCAAATGACTAACCTGTTCTGCTGCTAACCAAAAGGCTGACAGTTTGAATCTATCCAGAGATGCGTCAGAAGAAAGACCTGGCAATCTATGTCAGAAAAAGCAGACCTTGAAAACCCTAGGGAGCACAGTTGTACTGCCATAGTTGGAATCAACTTGATGGCAACTGCTTTTAATTTCGTTTTTTATTTTTATATTTTGAGGGAAGATGATTTCATAAGTGCTGATGTATTCTTAAACATGAGGCATATGTTTTATTTTGCATTGCTAGTTGTTCAAACAAAACAAGAGAAAAACGAATGGTTTAAAATTAGGAAAGGTGTGCACCAGGGTTGTATTTTTTCACCATACTTATTCAGTCTGTATGCTGAGCAAATAATTCAAGAACCTGAATTATATGAAGAAAATCATGGCATCAGGATTGGAGGAAGATTCATTAACAACCTATGATATGCAGATGATACAGTTTTGCTTGCTGAAAGTGAAGAGGACTTAAAATACTTACTCTTGAAGATCAAAAGCCACAGCCATCAGTATGAGTTGCATCTTAATGTAATGAAAACAAAAATCATCACCAATGGATCAATAAACAATATCCATCTAAATGGAGAAAAGTTTGAAGTTGTCAAAGACTTCATTTTGCTCAGATCAACGATTAAGACTCATGGAAGCAGCAGTCAAGAAATCACATGGTGTATTTCATTAGGCAAATCTGTTGCACAAGACCTCTTTAAAGTGTTAAAGAGCAAAAATATCAGTTTGAGGACTAAGGTATGCCTGACCCAAGCCATATTATTTTCAATAACCTCATATGCATGTGAAAATTGGACAGTGAATAAGGAAGACCGTAGAATTGATGCATTTGAGTTATGCTGATATTGAAAGTACCATAGACTGCCAAAAGAACAAATATCTGTGTTGGAAGAAATGTAGCCAGAGTGCTCACTGGATGTCAGGATGGCCAGACTTTGTCTCTCATACTTCGGGTATGTTATCAGGAGAGTCCAGCCCCTAGAACGGATATCATGTTTGGGAAAATGTAGGGTCGAAGAAAAAGAGGAAGACCCCCAATGAGATAGGCTGGCACAGAGGCAGCAGCAGAGGGCTCAGGCATAGCAACAATTGTGAGGTTTGCCCAGGACCGAGGAGTGTTTCGTTCCGTTGTGCATAGAGTCGCTATGAGTCAATACTGACTCAATGGCACCTAACAACAACAACAAGTTCTGTACTTGGATTTTAAATTCACTAGGAAGTGAAAACAAGGAGCTCTGGTAGCGTAGTGGTTACGAATCGGGTTGTGAACCTCAAGGTCAGCAGTTCGAAACTACCAGCTGTTCCGTGGGAGAAAGATGAGGCTTTCTGCTCCTGTAAAGATTTACAGCCTCGGAAACCCTGTACAGGGTCGCTATGAGTCGGAACTGACTCCACGGCACTTAACAACAACAGGAAGTGAAAACAGTAATATATTCCTTGTTTTGTCAACCTGTAAGAACACTTCAATTAAGAAAACATTTTACTCACCTATTTGGTTACCCTGTGGTAACATTTGTAGGAAAGAAAGGGTAAATTCTTTTTTTTTCTAAGGTTTTTATTATGGATTGAGTGAAAGTTTACAAGGTTGATCATCAGTTTTACATTCAACAAATCATACACCTTGTTTCATTACAATGATTATAATCCCCTCCATGTACCATCAGTTAACTGTATTTCTCTCTATTCACTTTTTTTAAACAACACTCAGGCATATACAATAATTTACAATACCAAAGGACACATTCTGCAAGTCTGCCTCCTGGTCGCCAGCTCTTAGTCCCTCTCTTCCCATGAAACTAGAGTCTTCAGCTGCTCCCTCTCTCCATGTTCCCATCTCTGCCTCCATCTTTGGTGTTGCTGCTTCTCTGGATAAGGTCTCTCATTCTGCTTGTGCTCTTCTCCCTTGATGGTCCTAGGGTCCTTGTTTCTGTACTGTAAGATTAGTACTCCCCCATTTTTGTTACGAAACTTCTACCTTTAAATTGTGACAGTCTCAGTTAGTCATGATAACAATTACTCACAATTGAATCATAAGAATCTTATCCCCATCTCTTTTAATCAGACCCATCTAGGCAAGATGAAAACTATTCAGTGGGGACATTTTCTTCCCCCACACACTCTTAAACTAAACTCCCACTTGAAGCCTTGTAAGCCAGTCACTTCGTCCCTTTATCAACCCCTCATTTTAGGTAGCCAATATCTAAGTTCCCCATCCCTATCTACCCTGTGTATTGATACTTGATAGCATTGATACTTGATGTGAAGACTCCTTCCCTCTCTGTTGGTATTTAGAGTTACTACCTCCATGAGTATAGACCAAGTTCATCAAACTGTAAAAATTTACCCTTGTTTCCTTTGTCAAAAATTGTTCTGCTCTTTTTTTTACCCCTCTAGTTGAGTTCTGATTATCAAACCTTCCAGGCCAGGTCAAATGGATACTATCTGCAAGTTTGGGTGTTCTTGTGCGACTCCTCTCACTTCATATCAGCTGGATGCTTCACTCTCAGCTCTAGCCCTCTGTAGCTATGTCCTTCTCCACAGGCTCAGTTGTCCTAAGGTCTCACCACACATTGGACCAACCAGCCCTTCCTCTTCTCTCTCTCATCTCCAGGTCAACGGGAGTCTTTGGAACGTGGTTGAACTCAACCCATTTCTTCATTGCTGCCTTTCCCCCTCTTCCACTCACCAGTAGACCAACATGGGCACCAGGAAGATTTCATGCCTACTCATGTGTTCCCTTTGAATTTCAGTCTTAGAGTGGGGTTTGTCCTAAAGGAATTTGATTGCTTGCCTTAATGATGAAAGGGTAAATTCTCGACTCTTTCCTTTAATTTGTTGTTGTTGTTAAGTGCCATTAAGTCATTTCTGACTCATAGTGATCCTGTATAGGGCTTCCAAGGAGCAGCTGGTGAGTTTGAACTGCCAACATTTTGGTCCAGTGCTTATCCTACAGCACCACACCAGGACTCCACAGTATCACACCAGGACTCCTTTTTTTTTTTTTTTTTTTTTTTTATTGTGAATTATGCAGTAGTTTACATGGAAGAACATTAACTTTACATTCCTCCTATCGTATATCATTTCATTGCCATAGTTACAATCCCCTCCATGCATCATCAACCATACTATAAGCCTGTCGCCCGGTCGTCAGCACACAGCCCCTCTCCCTCTCTGGGTCTAAAGTCCTCAGCTGCTCCATCTCTCCATGTCATAATCTCTGCCTCCATCTCTGGCATCACTGTTTCTCTGGGTAGGGTCTTGCACTCCGCTCTTCTCCCTTGATGGTTCCAGGGACCTCTGCTCCTGGACTGCAAAGTCAATCACTCCCCTCATTTTGCTACAAAACATCTACCTTTACATTTCCAACCATCACAGTCAGTCCTGATAGCAATTATTCACTATTGTACCACAAGAGACCTATCCCCATCTTCTTTCATCAGCCCTGCGCAGACAGATTGGATACTACTCAGTGGAAATTCTACCTTCTTCCACGCCCTCTGGATCTAGGCTCCCTCTTGAAAGCTTGTAAGGCAGTCGCTTCTTGCCTTTGTAGTTCCCCCCATTTTGGCTAGCCAATGTCCAAGTTGCCCATTCCTGTCTACTCTGTGTATGGAGGGGTTGGGAATGATCCTCGCTGTTAAAGATTTGTTTCATAGGTGTAGGTCAAGTTCATCAAATTGTATCAGATTATTCTTTTTTTCCTCTTCTTTCTTCTTCTAGTTGAGCTCTGATCATCCAGTCACTGAAGCCAGGTCAAGTGGGTATTATCTGCAAGTGTGGGTGTTCTTATGCATATGCCCTCTCTTCATACCAGCTGGATGCTTCACTCTCCACTCTAGTCCTCTGTGGCTATGTCACTGACTCTGTGCCCAAGAGTCCCCAGGTCTTGCCACACTGCTGGCCAACCAGGGCTCCACCTGGGTTCACAGGAGTCCACTGAATGTTGTAGGGATTAGCTCACAGCTTCATTGCTGTTTTCCCCTCACTTCCCCTTATTGGTGATTAACATGGTCACCAATCAGGGCACATGTCTGCTTGTGTATTCCCATTGAGTTTTAGTCTTGGAACGGGGTTTGCCCTGAGGGGACCTGATCATTTGCCTTGATATCTCCTGGGCAAGCAACTGGCTTGTACTTATAGTAATCTGTCAGCCTGCCATTATTGTTTTGTATTTTTCCTGTCTGTCTTTCTCTCAAGAAGTATCTTCTGTTCTTCTAGCCACTCCACACTGGTCTGCTTGTCCTTTCAAGTGGAAATTTCCCACTTCAGAAGATTGTGGATGGGGTTCAGGATTCCATCTGTGGTCTTATGTGATGCAGAGGCTCCACAGGAAGCCTCCTTCACTGGGCACATTGTAGACCCATTTTAGGTATTCCAATCAGTTATAGGCAGAAGACAGACTTACAAGCTTTTTATGGTGATATATCTGGCTATTCCTTTCTCTCCCACTCAAGTGTCTATTTTATAATGGTATACCAGGGAAACCAAGATTCAAAAGACATCCAAGCATCTTAACATTATTTTCCCTCTTCTCCCCATTCCAACCATGTCTCAATCCCTGTATCCCAGGGCCCTGTTGTTCCAAGGTTGTGCATACATCATTATTTACCTCTGTCCCACTTAGCCCATGCAAACCTGCCTAATTGTTTTCCCATCCACCTTATTCTTCCATTCTTGTCCCCCTTCTTGTGTACTGCCCCCTCCCTAGCACTCAAGCTACTCTGTGCTCCACCTTCCCCTTCCTTCCCTCACTCCCCCCCGCCCACATCCTGGTAACCAGCAAAGAATCGCCCCCCTTTAGTATGGGTTCTTTTGCTTAGTCTTTTACAGTAGTGGCAGGACTCCTTTTATTTAGCAGTTTTCAAAATAGTTAATTTCCTATTACCTCAAATGGTCCAAAAAGGACCAACTGGGTTTTGTTTGCTTGCTTATTTGTTTTTGTATAATTATGACCTCTTGGATTTAAGTAAATTTGATATGTGTACAAAAGGTTTTTGACTGTGAATCATGACAAGCTATAGATAACATTGCAAAGAATGGATATTCTGGAACATTTGATTGTGCTCATGAGAAACCTGCACATAGAATAAGAGGCAATTGTTCCAACAGAACAAGAGGATACAGAATAGTTTAAAATCGGGAAAGGTGTACCCCAGGGCTGTATTCCCTTACCACACTTATTTGATCTGTATGTTGAGCAAATAATTGGAGAAGTTGGATTATATGAAGAAGAGCATGGCATTGGGATTGGAGGAAGTCTCATTTTCAACCTGCAATATGTAGAAGATACAACCTTGTTTGCTGAACGTGAAGAGGAGTTAAAATACTTACTGATGAAGATCAAAGACCACAGTCTTTGGTATGATTGCACCTCAATGTGAAGAAAACAAAAATCCTAACAACTGGACCAATAAACAACATTGTGTTAAAGTGGTAAATGTTAAGGAGCAAAGATGTCAGTTTGAGGACTAAGGTACACCTGACCCAAGCTATGGTATTTTCAATTGCCTCATATCTATGTGAAAGTTGAACAATGAATAAGGAAAACCATCGAGGAATTGAGGCATTTAAATTATGGTGTTGGAGAATACTGAAAGTACCATGGACTGCCACAAGAACACATTAGTCTATGTTAGAAAAGTAGTCAGAATGCTTCTTGGAGGCAAGGATGGTGAGACTTTGCCTCTAATACTTTGGACATATTATTAGGAAGGATCAGTGCCTAGAGAAGAACATCATGCTTGGTAAAGAGGAGGGACAGAGAAAAAGAGAAAGACCCCCAGTGAGATGGATTGACACCGTGGCAGCAGCAATGGGATTAATCATATCAACAATTATGAGGATGGCGCAGGACTGGGTAGTATTTGTTTTCTGTTGTGCATAGAGTTGCTATAAGTCGGAACTGACTTGACAGCACCTGACAACACCATTAGTTTTCTAGGGCTACCATAACAATGTAGCACAAACCAGGTGGTTTATAGAACAGAAATTTATTGACTCATAATTCTGGAGGCTAGAAGTCTGAATTTAGCGTGACATGGGGTCATGGTGTCTCCAAAGACTCTTGGCAGATTCCCTTTCTTGTTTCTTTTGGCTTCCGTTAGCTCCAGGTGTTCCTAAACTTGTAGCTGTGTTTTCCCCTGCATGCCTTTATCTGTGTGGCACTGTGGGATAATGTGTCAGACTGCAAAGCCATTTAAACTGCAAGGTCAGCTGTTCAAGCTCACCAGTTGCTCCTCGGAAACCCTATACAGAGTCGATATGGATTGGAATTGACTCGACGGCACTTAACAACAACAACATAGACACCCTATACGGGTCGCTATGAATCAGACTGACTCAATGGCACTTAACAACAAGCAGACACCACTCAATTTGGATCAGAACACACCTTATTCATGTTAACTGATAACATCTTCAAAGTCACATTCACGTGGTCTTAGGACTTGAACACATCTTATTGAAGGAGCCAATTCAATCCATAACAACATGATTTGAGTTGTTGCAGTTTTATCCTTATCAATGTTCAAATTGTTTTCTACCTTTCACTGGTGGGGGGGTCTCTTCAAGTTGACTTGAGCACTTTTGAACCAATCCCAGTCATCTTTGATATTTTCCTTACTTTCTGGTAAGATGTTTTTGCTTCACCTTTTACATTTTTTGCCTCATTCCTATAATCAGCCATTTTCTCAAGACATTCTAGTATCTTTTAGTAAGAAATGTCATTTCAAGATCATCATCTGGGTACGCAGGATGTTCATTATTTCTTAGTTGGTCATTGTTTCAGGGGTTTTGGGTGGGCATAGCTAGGGATTTTAAAAAATAAAATACCTGACAAACTCATATTGATATATTTCCAATTCAAATGTAAGAACACAGAGTGTTGGCTTAAATTATTCTATCTCATATTTGCATTTCCATATGAAGCATTGAGAAATCTTGCTGTCATGTTCCTTTTAGTTTGGCTCTATCTCCTTCACTAAATGAAAGTGACAGGTACAATTTTCTGATTAGAATTCAGTGAATTTACTTAATGGAGTTCTTGTCAACTAGCCAGCTCACAAACAGCTGGACACTCCAGCTAATTTGAGCAAAAAAAAAAAAAAAAAAAAGAGAGAGAGAGTAAATTAATAAGATTCTTAGGAGGCTTATACAGGGTCCCTGGGGTGGCCAGAGGCACACTTAGAGAACATGCAGCCAGAAACAAGGTCCAACCCCACCACCAGGCTGCATGGGATACCCCCACTGCTGCTGCCCAAGAGACACTGAACCCTGGACACCAACAAAACTACCACTGCTGCCAGAAAGCTTATGCCCCTACCTTCTCCTGGCCAGAAAGCAGATTCGCTGTGTTGCCTGTGTCATTTTTGTTTTTTTTTCAGGTATTTGAAATACAACTTTATTCTGGTTCTAAACAATAAGGAATGGGAATGGCAGTAACAAACAAAATTTCACCACTGAATAGTGTGATGCGTCTGTAGCAGTTGTATGTTTGAAACTCAAAAAAAGAAACAACTGCGTTCAAACAGCTAGATATGCAGGTCTAAAAAATAAAGGTATTTTCAACTGCCACATTCACTCCGAAGCCCATTCATCTCCTTCAGCATCCCAAAGATTAGCACATGTTCTTATTAGCTATATAATAAAGTGGCAAACATGCGATACCACTGACATCACAGGACAGTTGCCTATAAAACTAGACTTCTGACCCTGGGCTCCAGCTTCGTTCTCTTACAGGTCATCATCCTCATTCGGGAGAGCAGTTTGTCTGTGCAACCTCTAAATCATGCTCATATTGTGCTGCCAAAACTGGGTCCATGAAACTTCTGGTGAGGCAAGAACAAGCGTGGCAACAAACTCCAAGTTAGGATCTCCAATTAGTTTTCTAGCAAGCTAAAGGAAGGGTTTTTCAAAATTGTAGTTACTTTTTGTAGAAATTCATAGAACTGAAGATTCTTCTTTCGGTGGAAGACAATGGATTTTGCTTTAACTTTTCTGTCCTTAATGTCCACGTCGTTGCCACACAACACAGTGGGGATGTTTTCACATACTCAAACCAGATCCCCATGCCAGTTAGGTGTGTTCTTGTAAGTAACTCTTGAGGTTACATCAAACATTATAATGGATTTGATATAATTGTCTTCTCTAAGTCCCCCAAATTTCTCCTGATCAGCCATGTCCCACACATTGAATTTAATGGGTCCTCTGTTAGTATGGAACACAAGGGGATGGACCTCAACTCCCAAGGTGGCTACATACGTCTCAAATTCACCAGTCAGATGATGTTTCACAAATGTCATTTTTCCAGTACCGCCATCACCCACCAATACGAGTTTGAACTGCACTTGGGCTTCTCCTTGGGCGGCTATCACGATGGGTCTTCCAGAAGTGTCTCCGGGCCACGACTGACTGAGCCTGTTTCCTTTTTTGTTTCCTCTTGATAAAGTTTCTTGTACAGCTCAACGTATTCTAATTTACATGTATGTCTATTCCCTATTTACCACCTGATATGCATGTATCAGTTTGTCACATGGTGGTGGCTTTCACATAGTTATGATTCTGGAAGCTATGCCACTGGTATTTCAAATACCAGCAGAGTCCCCCATGGTAGACAGGTTTCAGCTGAGCTTCCAGACTAAGATAGACTAAGAAGAAAGGCCTGGTAATCTACTTCTAAAAATTAGTCAATGAAAACCTGATAGGTCACAACACAATACTGTCTGCTATAGTGTTGGAAGATGAACAGCCTAGCTTGGAAGCTATTCAAAATACAGTGGTCACAAGAAACTCATACCAATAATCATGAAGATGGTGCAGGACCAGACATTGTTTCTATTGTTTCAGGGGTCACCATGAGTCAGAGTCAACTCTATGACAAATGATAACAAAAGCCCTACCTAGAAATGAGCTGAGAAGTCAAGTTCTAGTTTCTGCCTTGAGTAGGTGGTGGTGGTTGTGTGCCACTGAGTCAGTTCTGACTCACAGCGGCCCTGTATAGGGTTTCCAAGGCTGTAAATCTTTTCAGAAGCAGAAAGCCTCATCTTTCTCCCATGGAGCAACTGGTAGATTTGAACTACTGGCCTTGAAGTTAGCAGTCCAGCATGTAATCTTCTATGTAGCACTAATAATACAGGAATTCTCCAAATACAGGAGGGCTGTTCAAAAGACAGTGGAGTGTCATAATCAAGTAAGTACAGATGTGATGAGCTGCTATGCTAAGTAGGGCCTGTCTGGAAATCCACTTCGCTCTGTCTTGAGAACGTCATTAAGACTTGCCCTGCCTCTGAAGTCCCCTGCCCTGCCTATATCATCAGCACACTGGATTTCATTCCTTCTGCCATCTAAGAGTGTAGTCATGCACCAGCCCACTCGGTGACCGATATGCTGCATGAAGTCTACATGGACTTTATTGAAATGAAAGACTATAGGGCTCAATTCTGGAGCTGACTCACTTACTGATGATTTCTGACCTTCATTTCTATGCCCCTCACACAGGTGTGCTGACACATCTGTACATTCAGAGCCTACTGCTATTGTCATGTGCCTAATGGGATTTGTTTTAATCAAACAATATAAATATTGTATATTTGTATATTTTTAAAAGATTCTTGGAAAGCATTATATTCACTGCATCAAAAGATAACACTAATACAGTAGGCACAGAACAAGAAAATGGCAAGCTTGCTATTTCTACTCTTAGTACAGCTCTTTTATAGCCACATTATCAAGTTAAAACAAACATCATCTGATAAGAAGTTGGCTGAAAAAGTTGTAAATTATCAAGGCCATTTGGAAGATGGATTTACATTTGCTGTTATTAATTATGTTTTTCACTCTGAGTGTATGTTGTGTCTAGAGGTATTTAGCTAATGATTTTGTGAGGCCAACATGATTAAAAAGACTTAAAAATTGATTGTCCAGAACATGAAGACAAACCTTTACAATTTTTTCAGTGTTCAAGGTCATCATATTTAATTTCATAATTTACAACATTTCATTAAACAATGATAAATGTACAGTTTGAGATGAAAAATCATGAACAATTTTGAAATCACTTTTTTCTGCCGCTGTAAATTTGGCTGGAATATAAGAAACAACACAGTGATACTATAATCCGTTCTTCAGTCTGCAAATATTGTTTGAAGAAGCAGAGATTTGAATAAGCAAATATAAAACAAATGTTGTTATTAAGTGCTGTCAAGTTGGTTCCAACCTGTACAGCGTTTCTGAGGCTGTAAATCTTTACAGGAGCAGAAAGCCTCAACTTTCTCCTGCTCAGCAGCTGGTAGTTTCAAACTGCTGACCTTGCAGTTCACAGCACAATTCGTAACCACTACGCTACCAGAGCTCCTTATGTTAGAGCATGGGAAATTTGCAGGGAAGTAGATAGATGTTTCTATCAGATCTCAATTTATAATTGCTAAATTGTTTCAATCATGAACTACACAAATAACTTTTTTTTCTTAAATGAAAAGTTTGCTCCATCTATATCATTAAGGTCGACTCTACTTTGAGAAAGCAGCTCCACCACAGTATTTTGAGTGCCTTCAACTTCAGAGGCTTGTCTTCAGGCACTGTATCAGAGAGACACTGTTCTGTTGCTATTCAGACGGTTTACAGTGGCTAATTTTTCAGATGTGGACAGCTTCTTCCTACTTCCTAGTCTATCTCAGTCTGGAAGTTCCATTGAAACCTGCCCACCATAGGTGACCCTGATGGGATTTTACATACTGGTGGCATAGCTTCCAGCACCACAGCAACATGCAAGCCACAACAAACTGACAGGTGATTGGTGGACCTTCACTTTCGGATGTGGCATGACTCAAAGAAGAAACAGCTGCAAACATACTTTAATAATTGAAACATGGAATGCATGAAGTATGCATCTAGGAAAATTGAAAGTTGTTAAAAAATGAAATGAAATGCATAAAGATTGATATCCTATATGCATTGTTGTTGTGTGCCGTTGAGTCAGTTCCAACCCATAGCGACCCTGCATAGGCTGGTGAGCTTGAGCCACTGACCTTGCGGTTCAAACCAACTTTGCGGTCTAGCACATTTACCCACAATGCCACACCATTAGGACTCCAGCATTAGGGAACTGAAAAGGACTGGTACTAGCCATTTTGATCTGACAATCGTGTGCTCTACCATGTCCAGAATGATAAACTGAAGAAGAATGGCATCACATTTATCATTAAAAAGAACATTTCAAAATCTATCCTGAAGTACAATGCTGTAAATGACAGGATAATATCCTTATGCCTACAAAGAAGACTAGTTAATATGACTACATTCAAATTTTCTCAACAACCACTAATGCCAAAGATAAAGAAATTGAAGATTTTTACCAACAGTCTGAAATACATCAAACATGCGATCAAGATGCATTGATAATTACTGGTTATTGGAATATGAAGTTTAGAAACAAAGAGGAAGAAGGATTGATAGTTAGAAAATATGAACTTGGTGATAGAAATGATGCTGGAGATCGCATGATAGAATTTTTCAAGATGAATGGCTTATTCATCATAAATACCTTTTCCACCCACATCAATGGCAACTATACACATGGACCTTGCCAGATGGAATACACAGGAATCAAAGCAACTACATCTGTGGAAAGAAATTATGGAGACGTTCATATCATCAGTCATAACAAGGCCAGGGGCCAACTACAGAGTAGACCATTGATTGCTCATAGGGAAGTTCAAGTTAAAGCTAAAGAGAGTTAAAAAGAGGAACCCAGAAGTCAAGTCATGGCAGGGTCTGAGCCTGGTTCCTTAGTTGAAGATCCAGTGATGGCACAGGAGGAAGCTTTGATGTCTCATGCACCTGCTAGATCTCAGACACTTCTAGATACTCTGCTCCAGAACCTCTGCGACTTTGGAGATAGGGAAGATGAAACAAAACAGTGAAGGACCAAAAAGAACAAGGAAAGCAAGAAGAGAGATTTAAGACCTACAGTGGTCTTGTCAGATGGACCAATTCCTCCACCCAATTCTCTTATAAGAGGCCAAAGGAAAAGTGCTTCTTACTTCTTCAAGGAACTCAGAGAAGAGTTGCTTTGTTCTCCTGCTGTGACCCACATACATTTCCCTTCAGAACCAGAAGTAGTTGCTGCAATACCTCTCTTTTCCCTGAAGAATAACAGGGAGTTTGTAGAAGTGGTTGATTTTCACAGCAGACAGGAAAAACAAAATTGAGGCTTGCCAAGATGAGAACACAAAGACCAAAACCAGGTCCTTGAGAAAGATGTGGATATACAAGAATTTAACTTAGAAAAGGCTCATTTGGAAGTGTGCTGGTTTGGAATCACCGGTTATATAAAAAGAAAGGAAAGCAACCTTTATTGCAATGGACCAATAAGCAACATTATGATAAAAAGAGAAAATACTAATGTTTTCAAGGATTTAATTTTATTTAAAGGAAAGGGTTTGGAATAGAAACAACATTATGTTGGGTGCTTTGTTGTTTTTAAGTGTCATTGAGTTGGTTATGACTCATAGTAACCCTGTATAGGGTTTCCAAGGAGTGGCTAGTGGATCTGAACCTCCAACCTTAAGGTTCAAGCCAACGTTGTGGTCCAGTGCTTATCCTATAGCACCACACCAGAACTCCATGCTGGGCCCCAAGCATCCTACAGATATTTACAAGACAACTTTGAGGAAAGGACAAGCAGACAGGAAATCCCAAAAGAAGACATCAGCGCCAAGTATTTTGTCAAATGGAAGCATTGGACAGGTTGGGAAATACAAACATGACATATTAATTCTGAGTCTAGTTGATATAAAGAAAATATGTCCTTCCACAGTGGCTAAATGAAGTATTTTACACAAGAATGGAAACATCCCATCATGAGGAACTCATCATCAATTAAGATGATTCTTAATTATTTCATGGCTCAAAAACTTTTTAAAGTCTGAAACAAAATCAAACAGAAATAGTACATTTCTGATAGGTAATTTAGACATTGGCTATCAAAATGGGACAGGGGTAATAAAAGCATGAAGTGACTGGCTTACAAGTTTTTATGGGTGTGCTTAGTTTCAGAAACAGAGTAGGGGGAATCCCCACTGAATAGTTTTCCTCTTTTACAGACAGGTCTGATAAAGGGGATAGGAGACAATGTCAATAAGATTTTATGATTCAATTATGAGTTATTATTAGCAGGATTAATTGTAATACTCAAAACTCTGTGGAAGTTGTGTACCTAAAAGAGGGGAGTAGTTAATCTTTCATTCAAGAAACAGAGGCTCCTGGGACCAGCAAGAAGGGTGAGTATTAGTGGAGAGTGAGATCTCTACCTAGAAAAATGATGACAATAGAGATGATGGCAGAAACAGAGCAGCTTCAGGCTCTAGGCCCATGGATTGAATAAGGCTGTGTTGCCTACAAGCACTACAAGGCTGGCTTGCAGAATGTGCCCTTTGGACATTTAAAGAATATATATTTTAAGTTTCATTTTGTATGTGTTCATCAAATATTTTTGCTTTGTTCATTCGTGAAATAGAATATGTAAATGGGGGACCACAGGGAGGAAGTAAGATAACTTGTTGCAGGGAGGGAATTTTAATCATTGAGATGAAACAAAGTGTACGATTTGTTGAATGTAAAGCTGATGAACTTGTCTGTAAACCTTCACCCAATTCACAATAAAAAAGTTAAAAAGAAAGATAAGAATGTATTATGAAAGTGTATTAAATACAATCATTGATGGAGAAAAGAAGTATTCCAGTTAAAATTCTGGTGCCAGTCCACATGGAAAAAGTGTCCCATATAATTATTTTGATAAAAACCAGTAACTTTAAAATATGGAAGAATTCTTGCAATATAAGTTTAGAAGTGATCCAGAACATCTTCATATCACAGAGCATCATTGATCATCTTGTGGCAATGTTTTAAAGAGTTGTTGAGCCGAAGGTGTTAAAACAGTTTTTGGGGTTTGTTTTGCCAAAAGATACCTGTTGTAATTTGCTGACTTTTATAAAACAAAAACCTCATGATATGGAAAATTTTAGAAATATATGATTGGAAAGGGTTTCATTAGTAGGTCATTTTACTGCCAACATGTAGAAGAGCTATCTGCCCACTTAGGCTTGTCAATGAAATTGGCAGAGAGAATTGACAAAGCAACGCTGCTCCATCATAAGCTCAGGGGTGATGCGCTTTCACTGTTCTGGCCTGTTTTTGTGAGGGAGATGTCCTTCCAGCTCTTAAAACAACACCTGCAATAAAGTGCACATAGGAGCTTTGGGAGTGCTGTAGCATAAGCACTGGGCTGCTAATTGCAAGGTTGTCGGTTCAAACTTCCCAGCTGCTGCATGGGAGAAAGATGAAGCTTTCTCCTTCTGTAAAGATTACAGCCTCGGAAACTCTATACAGAGTCGCTATGAGTCATGACCTGCTCACAGGCAGTACGTTTTCCAATTTTTTTGAAGTTACATGTAATAAAAATGTAGTGTGATAAGCTCTAAGATGTATATGCACCAATCAAGATCTTTCAACTTTGTTGTTGTTAAGGGTGGTAAAGTTGGTTCTGACTCATAGCGATCCTGCACAGCGTTTCCAGGGAGCAGCTGGTGAACTTGAACCACTGACCTTGCGGTTCAAACCTATCTTTTGGTCAAGTGCTTATCCTACAATATTGGAACAAACTGATCTTAGAAGCAAACTTCTAATTGCTCTATCTAAAAGTGGTAAAACACAAGCAATAACCCCCTGCTCCTTAGGTATGGACTGTAAACAGGTACAGGAATGTGTGGAAAGGGGGAAAGAATAGACAGTGTGAAAGCTGACCAACACGACCTCTGCCACGTGGTCAAGGTGAACATCAGAATGTTCCATGTGCACTGGAAAAGAATGTATATTATGCTGTTGTTGGGCTGAATGCTGTGTACACATCTATGAGGTCAAGTTGTATTGTGCTGTTGAGTTCCTCTATAACTTTGTTGAATTTCTTTCTGGTTGTTCTATCCCATTTAGAAAGTGGCATATTAAAGTCCCCCACTATAATTGTAGATTTGTCTGTTTCTTTCTTCAATTCTAGTAGGGTTTGCTTTATATATCTTGGTGCTCTTTCATTGGAAGCATAGATATTTATTATGGTTACGTTGTCTTGTTCAATTGACACTTTAATCATGAGACAGTGTCCTTCTTTGTCTCTTATGCTGGTTTTTATCTTAAAGTTTACTTTATCAGAGATTAGTATTGCCACTCCTACTTGTTTTTTATTGCAGTTAACTTAGTATATTTTTTTCCATCCTTTAACTTTTAGTCTGTTTTTGTCTTTGTGTGTAATGTGTGTCTCTTGCAGGCACCATATTGAAGGGTCTTGTTTTCTTATCCATTCTGCCACTCTCTCTCTCTTCACTGTGCATTTAATCCATTGACATTCAGTGTAATTATTGATAGATATGAATTAATTGCTGTCATTATGTTAATATTTTGTGGTGCTGTTCATGGCTTTGTTCTACATGCCTTCTTGTGCTGAGTTCATGTTTTTTGTGCTATTTCTTGTCAGTTTCTTCTTAGTTTTAATGTTTCCTTGTTCTGCTTAGAACTTCAAAGATTTTCATGGTAGGTTGTGAAATATTAACTTTCTTTGGGGTTACCCTATAGTCTATTAACTTTCCCCTCCATTTATGACAGTCTATTGTATCCTGCAATCTACCTGACCTCCTCACTATCTGCATCTCTGTTCCTATAGTTTTCCCTTCTTTGACATTGCTATTATTTTGGTCTTCGGTTGACCTCCATGCTCCTTTAAATTCGTTGTTGTCATTTTGTTCTGTTCTGGACTCTGCTATCTGTTGTCTGAGTTCCAGGTGGTGTTGTCAATCTCTGGATGTTGTCTGTTCTTGTTGGTTTTCAGTCCAAAGAACTCCCTTTAGGATGTTTTGAAGCACTGGATTGGCTTTGACAAAATCTCTTAGCTTCTGTTTATCCTGCAATGTTTTACTGAACCATCATTTTTGATTGACTGTTTTGCTGGTTAAATGCCACTTTTTTTTCTTTTAGGGTTTTATATATGTTTCCCCATTGTCTTCTTGCCTGCATGGCTTCTGCTGAGAAGTCAGAGCTTAATCTGATTTGCTTACCTTTGTAGGCAACACTTCTCTTTTCCCTGGTTGCTTTTAGGATTCTCTCCTTGTCTTTGATTTTTGAAGAGTTTGATTATGATATATCTTGGTGATTTTCTTTTTGGGTTCTATCCTTCCTGGGGTTTGTTGAGCTTCTTGAATGCTTATCTTTTCGCATTTCATAATATTAGAGAAATTTTCTTCCATAGCTCTGCAACTATCTCCTCTGTGGACTTCTGTGATTCTTCCTGTTCTGGAATGCCAATAATTCTTAAATTATTCCTCTTCATGTTATCCAGCATGAATCTTAGATGCTTTTCAAATTTTTTAATCCTTTTTTCTGCTTGCTCTTCTATCTTAGCAGTATTGAGAGATTTGTCTTCCAGCTCACTGTTTCTGGCTTCCATTTCTTTAATTCTACTCCTTTGCCTTTTCAGTGTATTGTCCATTTCTGGTATTTTATTTTTAATCATCTGGACCACGTTTTTCAGGTTTTGAATTGTTTCCAATTCTATATCTATCTCATTTGATTGCTCCTGTAGCGCTTTCCTGACTTCTTCCTTATTTTCCTCCACTCCTCTGTGACGCATTTGAATGTGTCTCCATATCATTCTTCTGAATTCCTTCTCAGGTAAATCCAAAGCCTACTCTTCTTCTTGTGGCAAGCCTATGTCTGCCTCAAGCTAATTTGTCTCAGTTACTCTTTTCTGTTTTTTGGACATGTGCTGAGATCTTTTGTTGCTTTTTCTTGGACATTTTCAATAGTTAGTTGTGTTTTTAATGATTAAATGAATGTATGTTGCTGTGTTGTTAAGCTTACTGATTGTCTCCTGGTGGATGTGATCTGGAGCTAGGCTTCCTTTTTCACGTGTAATGCCTAGCAGCTGGTATTGGCTTCTGTCCTGATGGTGGGATATTATGTGGTATGCTTGTAGCTTGACTATATGACCACAATTGCTGTCTCTTCTTGGGTAATGTAGGGAGAGAATGCTCCCATCCCCAGGAAATAAGTGTGATCAAAAGAACCAAAACCAGAAACAATATAAAAGCAAAGACAAAACCCACCACTCAAAACCAAAAATAAGACCGTAGCCAACTGACCAGTAGTCTTTGCTGCGCAGGTCAGTGTGCGTGCACAGTAGAAACCTCCAGCAGTGGGTGAGGGTGTCCACTCACTCAGGCCCTTCCTCTAGTCACTGGAGGTGTGCAGATAGATATCGAGAAATTAATGGGAGAAAAGTCCACTATTTTCATCTCTGAAGGTCAGTTAGTTATCTGTGTGTGCACAGAGTAATTCTCAAAATAGCTGCGTTCTTGTGTGTTGGTGTTGTCACTTGCCTTTTATGTAGGGGTTTTACAGAATGTTCATATGGTTTGTCTGCATGACCAGACCTGCTTTTTCTTGCTGGGTAAGCAGGAATAAAGGTTCCTGCCCAGGTCAACTTTAAGGCGGGTCCCAGAATCAGACATCATAAGCAGCCTCCAAAGGATCAACCCGTGGAACCAATGGGGTTCTTCCTTTCTGTGCCATGGGAAAACTGTGGGCTCAATGCTGGACCCTTTTGGGGGTGCACTCCCACCCACCTGAGGATGTCTGGGCTGGGCAGAGAGGGTGCGACAGGGGAGAGGAGGAAAGAAATGTGTAGAATCTCCCACACCTCCTTTTTCAAATGCTGCTATGTGGTTTTTAGCACCGTATCACTGTATCAGTCTGGCTGTGGTCCCGCCCTCTGATCTCAGCCTGGGCTTTGTAACCACAGGGAGAGTCCCACATCCTGATCGATTCCAAAATCGCAGTATTTCCTTTCTACAGTGATTTTTCCACTGGTGCGTGTGGGAAACTGAAGTCCTGCTCCTTATGCTAGATCCAGAGCTCTGGAGCTGCTCCGTGAAAGTACCTTCTCTGTTTTTTTCCACACCTTCCCCAAGCATCCTGTCCTACCTGACTCTGCTTCTCCTGCCTCTAAACCGGAAGTTTCCCTAAGGCTTACTTGTTAAATTAATTTTTTTTTATTTGCATTGAGTGAAGGTTTACAGAGCAGATCATCAGTTTTATGTGAAAAAAAAATCATATATTTTGCTTAATTACAATGATTATAATCCCCTCAATGTACCATCAGTTAACAGTAGTTATCTCTATTCATTTTAACTATTGCATTCCTCCATGTCTCATGCTACCTTCATCTTTCCTTTGCCAATCTCCCTCTTGTATATTGCCTGCTCTGTCATCCATGTTAATGTGTCTACGCTCTAGCACATGAGTTATTTTCTGCCCCCACCTTCCACCCCTAATCATGTTTGATTTGTTAAGTGCCCTCTAGTCACTAATAGTGACCCTATGTAGGGTTTCTGAGCAGCTGGTGAGTTTGAACTCCAACCATGTGGTTCAAACAGACTGATGGTCTAGCGCTTATTCTACAGCATCACACCAGGACTCACCATGCATGTATTGTTGTTGTTGTCACGTGCCATCAAGTCGGTTTCAATTCATAGTGACCCTTATTAGGGTTTCCAAGGAGCGGCTGGTGAGTTTGAACTGCCAGTTTTGTGGGTCAAACCAATTTTGAGGTCTAGTGCTTACCCTACAGGTTTCTTTTACCAAGAAATTATTTTCTTAACTTTCACCACAGTGGTCTCATACAATATTTGTCTTTTTGTGAATGACTAATTTTACTCAACATAATGTTATCCAGGTTCATCTATGTTTGTGAGGTGTTTTGCAGATTCATTGTTATACTTCAGTGTTTTGTAGTGTTCCTTTGTGTGTAGGTACCAAATATTTGTTTCTTCTGTTGATGGACATTTAGACTGTCTTTTTGATGTGTCCATCTTTTTTATGTTTCTCTGATAGATAGCTTTCAGAAGGATCCTGTTTTCTTACCTAGTCTGCTAATCTCTGTCTCTTGACAATTAACCCACGAATAAGAATGAATTAATTGCTGTCATTTTGCTGTGTTTTTTTGTGTGTGTGTGTGTGTGGTGCTGATGATTTTTTTGTTCCACATAATTGTCTGCACTGAGTTCATTTAAGAAAACAACAACAACATTGTGAATTAAGTGAAGGTTTACAGTACAGGTCATCAGTTTTACATTCAACAACCATACACTTTACTTCATTACATGGTTGCAATCCCCTCCATGTATCAACAGTTAACATTGACCTCTGTTCATTTTGAGTATTGCATTCCTCCCTGTGTCTCTCTTATCCTGCCTCTGCTAACCTCCCTCTTGTATATTGCTTGCCCTGTCACCCATGTTAACATGTGTCTAACCTCTAGCCCAGAAATAATTTTCCCTCTCCCTCCCCAGTAACCCTCAGAGGTTGTTTCTTTTATAAAGAAAACCTTTTTACAACATTGTCTTCATACAGTGTTTGTCCTTTTGTGATTAATTTCACTAAGGAGCTCTGGTAGTGTACTGGTTATGAGTTGGGCTGCTAACCTGAAGGTCAGCAGTTCAAAATGACCAGCCGTTCTGTGGGAGAAAGATGAAGCTTTCTGCTCCCATAAAGACTTTACAGCCTCAGAAACCCTTATACAGGGTCACTATGAGTCAGAACCGACTCCATGGCACACTACCAACACCACCAATGTTCTCCAGGTTCAACCTTGTTATGAGGTGTTTCTGAGATTCATCATCACTCTTCAACAATATTCCATTGTGTGTATGCGCCTAAGTTTGTTAAACCATTCCTCTGTTGATGAACATTTAGGGTGTCTCCATCTTTTTGATATATCTCTTGTAGACAACAAATTGAAGGATCCTGGGTTTGTTTGTTTTTTATCCATGCTGCTTTCTATGTGTCTTGACTGGTACATTTAATCAATTTACATTCAGTGTAATTACCAATAGATGTGAATTGTCATTTCTTGTGTTTTTATATGGTACTGCTGTTCTCTTTGTTCCACATAATTTTCTATGCTGAGTTAATTTTGATTGTGGGTTTTCTTTTCATTTCTGTTGTGTTAATATTTACTAAATCTTCCTGATTTTCCTCTTAAAAATTTCTTTTTTGATGTGCAGGTGTAATATTTTTCCTTGAAACTTATTTTTTCCCAGCTTAAAACAGTCTGTTTTATCTTGAAATCTACTTGACTTCCTTGCCATTTGGAAATTCTGTACGTACACTATTCCTGGAGTCCTGGTGTGGTACTGTGGGTTAATGCGCTGGACTGAAAAGTCAGCTTGCACCACAGGGTTCGTGGTTCAAGCTCACCAGCTGCTCCTTACAGGGTCACGATGGGTTGGAACTGACTTGACAGCACTTTAACAAGTAGTTGATTTCATTATAAGTTGATATGTCTGGTTTCCTATTTATACTCTTGTATGTTTGTTTTACTTTAAATACTTCTAAATCTGGATTGAGTTTTGGGTAGTGTTGTCATGTTGTCAGTCCAAACAACACCGTTTCACACTTTTTGTAAAGTTCGTCTGGTCATACATATTCCTTTAATTCCTGGCCCTAGATGGAGTTCCTATTGGCCTCTGTGTTACATATGTTCAGAGCATTCAACCCAGAAGTAGTTCATGGGGACCCATGATGGAGATAGTTTGTGTCTGTGAGAACCACAGGGAAGCCAGGGGCAGGGTGACTGGTTAAATGCCTCTCTGGTGGCACTGTGGGTTTTATTGGTCTGAAGCCAAGCCCACCAGAATCCAGGCACCAAAACAGCACAACAAAGTGGGGCAGCCAGCTCCCAACTCGTACTGGTGTGTGGCTCCCAACCATGTGGCTCCCAAATCCCAGGGAGCAGTGCTTTCATTGGGAGCGAATGAGGGTGGGAGCTGGCTACACATCTGGTCACCAAGGGAGCATGTGGGAAAAGGAAAAATCACACCTTTCCATTCACCTGTGTGAATCTGCATTGCCAGGTTTCCTTCTGTTACCAAAGCTGCTCACAATGGTTGGGCCGTGTCTGGCTAGCCGCTCACCAGTCTGTCTCCCTCTCTTGAGGTCCCTGCTTAGCTTCTCCTCCCAACAAGCACTCTATCCACTTCTCTAACCTTTCTTCCAAAGTTCAGGGTGCCAGAATTTTCATCTGTGCCTATTTTATTTAACTTTGTTGAGGATCCGTGTAGTGCACCTGCCTACTCCACCATCTAGTTGGAAGTCTGAGCTATTTTATTAGTTCTTTCTAGGTAACTTTAAATTTTCCTCAGCTGTTCTCAGGATTCTTATTTGTTGTTGTTGTGAAGTGCCATTGAGTTGGTTCTGACCCTTAGTGACCCTGTATAGAGTTTCCAGCTGGTGAGCTTGAACCACTGACCTTGCAGTTCAAACGGCTTTGCAGTCTGGTGCACTAACCCACAGCGCCACACCAGGACTCCTTTTTCCTTATAGAAAGTTTATGATATGTCTTGGTGATTTCTTTTGAGATCTACTCTTGGGTTTTTTGTTTTGTTTTGTTTTTTTAATTTTATTGTAAATTGAGTGATAGTTAACATGGGAGAACATCGGTTTTGCTCTCAACCAGTAGTATTTTGTTTCATTTCAATGATTACAATCCCCTCCATACATTATCGGTTAACAGTATTTGCTTCTACTCTGTTTTTGTGTGTTTTTTTTTTCTGATATACACGAAAGCATGCAGGAATATATAACCGTTTAAACAACCGAAGGGCATGTTCTGCAAGCTTGCCTCCTGGCTGCCAGCACACAGCCTTTTGTCTTTCCATGAGTCTAGAGTTCTCAGCCTCCCTATCTCTCCATATCATCTCTGCCTCCATCTCTGGTGTCACTGCTTCTCTGGTTAGGGTCCCACATATCACTCGTGTTCTCTGTTGATGGTCCTAGGATCCTCTGTTCCTGGATTGTAAGATTAACTACCCCCCCTTTTTGTTACACAACTTCTACCTTTAGTTGTGACAGTTGCAATTAGTCATAAGTTACTCACTATTGAATCAAAAGAATCCTATATCCATCTCCTTTCACCAGACATACCTAGACAAGATGAAAACTGTTTAGTGGGGATTCTACCTTCTCTCACACACTCTGAAACTAAGCAAGTAATCAAAAAGGACTTATTTCATTTTAGGCAACAAGGAATGACACTCGTCTCCTTGTTTGATTTGTTGTTGTTGTTATGTGCCGTGGAGTCGGTTCTGACTCATAGCGACCCTGTACAGGGTTTCCAAGGCTGTAAATCTTTACGAGAGCAGGAAGTCTCATCTTTCTCCTGCGGAACAGCTGGTAGTTTAGAACTGCTTGTGGTTCACAGCCCGATTCGTAACTACTACGCTACCAGAGCTTCTTGTTTGATATAGACTACTTAATGGCTGTCCCAGAACCTGTTTAACATACCACAGACTTTGGTTTGTAGATATAATAGTGTGATCTTGTGGCTGTGCTTCAACTATAAAATGGGTGGGGGAGGGAACCCTTGGTCCCTTTAGTTCCCGTACCTAGTTTGCCCATGTCCATCACATCACTTTTCACTAACAATACTAAGACAGTATGCCCCTGCTACAGTGGATCCTGGGCCTCCCTGAATCTTAGGAACTCATTACATGCTCATCTGCATCTCTTCAAATAGACATTCGTTATCACAGCAACTGAAACTACACCAGATTACCCAGATACGAAAGCAGTAGATGGGGACAGGAGGACCTCAGCACCCAGTCAGCTGGAATCTGCAAGCACCTGAGGCTGACAGTAGGTGGGCAGAGTCACATTCCTGTGGTAAAAGCTGAGTCAATGAAAGGCAGAAACTATTAGATAAGTAAATTCCTCTCAGTTCCGGGCCACTAGGGAGCAGAGTGGAGCTGGCCTAGGGTGAGATCAATCTACCAAGCAGTTCGTGCAGCACGTACATTTCTGTGGAAGTTTCTTCCCCAAACTAGAAAATGTAATCTCTTATAAAAGTGAAACCAGTTCTGTCGAGCCGATTCTGACTCATCCTGACCCCATGAGTTCTTAGAACAGTTCACAGTAGAACTGTACTCCACAGGGCTTTCAACAGTTTGATTTATTGGGAGTACATCATCAGGCCTTTTGTCCAAGGTGCCTCTGGTAACCTAGAACTACTAATGACTTGATGTCTTAACTATGTCCCAAATGTCTTACCTATTTGCATCACTCAGGTACTCTAAACCTCTATATAGTTACTGTTGTTGTTGCTAAGTACCGTCGAGTTGGTGCTGACCCATAGTGACCCCCATATAGGGTTTCCGAGGAGTGGCTGATACCTACTTATTATTTACATCTACAGCTTTATTTACTACAGCTATAAATCTGGATGCATTTGATTAATCCATAGTATATGGTGCAAATGTACAAGATGTGAGCCTACATCCAAACCTCCTGAATCCTAACCCTGGCTGTCACTGAACTTACACTGTTTCAGTAATGAACATGTACAGGGATACCACTGCAATATTGCCAGTCCCATGTCCCCTGCTAGACTCATTACCAACAGGAGAGCTGGAAGTGGATAAAAATCCTGATACGTTAGATACTGGTACGAATCGACTGTAACCAGTTTTTAGGGTGAGTCCTGGGCCCAGAACCTTTTAGCATTGACATACACTGAACAATGAAATGGCTGTGGTTTTGCAGTCACAGTGCTGGGTTTGGATGGGTTTGGATCTGTGCTCCATCTGTTTTCTGTAAAATAAGAATACCTATGCTATACTGCAAACAATCATGGAGGTGGTGTGGGACCAGGCAACATTTCATTCTATTATATATGGGGCTTATTCTATGACAATAAAAAACATGCTACATCTCAAACGGTTAAGAAGACTCAGTAAACACTGGTGGTAAAACTAGAAAATGGTTGTTGTTAAGTGCGATCGAGTCGGTTCCGACCCATAGCGACCCTGTACAGGGTTTCCGAGGGTATAAATCCTTACGGGAGTAGAAAGCCTCATCTTTCTCCCGCGGAGCAGCTGGTAGTTTCGAACCGCTGACCTTAAGGTTCACAGCCCGATTCATAACCACTACGCTACCAGAGATGGTAGACACTAGAATAAAATGAAACTGTTGCTGGGGAAGATGGCTGAGTAGACAGACACACTGAGCAGACTCTTAAGAGCAAGGACACGGGAGGCCAACTGAAACAGATATGGATAATGATTCTGGAGCCCTAACCTTCAAAGGAAAGGACAGATGGGTGGGAATGCCAACTGGGAAAGGAGGCTGAGCAGGAGAAGGGAGACAGGAGACAGGCTGGCCTGGCATGGTGTGGCCATCTTGAGCTTTTGTAGGTAGCTGTCAATAGACATAGTAGCCTGAGACACAGCGGGAGAGTTTTGGTTCTCCCTCGTTCCCCATGCCAGTGTAGCGTCCAGGGGCACGGCCAGCCCCTGTCCTTGTCTGTCTACACGGCAGCCAGTGGCATACCATCTTGCACAGCCTCTGCTCTGCCTGGGTTCTGGCACCTGGAGTACCACTCCCATGTCTCAAGTCTTGTGAATTTTACCTCATTAGAAGTTTTCTTGTTTTGGAGAGATAACAATTGTGTCCAAGTGGTCCGGTCATATCTGTGCCTACTGTAGCTCCACCCAAGGGCAAGTGTAGTAATCAATCTCAGACAAACCCACCCTGAACTACACTATACAAACAGCAAAGAACTGCATATACACTTCTAATCTCTATCACATCCACCAAGAGACAGGTGATGAGTGTCTACAAACATACCAGCACATAATCATTAATTAAATGTAAAATAAACCCAGCTGTAACCCTAAAAGTAGATCAAACCCTATTCCTACTTTCACTGACACTATCCCTTGTCCTAATCCTAATGCTAATATGACACCCTATGCCTAGCCAAGACCTATACCTAGCCATCATCTTAAATCTAACTCCTTACTCTGCTATTCCCACCACCTCTCCCCAGTAAATACATCTTTAGGAAAAAAAGAAAAGAAATAAAAATGCAGTTGGTCTGCTAGATTTGGAACTAGGTAATTAAACACTGTTAGAGCCATGTTTTCCAGCTAAAATTGTGGAGGGCCAGCTGACGGCACTCTTCAGAGAACTTGGGCAGAAACTAGCTTATAAAGAGCCTTCTGCATCATCTTCCTCATCACATTCCTGACAGCAGTGTAAGTGGCCAATGCAGGAAGGAGAGGCCTCCTACCTTACAAAGGACCAGCCTGTTCAACTGGTTCTCCCTCCCTTCAGCTGCTTCTTGGCTAGAGGCTCCTAAAATGTTCACTCCCTATTCAGTGTTTGTGGGAAAACAGGTCACATATGCAAGCACACTTATTTAATATCACCTTCAGAACTCAACCACATATTTAAACTGAGAGTGGGGATCCTGAGAAGATTATTGCTGCTATTAGCTGTCATCTAATCAGCTCCTAACTCATGGTGACTTCAATTCACAACAGAAGCAAACACTGCCTGGCCCCATCGCTTGTGGAAGACTGTGATGATCATAGCATGTTTACTGGCTGAGTTTTGGAAGTAGATCACAACACGTCTTTCTTACCAGTCTGTCTTAGTGTGGACGCTCTGCTGAAACTCGTTACACATCTCTAAATATTTAGCCATCATTAAGAAGAAAATTCTCATATTAGTATCAGGAAGTGATATAAAATTTACCAGACAAAAATACAACAGGATCCATGCCCCCATACTATACACAAAAACAAATTAAAATGGTCTAAATGTGAAAACTAAAACCATAAGACTCATAAGGAAATGCAGGGGCAATACTGTTGGAGCTAGCTTTAAAAAAATGGCTTATCTAATATAATAAAAGCACAAACTGCAAGAGACAAAATAACTTGTTGTTAAGTGCCAATTCTGACTAACAGTGACCCTGTATAGGGTTTCCAAGGAGTGGCTGGTGAGTTTGAACAGCCAACCTTGTAGTTCAAACCAACTCTGTGACCCACTAATGGTGGGAATACAGAATGATAAAGCTTCTGTGAAAATTTATTCAAATTCCTCAAAAAAACATAAAATAGAGCTACCATGTTGTTAACTTCCATCAAGTTGGTTCCCACTCATAAGTAACCTTGTATAGGGTTTCCAAGGCTATAAATCTCTTTGGAAGCAGAAAATCTCATCTTCCTCCCACAGAGCAGTTGGTGGGCTTGAGCTGTCGACCTTGTGATTAGTGGCCCAGTGCTTGTCCTACAAAGTCACTGTGTTCCTTACAACTAACATTTGTTGTCATTGTTAACTGCTGTCAAGTTGGTTCCAACTCATAGTGACCCTGTACAGGGTTTCTAAGGAGTGGCTGGTTAATCTGAACAGCTGACCTGGAGTGCTTATCCTATGATGTCACACCAGGACTCCAGAACTAATAAATGACCCTGAAATTTCACTCCTAGGTATAATATTCCTATGACTTGAAAGCAGAGACTTAAACAGAGACTTGTATACCAATGTTTAATGTACTATGATTCATTAATAGCCAAAAGGTGGAAACAACCTAACTGCTCATCAAAGGATAAACAAAATATTATACATACAATCAATACTACTCAGCCAGTTAGAGAAATGAAATCTTCATTTAGGCCACAGTGTGGATGGATTTGAAGACATTATGTTAAGTGAAGTAAGTCAACCACAGAAGTATAAATATGGTGTGAGCTTGTTGTTGTTAGGTGCCATCGAGTTGGAACCGACCCACAGCGACCCCATGCACAGCAGAACGAAACAATGTCCGATCCTGGGCCAACCTCACTACCGCTGCCACACTTGACACCATCAGTGATGCCACCTGGCTGATCCATCTCGTTGGGGGTCTTCCTCTTTTTCTCTGTGAGCTTACTTATATATAAAAAGATAAGACCAAAGCTTATTAGTGGTTACCTGGGGTGTAAGGAAGGGCAAAGGATTTGGAGGGGGTTGGTTATTACTGCTTATGGAGTGCTGAGTTTCAGTTTATAGTGACAGAAAAATCAGAGGGATTAAGGGTTAAGTTTCCATAACCGGTCAATGTAATTGCTGTTGATAAATTGTACACCTATAAACAGTTCAAATGACAAAAGTTGTGATATGTATTTATAATGATGGTCTAACATGAGTAGCTGCTCAGGCAGTTTATACACAACCAAGCAGCTTAAGAGATTTGATTCCTGGGTCTGGAGGTTTAAGGTCATGATTTCATACATTCAGTCAGTTGA
>NW_006408740.1:1740245-1784433 GCF_000296735.1 Chrysochloris asiatica
TTTTTTACAATGAATGCAATACCATTCCTCTTCAATTTGTCATTCCTGGCATAGTAAATCATGTGGTTGTCAGATTCGAAATGGCCAATACCAGTCTATTTCAGCTCACTAATGCCTAAGATATCTATGTTAATGCGTTCCATTTCATTTTTAACAATTTCTAATTTTCCTAGATTTACACTTCATACATTCCATGTTCCGATTTTCAGTGGATGTTCACAGCGGTTTCTCTTCATTTTGAGTTGTGCCCCATCAGCAAATGAAGGTCCTGCGGGCTTTTCTCTATTTGTGTTATCATAGTCAACTCTACTTTGAGGAGGCAGCTCTTCCCCAGTCGCATTTTGAGTGCCTTCCAACCTGAGGGGCTCATTTTTGGCACTGTATCTGACAGTGTTTCTCTGCTATTCATAACGTTTTTAGGATACACTATTTTAAAAGGGTCTCGCCCACCTCCTCAATTAACCATTGATAAGTGACAAACTCTACTCTTTCCAAACTACATGGAAATTTTTATTTTAACAATCTTACTCAAAAATATGGAGGATGGGAATTAAGGGGCTTTTGTTACAGTTAAGAGATCAGACTTCTCTCCCATTTTTTTACTTGAACTGCGAAGGTACAAAAGAGAAATAGCTAGGATGTGAATGAGATATGGCATTAGGTTCTGGAACCAAATACATACTGGCTCTTCCACAAGGCCGCCGACTCTCTCACCATTGAAGATCATTTCTTTAACATCCAGTGTCTCATCAATGACCTGGAAAAGACATGAAAATGCCAGAGAAAGCTTGAGTATAAGTATAAATGCTTCTTTTCCACTTTACTTATACCTTCTGGGCTTGAACTCGCCAGTCAGAGTTCCAACATGTTTGCCCACATCCACTCCCCAGATACCTAAGTAGAATGGCAAGAACAGCTGTGAGATTACTGTGCATCAGCTGACCCTGTAAGGGTTCCACATGCATCCCATTCTAGGTAGCTGCTTCACAGCAATATTTCAGGGCAGAGTACCAAGAAGCCAAGTGGAAATATCAAATTCAGTTGAGGATAATCCAGAATATAAATGATGAAAAATGCTACAAGAACAATGGATAATTGTTACTGTGTCAATTTGGACTCATCGGGATGGTGTAGAACTACCCCAGAGGGTTTCCTAGGCTATAATTGTTATAGAAGCAGGTCAGCAGATCACTAGATCTTTTCTCCCACAGACTGGCTGATGAATTTAAACCTCTGACCTCTAGGCTGGCAGCGGAGCGCTTTATCTACTGCACCACCAGAACATCTTTAAGTGATAATAGGAGGTTATCAACTTAAGGCAGTATAAGAACCAAATCCAACTCTAGCCCATTTCCAAGTTATGACATCTCTAATCACTTCAAAATGGTCACTAGCACTTTATTATATTTTCAGTTACAACGGTATTTTCCTACTATATAGAAGACATGCGCTACTGCTGAAAAGGTTTTCATTCCTTCTCATAGTTAGATTCTAAACAATACAGCATACCTGTGGGAGCAGTTTGAGCCTACCGATCTGCCATAATATAGACATTCTCTAGAAAGCATCTAAGATAACGCCACTCTAATATACTCTCAAAAACGAAAAGTCCAGGGCAGAAAAGAGAAGTGGCTTACCATATTCTCGTCCACTTGGTTCTTACTGTTAATCACTTTCTCTTCAGCACCTATCAGTCCTCCTTCCTGCTCTCCCACTCCAGATCCTGTGTAAACGGAGATCACACCTGAGTTTCCAGAGATGGACTGAGACCCAGTACTCCTTTCACAGAAGCCATCAGCTCACTTTCCTCAGGGCCAGGGAGGTGATCAATACGCTACTTGGCTCTCACATTGCTGGCGATGCACTGTGTTCTATATACTGATGCAGGCATTGTCCAGAGGACCAATTTGTATAATGGAGGAGGTGGGTGTGGATGTATCTCTCATTTGAAAAAAATGGAAGGCAAGGATCCTCAGACAATGTCTGCTGTCAAAAGAAGCTGTGGCCAAAGGCATTCTAGTGTAAAGAAATATGTCACCCCCGTATGTGACATCACTTGTACCTTACAGTTTACTCTTTCAACCACCTGGGTTCCTTCTGAATGGGTAACTAAACTTTTACCAGCAATGAATCTGCAAATTTGCCTTGAGCATCTTAGTTTACCCCACAAGCAGTTCTGTCTGCCTGCGACACCCTCCCTTACCATAAGCACCTTATTTGTTGTTCAAGTTTCCATTTCTATTGAAAGACATTTCTAGGCTTCAGAACTTACAACCACAGTTTATAATTACGGATTTTCTTCTGTGTCTCCTACCAGATGCAACACTCGCAGAAACTAACAAAGTATCTAGATCACAGGTGTTCCCCTACTAAATGGTTATCACACAATGATATGAAGGAAGGAAGCATTCCATAAAATGGGAGAATGTTAATAATGGAGAGTGAAAGGCACCTTTCTATAAACAGAATAAGAGCAGTAGCGCTACTCTTGAGCCCTCATCACTTGTGTGTGACACTTCAAGTGATGGTATCTACTACGTAACGTAGCTGAGGCCAGCATCTTCCCAGGGAAAGGAAAAGGGAGAAGCATTCTTTATTTTTACCACCAAAGTATGTGAGTTCTTGTTTATCAGTAACAGCAAATACACAGAGCTCTATATAAATGTCTGTAATGTGTGCCTTTTATAAATAAATAAACCTAATAACATACTTGCATTCTACGGTAACTACCTGCAAATGGGTAAAATTCCAAAATGAGTATAAATAATCATGAGCTTGTCAGACACAGACAATGACCCAACCATACAAAGCGTTCTGTTTTGCAGCTCAATGTGTTCAAACATCTACCATAATGGCTGAGCTTGCAGGCTGGCTGTGATGCGGTGAATTCTTCAATATGCCTTTTCCAGACACAGTCTTTGTAACTTCTACCAGATGTCTTTCGTGATTGGTACGGGTAAGAGAAAGGTGGGAGGAGACACTGATAGGGTTTATATGAGTCTACTGTGAGTGACTGGTTAACAAGGTTAATTGTGACTGCAAACACTTGGAAATCTAATGTGTGTACAAAATGAGCCATCTCATAAACAACAAGTCTGAGATTATTGGCAAGTTGCTACCAATAAAAAAGAACCAAAGTGGAGGGCATCATTTGGAACCTGAGATCTCTGAGCATCGAACTTCCTGGATGCAGGAACTAGGAGTAGCAGCTAAGAAGTGGCAGAAGTAGAACCAAAAACCAGAACATAAGACAGAGCAGTGGACTCCTGGCGTGGCGCTGCAGGATCACACTGGGTCATGAATCACAAGATCGGCAGTTAAAATCTACGAGCTGCTCCACGGAAACCATATACAGGGTCAGAACCATCTATAGGGGCAAGATCCTACTAATGGTTAAAGTATTCTAATTAATAACAATTGTAGTGTTAAATCCTTTTTAGTTATAAACATTTCAAATATGTTTGCAAAGGAATGCTAAAACATTGATTTCCAACAAGTAGCACACCTAAGTAGAACAAAATAAAATATTTGCATGTAAGTGTTTAGAATATTTAAACCACGTTTTAATGAGAACAAACTTGTGGCAAAAATAAGACTACTACTAGTACAAAATCAGGTTACACAGCCAAAGGTGGGTTCATAAAATACAAACAAAGAATCAAGAAACAACTGATCATCACAATGATTCTAGAGATTATAGACCAACAGCTTTGGAGACTTCAGCAGTCGACACAGCATTTTTTTAGCAACAGAATAGTATGGGCTTTGAAGACAGAGTGAACTGTATTCAAATCCTGGTACCCCGTCTTGTAAACTGAGCAAATCATGATTTTGAACAAATCATGTAATTCTGAGACTTCTTCAGCTATCTAACCTGTGATTTAAAAAAACCTACCCACAGGAATCGTTATGGGGCTAAATGAGAGCAAGTATGGAAAGCATTGTACTTTGCGTACTGTTATTTATTTTTTGTTTAAACTGAAGACTTGCTGCAAGAATTCACTAATGTCAACTTGTTTCATTTATCAGCTTCTAATGTTATGGGGAACACTACAAACCAGGGGCTATTAGACAAATAGTGAAGACAAAGAACAAGTAGTAATTTAAAAAGATGTAAGTGGGAGTAACAAAGAAAAAGAAGAGTAAAATAAAAAGATTCTCCATTTAACTGTAAATTTAGCTTATTTTTATTACAACCTGTTTAAAATGGATATTTAAAAAACTCTATCCAGATTAAAAGGATTTCAAAAAACAACTACTTTGTTGCTCTGTATTCTCTAGACATCCCCAGAGGAATGCCGAGGATGCCGGCACTACAACACCGTAAAACCCACCATTCCAAGTTCTAGATAGAGGTCAGGCCAACATGGTAGCTAGCTACATGGAGTTTAGTAAAGTATCGCTGGTAGCTTTACTACATGAAGTTTAGTCAAGTATCGCTGGCTCTCCTCACAGCCATGTTCAAAAAATGACATGGAAAAAACCAGGTAATGGTATGAAACATAAAATGAGACTTCCAACACACTGAGAAAGTGAAAAGGGATGAAGATCTTAAAGGGAACATCTTTGAAAAACCAACCTTTCTTCACTGGGTGGTACAACTCCGGTTGAGAGTCTAGCAGAAAGAAAAACAATAAAAACAAAATAGCACAAAAGGAGATTAAGAAAGAAAACGGTTTCTTTCAAAAATTCCAATCTTAGAATTTCTCTACAATGTGCACAAAAAATGTTCTTCCTTAAAAGCCACGGCTGAAATATCCCAGAAACCAACCAGCAGTAAAATCTAAACCTAATCACTGGGAGGTAATCTGATAAAACGGAAAGGAGGAGGTCTGTCTTGGACCTTTGAGAAGATTTCCAAATTATTTAGCTTAGTCCATCATATTATTTTTCCTAGGAAAAACAAACATTGAAGTTGGCCATTCCTGTGGCTTGTGGACAGGTTCTTTCATGATGTCCAGTATTCCTCTAGCCACTTGACAGCCCAGGAAGGCTTGGGTTTTGGAAGAATGGGTTCAGGCACTGAGTGGTAGATCTTCACCTATCAGGAATGTCTTCAGATCCCCTGCTGTTATTGGAGGGAGGACTGACTGCCCATTCCGCACCTGAGGGAACTAGGTTAGAAGACATTTCTGCTCTGACCTAAAGACCAGGCCCTCTCTCATGCAGTGCCCTCCTCCTTCCTCAGGCCTCGGATCCAGCATTGTACCTGGTCAGACATGTGGGCTCTACAGCAGCTGCATGATCTAATGGCTCAAGGTCAAATCTGATCGTTATATGACCTTGGGCCAAGTCACTTAACTCGTGTGTCTTTAGAATTCAAACACATACAGTGCCTCCCTTAGAGAGAATTTTTGAGAACTAAGCCTTGCACGACCCCATTATTTTCCACTTTAAAGTTTCTGTTAATAACATGTTTCCATTGATGGAAAGCATGCAGAAGAATTATTTCTGAAATTGTGTTATGCTCTGTGGATTTTCATACATATTACAGGATATATGTGTCTCTGGACTTGCACTGCCTTTTAGATTCCTTGACAGGTGCATATAGTTTAGATAGCCTGGAAATACAGTAGCCGCATGAACACGGAATCATTGAGAGAAAAGCAAATTTCAAATAATGCACAGGAACCTGGAAATATATTTACAAAGCTAATCTTCCAATTAAAAATCCCAAGACACAAAAGCTTTGCAAAAATCACACTTCCAGGATGTAGCACCCCAGACAACATTATTAGCCTGTAATTTATGGCAGCATCTCAAACAGAATAGGGGTCCCTCCTGATGACTGTATTCACTGTTGGTGAGAAAGCAGCTCAACACACCCAGAGGAGGAAAAGTTTAGGTAGGTGCTACATGGATCATAAAACGACTAAAGGAGAGCAAACACCTAAAATGCTGACCCAAAGATGGGATACTGTGAGTTGACAGCTGTGTGTCATTATTTCTATCAGTACCACCACCATCAGCAGCAGAGAATTTGATGACATGCACTGGTCTGAGGGCCCCAGGCTCAGTAGCTTGTTTATTTCTGGTGCAGACTCAGAACTTTCAGATTATCACGAGCCAACAAGCGAATAGAGGATATGATGCCTAACTAGGCATCAGAGTACAGAGCTTCTATCCTAACCTTAAACAGAGATGTGACTAGGTGAGTCACTTACCCTCTTTATCCTCTCCACTCCCTAGTTCCGAAATTCATTCCAAAAGACAACACAATATAAAGGGAAAGTGCTATATAAGTCACAAAGCAGAAGGCATCATCATACACGCTGAGCTAGCTTACGGCTAAGACAAATCATAGGCTTTAAGCAAGCCATCCATGAAATGGAAGAAATACTACTATGCCTGTGATCTGAAAGCAGCCAGCACACTGTTCACACATAGTAGGTGCTCAATATATCTACTTCTCCCTCCCTTGCTAATTCTCACCAGGGAAATTCAACCCACTTTCAAAAATGGAGTTCCCCTTTCTACATGCACCTCTCCCTCCCCCACCTGACATGATGTCATCAGCCATACACACCTTCATTCTCAGGTAAGGACGGGAAGGGGTGGAAGGGGTGGAATGGTGGGATCTCATCACTCTCCTCGGAGCTCACCCGGACGTCTACAGGGCTCTCAGAGATGGAGGCAGTGAACTGGTCCATGTCGGCACGCTGTTCCTGAAGTAGCTCATCTGACAAAGACAAACAGCAGGAAACAATGATTTCAGAAGGATCCAGTTTTTAGGTACCGGTCCAAAGAGCTTCATTCATGTCACTATAGAGGGAGATCTGCAGAGAGGGTTGCAAGGTAACTTCCTCCTCTAGGAGTACCTTTCCTGAATCTGCAGCAACACACTGAGAAGTCAAGGGCTCCTCCTGAGTAGCCCCTTGTGTCAATCATCTGGTGCAGCTGTCCTAGAAATGCCACAAGTGGATAGCTTAAACCAACGGAAAGTTACTCTCTCACAGTTTAAGAGGCTAGAAGTCTGAATTCAGGGCAACACATCTCGGGGAAAAATGTCTCTTCTCTGTTGACTCTGAAGCAATATTCTTGTCACCTTTCAACATCTGTGAGGCTGGTGTTTCTTAATGATCCCCATGTGTCTAGCATCTATCTTACCCTTGGCCAAGGAGGTTCTCTGTGCAGGGACCCCAGGTCTGAAAGACATGCTCCACTCCTGGCTATTCTTTTTGGTGGCATCTCCTTCTTTGCTTGCTTCTTACTGCTTTATCTCTAGTAGGGCAGTCACTTATGATCCTGCCCATCCTCATCAAACCTCATGAATGTAACAAACGTAACCTAATCCTGCCTTATTGACATAGTGGGTAGCTCATTCCCAAATGGGGCCATAACCACAAACAGAGAGGCTAAGGTTTGCAACACATTACAAAATGGAGGGCAACCACATAACACTGAAATTATGACCTAGCCAGGTTGACACATATTTTGGGGAGACACAGTTCAATCCATGACATTTTACTGTTTGGTCCCAAAAAACTTCATACCCTTGCCTCATGTAAACTATTTACCCCATCATATCATCCCAAATTCAAGACCACAATCTCAACTTATGAAAAATCCCTCCTAATCTTGGAGCCTATAAAATTTAGAATACAATTTATCTGCTTCAAAAGTACAATGGTAGAACAGGCACAAGGTAGACATTTCTACTATAAATGGAAAGAAGAGACACCAAGCACCAAGCAACTATAAAAGCCTAGCAAAGCTAGACCATCTGGGAAGTGGCCTTGTCCTCCAGACTCTGGGTGTTGGCCACACTCTGTATTCTGGGTGGAAACTCCTTGGCCCTGGGCTTCAGCTTTGCCTTTCAGGCCTACGGGGACTCTGTTCCCTTGGATATGGACTGTAGCATTCTCTCAGTAAGAAGGACTGGTGGTGTTTTGGGGTGTCTGGCTGCTAACCACAAAGGCGGTGGCACAAATCCACCAGCTGCTCTACGGGAGAAAGATGAGACTGTCTGCTCCTATAAAGAATCATGGTCTCAGAAACCGTAAGGAGGAGCAGTTGTACTGTCTTTTGTTCACTTAGGTGTTGGCATTTACTTAATGACAGTAGGTTTTCTTGTTTATTCTTCCACTCCCTTGACCTGTTCTTCTGCCCCTCAACTTTGTACAGTGACTCCAGCCCTATCCCTCTGGCATTCATGAATGGTAGCTTCACAAGAGAATTTCTGGTGAAGATCTGACTTTGAAACTTAGGAAGTTGAGGCTCCACACTTAGAAATTTACTCAGTTCTGCTTCCTTCAATCAGTCCTGCTGACCTCAGAGCTGCTCCACAGATGGTCCTTTTCTTTTTCTTAGAGGACATTAGATGTAGCTCCTTTGGCCTCTTTCCTGCCTGTAGAATTCCAAGAGGCAGACAGCGTTCTCCCCTCTCATTCTTTTTCTATCCCCTTAAGTGTTACAGACTTAATCTCTGTAACAAAACATGTGTAGCCACATCCCTGGTGAAAATTGTTTGCATTTTACATAGTTCATTTGTAAGTTCATCTCTTTCCTCTAGCATTTTACTCTAAGTGGCAAGGAGAAAACACTTTTTAGATCTTGCTTAGAAATCTCATTAGCCAGATAGGCAAGGGCATTACTTAAAAGTTCTACCCTCTACCAAACATTTTAACATAGTTCAGACAAGTTCTTTGCCTCTGTGTAAACAGTTTTATCTGTCTTCCACCATCCAATCACATCTTCATTTTGATTTAAACCATAACCAGGACCACATTTAAAATCCACATTTCTTACAACATACGGTTGTTGACAACCTATGTATTCTTTAATACAGTAGCAGCTTCTTCTATAGCCCTCTTCACTTTCACCTGTAACACCCATAATGCCATAAACTTTCTCTTCAAGGCCACCTAGGCTTTCACTGTTGAGGAGCTCTGGTGGCGGTGTGGGCTAGGCATTGGACTGCACCTTAAAACTGTTCTAGCCACCACCACCAACTCCAAAAGTGCTTCCACAGTTAGGTATTTCTTAGGGCAGCATCCGTTCTTCTAGTACCAAATTCCAACTTTGTTCTCTAGTGTTGTTGTAACAGAAATACCACAAGTCAGTGGCTTAAAAAACAAATTCATTTTCTCAGTTTAGAGGCTAGGGTGCTGCAAGGAGGTTTTCTCTACTGGCTCCAGGAGGAGGTCCTTGGTCATCTTTCAGCAGGTGTGTGCTGGCTTTTCTTAGAGCTCTCCATGTGTCTTGGCATCATCTTCCGCTGGGATCTAGAAGGTTCTCAGTTAAAGGGCCCTGGGCCTAAAGGACACACTCTACTCCTGGCTCTTCTCTCTTGGTGATACTGAGGTCCCTCCTCTGCTGCACCTCTACTTTACCTCTTACAGAGCAATGACTCAGGATAGTCATCATCCTAATGCTCCCATTACCATAACATACTCCTCCCTATTAACATGATGGACAGCTGTGGTCTAGTGAATTATCCAATGTCTTTTCTACCCATAGTCTGTAACACCTACCAAACATTTCTGAACTGCTGGGTCTGGAAAAGAGTATGTGGGAGAAGACACTGATGGAATAACATGATTCATCCAGTTCTCTGGATGTCAGTAGAATTGATTATTATTTCATGTAAACACTTGAAACTCTAGCATGGGTATAAAATGAATCATCTCAGAAGCGCTGGTGGGGTGGGGGGGTCCTTTGGAACCTGAGACCCCTGCTCTTTGAACCTTGACCCAAGCACAGAAAGCTGTGACATTAGAGGAGTAGGAGCAGAAACAAGAACCAGAGCACAAGACAGAGCAGTGGAGTTTCCAGTCCATCAAGGAGGTAAAGCTGAGTGACCCTGGGCAGCAAGGTTGGGTGTAGAGTGGGGAGAGCCTCCAGAAACTAAAGCTGAGGAGCCAGATTTGCTGACCCACAGACCTAGGGCCGAGTGCATTCTGAATGAGACTCGTGGTAGAATGGTGCATTTATCAACAGCTGACTGGTACAACTGTGCCCTGAGCATTTCTGACCCCAAACTGCAACCTGTTAACCTCCCTGATAAACCCGATAAAACCGTGAGTATGGAATCAGAGTTCTGTGTGGCCACTGCAAAGGACTGTTGAACCCAACAGAGAAGGAGAGAGAGTGCTATGGAGGAATGGTTGGTGCCATGTATTTTTGCAACATAACTACAGGCAGAGGCTAGGATTTCAAACACATTACAAAATGGAGGACAATTAGATGACAAAACACAGGGCAACTAACACAATATGAAAATCACAACCTAGTCAAGTTGACACATTTTGTGGGGGACAAAGTCTAGTCCATTATCTACAGTAGCCTCTGGTTAAGTGGTCTCATTCAATGCCAAAGTGTAAGTACTATCCATATACCATGACTCCCAAACCTGGATCTGTACCTACTGCCTTGACTTCTGACTCATCTATACCAGCCTATACTTTACATTCCTATTTAGTGTCTAATGGTACTTTCAACTTAACGTGAGTATCAGTGAAATTTTGGCATCACCATCCACCCAGAGGCTCAAGATTAAAGTTTAAGAACTATCCTTGATGCTTTCTTGCCCCACCCCTGCCCCACACCCATGCTCCCCTTCTTCTGGAAGATCCCTCACATTCCTGCAACTCCTGGATCACATTACCATCAGCTCTTTCCTAGATTTAAAAAATCACTTCCGGGCTGATGGCCAACTCTCCACAGAGCAGCCAAGTGCTGCTTTAAAGCTCTCATCACTTTCCAGCTTACAATCTTTTAACGGCATCCTGTTACCTGAAAATAAAGTCTAAACGCCTTGATTTGTGCATCAATCTCTCTTCGTGATTTGACCCCAGACTGTTTCTTTGGCCTCATTTCTCCCTCGCTGTTCTAGACACACTGACCTACTCAAATATGCCAGCATGATTGAAATGTCAGGTCTTTTGTAGTGGCTGCTTCCTCTGTTAACAGTGGGCTCCCCTTCATGGTCTTTGCAGGGACTGCTCCTGCCCATCACTCAGCTCCTGGATTATCATTCCCTGACCACCAGCCACTCCCCATCGTCTCACCCTATTTTTAATTCGACATAGCACTTGTCACCACCTGATACTTGTTTTCCTGTCTGCCCCCCTCCTAAATAATGAATTTCATAAGACACTGTCCACTTGTCTGCCATTTTACACTGTGATGCAGAGCCAACCCAATAAATATTTGATGGATAAATGAAGATAAAAACCCAAAGAGGGAGAAGAAATGAGAATGTGTGTAAAACAAGAGTGCTCTGAAATATATCAGCAATTAAAGGGGAAAGATGGTAACAGGAAAGCTCTGAGGCTCTTGCAATTCCACACCCTAGATTTTCTTCCGGTAATAGCGTGTGAGGTCACAAGGCTGTGTGGCTCACCGCCAGTACATCTGTCCTAGCTATTTCCTCGACCTTGCTTATGAAATGGTGGCTTATGAGTGCCCAACCTTACCGGCCGTCCTTATTCCTGTGTTCTCTAATCTTGGCCTGCCCTTACCATTACCACGGGTGAGAAGTCCCACCTGACCTTGACACAGATATAACAGTCAGGACACCCACCAATTTCCTCTTGAATTTCTTGGGCTACGTAAGGAACTTTGTAGAGCAGGGAAAGGCTTTGGTTCCGTCTTTCTTCAATCACATGGAGATGTGTCATCACCTAGAAGTAGAGTTAGGAGAGAGTCCTCATCACTGAAAATGACCAGGCCAGCAGGGAAGGGCAGTCCCATATACTTCCAGAGCAGCTGGTCAGATAAAATATGCCATGTTATAACTGTTGTTGTTGTTAAGTGTAATTGAGTCAGTTCTGACTCATAGAGACTCTGCATAGGCATTTCAAGGAGCGGTCGGTGAGTCTGAACCACCGAACTTCAGGTTCACACCGACCTTGTGGTCCAGTGCTTATCCTACAGTGCCACACCAGCCATATTATAATTGTTGTTGTTAAGTGCCCTCAAGTCAGTTCTGATGCACCTCTATAGGGTTTCCAAGAAGCAGCTGATGGATTTGAACTGCCTGTGGTTCACAGTCCAGTATTGGTCCTACAACCCCACACCAGGAATCCATGTTATAACTACCAACCACTAAAATTTCCTGGTGGAGTCCTGGTGTGGTGTTGTAGAATAAGCACTAGACCACAAAGGTGGCTTGAATCGCAAGGCTGGTGATTCAAACTCACCAGTTGTTCATCGGGAACGCTGTACAGGGTTGCTATGAGTCGGCACTTAACAAAAACAACAACAAAGTGTCCCAGAGTTCTGGTGTGGCACAGTATAAGCACTGGAAATGCTAACTGCAAGGTTCAAACCCACCAACTGCTTCTTGGAAACCCTGTGCAGGGTCACTATGAGTCAGACCCAACTCAATGGCACTATAACAACAATAACAAAGTGTCCTGAAGTGGTGCTGTTAACCACAGGTTGATGGTTTGAACCCACCAGCCATTCCTTGAAAACTTGATACAGAGTCACTATGAGTGAGAACTAACCCGACAGCACTTCACCACAACAACAACATTTAAGAATCGGTTCAGTGCTGGTAACACACCTAGGTGACTGGAGGATCGGTTCAGAGTACCCCAAGCTAAGAGAACATCTAATAAAATAATGATCATGCTGTTGTGAAGTGCTGTAGAGTTGGTTCTGACCTATGGGATCCTGTGAAGCATTTCCGAGGAGCAGCTGGTGAGCTTGAATCACCAACCTTGCGGATCAAACCGACTTTGCAGTCCAGTGTATTAACCCACTGCACCACACCAGGACTACTAATAATCAATAGTAATTTTTTACAGACAGCGACGGCTCATAGGATAAGCACTGAACTGTGAAACTGGACTGTTTGAGCCCACCAGTCACTCTGCAGGAGAAAAATGAGGCTTTCAGCTCCCCCAAAGAGGAAGAGCCTCGGAAACTCTATATAGGGTCAGTTTCAACTCATAATGACTCTGTATAGGGTTTCCAAGGAACAGCTGATGGGTTTGAATTGCCAACCTTGTGGTTTGCAATCCAGTGCTTATCCTATAGCCCACACAACTATATACTATATGGTTCTTCAAAAGAACCCTGTGCCATGGAGGGGATTGTAATCACTGCAATGAAACAAAATACAATTGAATGAGTGCAAAACTGATGTTCTGCCATGTTAACTATCACTGAATTCACCATAAAAGCTTTAAAAAAAAAGAGACCCTGGTTAATAACCAAAGCAATAAAAAAAAAAAAAAAAGATTGGAAGAAGTGCATTTTTTTCTGGATTTTACTTAATGAAGCATCAGCTAAAAATAGTTGAGGTGAATAGCAGAGCTTACTCATACTTAAGTAAATCACTTTATTCTTTCAAAAAATCATCCTTAGAAGTTTATAAACCTGCTTTTAAGCAGGGTGCAATAAAGCAAAGACCGATCTACCAATCTGTCTTCCAGAGTTTGAAGGTTATTCTCGCTCTTTTAAAAAAAGAGAAAGTATGGCCCATCATTTGAGGAGCCCTGGTGATGCATTAGTCAGGTACTTAGCTGTTAACACAGAGATGGACAGTTTGAACCCACCAGTGATCACCCCCCTAAAGATCTCAGCCTAGGAAGCCCTCCCTGTGGGGTAATTCAACTCTGTCCTATAAGCTTGCTGACTCAGTGCACATGACTGGCCACTTGTTTTTAAAGGTTTTAAAGGTAACACCAGAAAGTCCACTGGGCAAATATCCATCCCCAGACACATTTGCTGTAGTTCATCCAAGGTATTCAAAAACTAAGTGGTTTCTGACTTGTTAAACTTGCAGCTACTGACCTTTTCCTAAAGAGGGAGCTTTAAGCCTATGTATTCAATTCTGTGACATTGAAGCCATTCATGCGAAGGGTCAGAATGGAAAAACTTAAGAGGCGAGATGCTTTTATTATACATTGATGGCTCCCTGACCTTTAAAAGCAAAGATGAAAGCAATTTAATTTTATATTTGCCATTCTGCCAATCAGGTAAATTGATGAGAAAGCACAAGAGTGCCCGTGAGGGAAAAAATGCAAATGAAATCAAAATCTACCATCTGCAGCTTAGCATGTATTGGCACATGCTATGTTTCTTCAAATTAATTAAACAGCTATTTGAGAGGGGGTGGTTCAAATTCCCACAGAAAGCCAAGAATCACAGGGAGAAATACTAGAAATTAATATCTTCACAACAAGCCCTTAGCTATAGTTATGTAGGGGTAAAAAGTTCTAAGTCACTCATGTGCAGGTAACCAAATGTGACACACACTGTAATAGATGGAATATATTCAGGTTTTTCTAGTTAAGAGAACAAAAAGGAGAATGGGCAAAACGTTAATAAAGTTCACTTGCTAACCTCCTGTTATTGTTAGGTGCCGTTGTGTCAGTTATGTCAGACTCATAGCAACTGTGTATACTGTTTCCAAAGAGCAACTGTTGGATTTGAACCACTGACCTTGCAGTTAACAGTGCAGTGCTTATCCTATAGTGCCACACCAGGAACTAGCCTCATTAGGTGACAGTAAACATCATACAGCCGAGCTGTATTCCCCACCCTACTCCACCCCTGGGGATTTTCTCACATGGAGGGTTCCCAGGTTCCTTGGTGTGGCCCTTTGATCTTGCTTCCAGCTAACCATTCTCGTTATTAATTAATTAAATATGTGGTCAAAGTCGCTGCACCCTGCCCTTCCTCTCTCAGAATTACAAAACATGAATTTTTTTTCAACATACAACACTATAGTCTAGTTTTTCAACCAAAAGCTTGGAAAATTAAGTTAAAAAAAAAAAAATTAAGTAGAACTGAAAACGCCTACAAAGATGCCTACAATTTTGCACTCAAACTTCCTGAAAGCTTTTCTAGGACTCGGCCTTTTTCCTTATCTTCTCGCCATCTACCCAGTTTTAAATCAGTCCTTAAGCTTCAGGCCCATAGTCTATGGCTTGTAGGAATCCAGGACCTATCTACTTTCTATATTCATCATACTCTTTAGAAGGCCCAACTCTTTCATTATTCTTCAAAACATCTAACTACTAAGGTGATCTCTGTATGTTTAAGGATAACTATGATTCATCTTTATAGTTAATAAAATTAATTCTATGCTAGATTTGGTCAAGGGCCCAGGGATCCAGCTTTGTATCATCAGATGCTAGTAAAGAGTTTGGCACACAGATAGTAAACATAGAAACTTTTGCTCAATAAATGGAGCAATAAATTCAGCTCCAATATTCCTAAGGCATCTAGGAAAGTTACCTTACAAGCATAATACAAAAACAGTAAGAAATTGGAAAAGGGGGAGTTTCTGGAATTATGGGTAAGTATATTGTCAGGAGGGACCAGTCACTGGAAAAGGATATCATGTTTGTTAAGATGGAGGAAGACCCCCAACGAGATGGACTGGCCAAGTGGTAGAATCGATGGACTCAAGCATGGCAACAATAGTGAGGTTGGCTCAGGATAGGGCAGTGTTTCGTTCTGCTGTGCATAAGGTTGCTATGGGTCGGTACCAACAACAAGATCCAGGCTCTGGAGTCCTAGTGTGGCGCTGTAGGATAAGCTCTGGACTGCAAGGTTGGTGGTTCCAACTTACCAATCAGTCCTTGGAAACCCTATACAGGGTCACTACGAGTAGTGCCAGCCCTTAACAAGAACACATCCATGCTTTTAAACACATTCATGTGTACTGGGTTCTACTGTCAACATAACATTACATTTAAAATACGGAAGGAAATAAGATCAGTTATGCTATTGTAAGGTCCTCTAAGAAAACTATGTAATAGCAGAACTACTAAAACCTACTGGTATACAAGGAAGATACAAGTCTTGTACACTAGCCAATTTGAATAAAAGTGTAAAATTAAAGTTGATACGAACAGGCCTCAAAAAGTTCGTGGAAAATGGGACTTGAAAGATCACAGCATTTTTCCATGAACTTTCTGAAGTCCTTTCATACATGGGCATTACTGAAAGGAGAAACAAGGAGCAGAAAAACACATCTCTATTGACTGTAAAATAAAGCCTGGTGCATAATGGGTTAAAATCCAGGAAAATAAAATGGCTCAGCAAAAACTATAATGCAGAAAAGAGACCAATTTTAAAGAACTGCTTAATACAGTTGACTAGGACAAGGATTTTAAGGATTTGTTCTGGTAGTGCCTTAAATCAGAACTGATATAAAAATAGATGCAGAAATCTACTTATCATAATGATACATTCCCAAACTTTCAAAAACTGACTCGTGGTCATCCCAAGTGTTATCAGAGTATAACTGTACTCTGGAAGATAAATATTTAAGGTCTGTCTTCTGAGGCACCGCAGGGTGAGTCTGAAGCACCTTATCTTTTGGTGAGTAGCTGACGATTTACTGAATTGTTTGCACCAACCAGGAACTCCTAAGTAGAAAGTACTTGATATAAAAAAGTACAGAAAAGGTATTTTTAAAATAGCAAAACCAACTCACATGCCAAATGTCTTTGGAAATAAAAAAAAACATCTTCTATAAGCTAATACTAAGCATAACTGTCAGCACCATCTAATCATTAGTCAAAGCAATAGAAATACTCTCAGTGCAGCCATTTCTATGACATCTCTAGTGTACCTGGGATTTCATCTGGGCTGCTTTTTCTGGGTCAACAGCCAACACATGCTGGTAATGACGAATAGTATGTAGGCGGTCTTTGTTCTCAGCACGGACATAACGCCGCAAGGCCTGGAGGATGCGGTGAGGCTGCAGGAGAGAGAGAGCGAGCGAGCAGCTGTTTTAATATCCAGACTAGAGAGTGGAAAATAAGTAGACAAAGTTTTAAAAACCCCACTAAAGAGTATAAAAGCTCATAGAGGCACAAGAATAAAAGTACATTCAAACTTTTGAACATTCAAAAGTTCTTAATTCACTAAGTAACGAGAAGCTACTTTCTAGGTAAAATACCAAAAACTAAGTTGCAAAGTTATACTGGCTCCTTAACAAATAGTAATTTTCAGAATTTCTAGCTCACTGCCCTCTTTTCTTAGCTCAGTATCTGAGAAAAGTTTTAGGTAGTTTCTTGGCAGCCAGAAAAGACTTAACTGACTTAACAAAAGGCCTTTTCCAACACTCTCTCATCTCCCAAAGCAAGCACAGGATAAAGTTAAGAAATTTAAAAAAAAAAAAAAGTTTGTGATCACTAGCATAAAGTTTCAATATGAATTGCATTAACTCTTTCATAATGTACTTAGAAAGTAACTGGTTTAAATGCCTCTGTCCACTGAAGATGTGATTGTATTCTTTGAAAATAAGGCTAGCAGAAAGAAAAATTCAATAATTGAATAATTAACAACCAATATCTTGAGGCTAAGATACTTTCACATGGCAGGTGGTATTTTTAGATATACGGTGATAAAATGCTAAGCTTACATAAGTAAATTCTAGAACAACATAATACCTTTTCTTCCATATAATCTTCTTTCCTTACATCAACTATTGCCAGTATCTGTCACAAATGTATCATTTTTACAGACCAGTGTGTCACACACTGCTTCCATAAATGCACACCACTTCAGGAAGAAAACAATGAAAATACAATTCATCAACAATGCATCAACTCTGAACACATCTCACCCGGGGTGGGTCAGACTGCAAGGCAGCCAAATAATTCTCCAGAGCCATGCGCCGGCGGTCATTCAGCATAGCTTCTACTCGAGCCAGGTGTGTTTCCACTAGCTGCTGCTTCTCACTAGCTGCTTCCTTCTCTAAAGCTTTAACCATAGCTTGGAAGTGCTAAACCAAGAAAAAATAGGAAAAACATATAATTAGTAACACCAAAGGATGTCTAAGAAGCAATTTGCAGGCCCTGATAGTTGCCACTTTATCTGATTTCTGTCAGGACAATTACTTCCTTACCTAAAGGGAGCAAGTTGGAGCTTAATTTTAGAAGGGCTTTCCTTATTTAACATTTCCATAACTGAAATGACTAGTGCTGTAAACCCAATCAATGCTTGACTGCTCAGTTCATGGGGCGATATAGGTAAATTGTCCTCTTCACATTGTAATAAGACAGTGACTTCAAGATCAGGAAACCACAAACTAGCAGGACATATGCTTTTTGAAACCTCTTTCTGTAATATGCCAGGTTACACTGAAAGCTTTGTCATGAAGAGCAAGTTACTTGTGACCTACCTGGACTATGTTGTTGTTGTTGTTAAGTGCCATTGAGTCGACTCCGACTCATAGCAACTGTGGCTAGGGTTTCCAAGGAGCAGCTGGTGGGCCTGAAGTGCTGGCACCTTGTGGTTAGCAGTAGTTTTAAGGCGACTGAATGAACTTTTCCTGCACAAGATGCACTGGCTTATATAGACCAAATTTTCTAAGTGAATGATGAACAACAAAGGTCTCCCAATAGTTTTACCATCGTGAGAAGAGAGGTTTCAGCTAAACACAAACATAAACTGCTGATTAAAAACGTAATTAAGTTTTTTTTTGTAATTAAGTTTTATGAGCCCAAAATCAGTCTTGCAAGAGTTGCTCTCAACCCTACAATTTGCTGCTATTATTTTAAAGTGACATTTTACAAAGTTAAGAGATTAACATGAGTCAGAGATGTTTATTTTCTGCCTCTTGACCTTAAGTCTAAAGAAAAAGGAAAAAAAAAAATTCTGTCCTACAAAAAACAAGCCAGATGACAGAGGCTTTTTGCCAGTAGAGCGGAATTAACAAATGAAGCCGAGCTAATATTACTTATTGGCAAGAATTAGCCGTGTTTTGGTGGAAGATTTGGTTTCCTCTACCATAGATAAGCCATGCTAAAGAGCATTAGTTAGCAGGTGAAAGAGCAGGCCAGTTAAAACTTTCTTGTAACACAGCCCTCAACTAAAAAGAGGTGTCAAATTTCAATTTCCTGTGAGTTTGGCTCTGGCCATATTTTCAAATGGTCAAGCTGGAAGCTTTGTCTCTGTGGAATGTGTCTTACCTGAATGAGTGTCTGTCTTTCTGCTTTGGGGAGATTTTTTGCTTGAAGTTCTGCTTCTTCCCATTCCTTCTTTACCTAGAACAAACGTCAAATACATACATTATAATCAGATTCTCAACAACAACAAAATTTCACTTAAAAAGACACATACAACAAACAATCCCCTAAAACAACTCCTCAAATTTTCTAAAGTATTGCCAGACACTGGATCTAATATAGGAAACTCTGTAAAGGGGAACTGAATCATATGACCCCTTATGATGAGCTCAGGGCTATTTTAGCTTGTTCTCAGAACTTTGGCCTCAGAAGGCCCTAGGCCTCAATGAGGACCCAAATGGAACCAAGTTCCATGACCAATTAATTATATAACCTTGAATTATATAAGGCTAAGTTATTTAAAATTCCCTGTGTTTTTGTGTCTCATCAAAATAATGGGTTTAACTCTTAGTTCTCAGAATTGGTGTGAATAAAATAAACTAAGGAGCATTTCCCAAAATATGACATAGCACTGATGATGTGTGGGCTCTTGGATGGTACTCACACCAAGCATTAAGTTAACACTACAAGGTATTCCCCTTTCTAATTCCCATTCAATCCTTCTGAATAAGTCAAGGTGAAAATTGCACTTTAGTGCTGTTCCTTTGGCCAACACGTCTCTACCACTTACACGCTCTATTTCCAAGGAAGAGAAAACATCCCTGAGACTCAAAGCCTCACCAGGAAACAATATATAGCTAGAATTAATATATTTGTTTCCACCTACTATATTTTTACAAATACTTTCTTCTTATGGCAAATGATAATAGCTCTCCATTTACAATAGAAATACATTTAAAACAAAAGTGAGTTTGAAGCACAGTTCCATCTGATACATGCTCTACTCTGACATGCCATCAGTCAGAATCGACTTGACAGCATCAGGGTTTTAATATTAGAGAAAAATAAATATAGTTACAGCAAGTGCTTAATAAGCAGAATGTCTGAAAGGTGACAAACACTCAGAGGTTGAATACCACCATGAAGGCAGGGGATGGGGAAAGGAGAAAGGGCTAAAAAGGAAGCTCTGCTTATGATCCTAACACTTTATCTTTTCTACAATGGCTAGTATAACATTCTGAGGAGATGAGGTCCATTTTATCCAATTGCAAAAGCCATGTTCACCAAAGCCAAACACCACGATAGTAAGAAAAAGATCAGGATTACCCTGTCCATTCGGTTGCGGTGCCGAATTTCTAGCTGCTCCTTGGCCTTCTGGAAGCGGGCATGCTCATTATCATCCGTAGAGGTCTCGAAATACACATCAACATCATTGGTTGGCAGAGGAGTTGGGGGGACTGAAACAAAATTAAAAAGGATGTTGTCCTGGGAAGCAAGGCACAATGTTACAACTATAACTGTGCTCGAGGAAGAAAACTGAGCTCAGGACCTGTAAAACTGACTCAATTTATCTTGTTTCATGCTAAAAGTACAGGGTGCTGCTGTCTGCCAAGATCCCACTTTATTAGATCACAGTGGGCAATCTGCCTTCCATAAAATTCATCAACCATGTCAGTTCACACTAATTTATTGGTAGGTCAACCGCCCGGTATCTTCAGCACCAGTGAAACATCTACTTATGATTTCCAGGCAAAAAAAAAGCTTTTTCTATAGTTTCCTTCAAGTCTTGAAACCGTTAAAATCCAAGGAGAAAAAAAAACAGCCACTCTATTTGCTGAAAAGAGACGAGGGCTAAAATCAGACTCTGCTGAGAAACTTCACAAAATTCTCCATTTCTTAGGAGCTCTTCTCTCCTGGCTACTTTTAGGTTATAACTTACTTTGGCAAAGTGGTTCAATTGAATGTGTTTTGCTTACAGGCTTGGTGAAAAAAAGTTTAAAGCCACTCTCACTATAATCGTGAGTTTTCAGTATTACTGAGGGATGACTCTTGGTCACACCTCCAGTAAAAAGCATCCAACTAAGGTACTAATTTTACAAAGGCAACTTACACTGGGTGAAGGTGCACTGAAGGCCCTCGCAGGCAATTAACAGACAACAAAATCCATGGAAAAAAAAAACAAACACTTGTTGCTTATCACACGTGAACTATTACAGGTCCAAGATAAACAAGTATCTGTACAGTGCAGCTCACTATACTAAAGGAAAGGAGATGATGACAAGTTTACTTAGTTGACCTCTCAAGAAATACCTATGAAAATGTAATACTCCAACTCACTTGAGATTTCTCAAACTGGAGGAATGACATATAACTTGCTTGTATAAATTACTACATCTTGACGTAGTTTCAGAGCTAAGTGGAGAACTAGCACCAAAATCCAGCTAATATTAATTCAGAAACAAATTCACCTAATTTCTAGAATTGCATCATTTTAATGCAACATTGAAACAATTGTATAACTGACAAATATGGCTGCAAATCAGTAAACTACACAAAAGTTTTTTCAGAAACCTATTTTATTTGTGGTAATTGGGTGCCACTGAGTTGGTTCTGACTCAAAGCAACCCTAATGCACAACAGAATGAAACATTACATGGTCCTTTCATTTATGCCCTCTTTTCCTTATATAAGATTTAAGTCAGAAAGTATTGCTACTAAGGTTCTAGTTCATACACGCATTGGGTTTTTCCAAACTAAGTGTAATTAAACACATCTCTGTGATGAGTTGATGGATGCAGACAAATTCTCTGAGGAACACTGCTTTAGTCTCTTGGAGTACCTTCAAAAAAATGATGCTTTTTGTGCTATGGAAAAAAATGATTGAAAAAAAGATTCAAATGGACATCTTCCTAAATTACTGAAGCTTTGCAGAAAGTTTATGGGAAAGCTGACCCACATAAAACAAAAATTTTTAAGATGGATCAAACATTTTAAGGAAGGTGGAAAGACCTCAAAAGATGAGTCAAAGGAACATTGTTAACGGAAGACCATAGAATTTCCATTGACGTGATTGATAGCGAATGAAGTTGGGATTTCACATGGTTTGGCATTTTCAATTTCAAGCGAACATGTTGGCTTCAGCGAACTTTTGTGTGGATGGGTGCCAAAAGTGCTGTGGAAGATCAGCAAGGTCGAAGAGCAGATCTTTCCATCAGTCTTTTGAGCAACATCAAAGTTATGGAGATGATTTTATGGAACCATTTGTTGAGTCTTGGATTTACCAACATGGTCCAGAGAGCAAGATCCAATCAAAAAATTGGCTTCCAAGGGGATCTGTTGGGCTAATTAAATTCAACGTACCTCAGAAAGTTATGGAAACTTTTTAGAACTTCAAAGGGTTAATCTAGATAGACTTTCTCAAAGGACACAGAATGATCACTGGAGCTTATGAACAAGTTTTAAGAAACTGAAAACTGCATTACTGAGAAACAGGATAGGATTGCACAGAGGACATCTTTTCCATCATGACAACACACCTCTTCATTCTTCAAGGGTAGCAAGAGCTGTCCTACAAGATTTCACTGGGAAACCTTAGCCTGCCCCACCCTAAAGTCCTGATCTTGCCCCTTCATACTTCTTTTTGATTTCAAAACTCAAAGAACATTTAAATCACAATTTTGAGTCCCTTGAGGATGCCAAAAGTTCTGTTTTGATATAGTGTAAATACAAGAGCTCAGAATTCTTAGGGTTAGCAGAGATGGAAACATCGCCTTCAGAGGTGTACAGACCTTGATGGAGGATATGTCGAGATACAGAGGCTGCACATTTTCATAATTTTGTTTAACAAACGTTTCTATGATCTTGTAGCAATGCTTTTTGAATTACCTAACAGGTACAATTCATATGCATGCAAAAGCTGCACAACTTAATAAGGAAGACCAAAGAAGAAACGATGCACTTAGATTATGGTATAGCCAATGAATATTGAAAGCAGTACGGACTGCAAGAAGACCAAATAAATTTGTCTTAGAAGCATAGACAGAACACTCCTTAGAAACGAACATGGTAAAAGACTGTCTCATCTACTTCTGGATATGCTATCAGGAGGAACCAGTTCCTGAAGAAGGACATCATGCTTGACAGAGGGTCAGCCCCCCCCCCCCAAAAAAAGGCAGCCCTCAACAAGACGGATTGACACAACGGCTGCAACAATGAGCTCAAATACAGCAACAATGTGAGGATGATGCAGGACAAGGTAGTGTTTTGTTGTATATAGGGTCACTATGAGTCAGAACCAACATGATACCACCTAACCACAACAAAAGGTACAACAAAAATGTTGTGAGGAATATTTAATTCCTATATACGTTTAAATGGAGTCCTGGTGTGGCACTGTAGGTTAATGTGCCAGATGGCAAAGACATTTGAACTGCAAGGTCGGTGGTTCAAGCTCACCAGCTGCTCCTCGGAAACCCTATACATGTCGCTATGTGTCAGAACTGACTTGACAGCACTTCACAACAATATATACGTTTAAATAGGATTTCAACATCCAACTTTCCAATGAACTAAATTAGAACATACTGCTTAGCAAATCATATCCCCAGGATACTTAAGAAGTGTACAAAAATTTCAAATCCCTGGATCCCACGAGTGTCAATACTTCTCTGTCATCACTGTGCACTGGTGGTGGAATCTTCTATTGATAGCTCTAGGTCGACAACGGTAACACAAAACACAAGTTGCCACCGCCTTCCCTAGGAGAAAAAGGAGAGGGGCAGAATGCCTAGAGGTGTTTGGTGCTATAGATAGAGTGGGGCTGAGACCTAGGAACAGAGAGCCCTCTTGCCTTGTGAGCACACCTGCCCTGCCCTCTGCACAGAGGACAGACTTTACCCCTGGCAGCAGCAACATTTCCATGCCTACAGAGCACTATAGCTGGGAGCTCCCACCAGGACATGACTGCACTGCTTCTCTTTCTCAGCATTCAGTCCACACCGATACAGCCAGTGATTGGAAACAACAACTCTGCAAACCTCAAAACTGGCAATGCCTGCCCCAGAGCTGTCATTCCATCTTGTCTTACATTACTACCGATCTGACCCTTTGGGTAAAGAAGAAAAGCAGAAATGTGTCAACATCCCTGATTCCTCAGCAAGAAGCCCTGAAGACAAAATGGTCAAGGTGCTCAGATGCTGACAAAAAACAGTCAGCTACTCTGTGGGAGAAAGATATAGCAGTTTGATTCCATAAAGACCAAATCATTTCTATTTTGTCCTACGGTGTTGCCACAAGTTGCAAATGAAGTGGGTTTGGTTTCATAGTGTGATTCCTGAGACCTAAAACCAAATTTTACTGACTCTGAGTTTGAGTGGTTTTACAAAGTAGTAGATGTCCTCACGGTAAGTGTTTCTATCTCTAGGTGTCTGCTGAATCAGCCTAGTGTCTGTCACTAAGGTTCCTTAAAGGCTCATATTTTATTTCAATCATAGCAAATGAAAATGGCCTTTCCACAGATTAGCAGCTTAAAGTAATAAAAGCACACTATTTTAAGACTAAAAAACACCTTTTGGCAGAGTGAGGAAAATGGCAACACAAAGGTGTTTGAATGAAAAACAGTCGGAAGCTACAGCCAAACCCTTTACAGCAAATACCAGGCATAGGAAGCAACACGCTATTATAATGAATTCCACAGTTATTGCTGTTGTTAATTAACACTAAGAGTCAGTTCCAACTCATAGTGACCCTAAACAGAGTTTCCGAAGAGCAGCTGGTGGGTTTGAACTGCTGACCTTGTGTTAACAGTACAGTACTTATCCTACAGCACCACACCAGGAGTCTAAGACTAGGAACCAAAAGAATGACTGACTGCTTGCCCTGAGGAGTTTATACACACATGGGCTAGCATTGTAAGGGCTGAGGAAGAGAAAAAATAAGGGGAGTAGCTTCAGAGAGAAGAAAATGATCTTACAGAATCTGGCATAAACCTAGTTCAATCTGAACCATGCATTTCTTTTATGACCAAAGAACAGACCACTGAAAATCCGTTTTCTTCCTAGAACTCAGCATGATCTTGTGTTGCCAAAATATCAGAAGAAACAATGAGCTAGTACCGCATGGCTGCAAAGCTTTTCTCTAGCATGAAGAAAACAAGCTATTTCAATGTCCTGGATATCCAAAGTTATCCCTGTTGTCATTTTAGAAAACAGGAAGTTCTGTTAGCCAACGTGCATGCTGAAGGATCAGCAATAGTGGGGGTCCAAAGACAAAAATAAACAGCCCAGAAGATGAGCATATGCAGAACTCATGCTGATATGCTTACCTGTTTGTGCCTTTTAACTAGAGAGAGCCGTGGGCAACCGATCAACCCTAACAGCTCTGGGATCTGTGGACCACCGCAAATCAGAAAGTGGGTCCTACAGCACCAGGGAGGGAAAACCACCACCATGCCACCAGCCAGACACACAGTGTGAATGGGCACATGGAAGTTGACCATTCAGCCACCAGAAGAAGAGCTAAGTCTAGCTCTAGGAAGCACAAAGGTGAGTGAGACAACTGACAGCAAACACCTGAGTCAGCAGAGACACTACACAGACGCAGTCACGAGGACGGCCCGGAGAGACAGAACGCTGACAGGACAGTGGCTGCTGCACAGAGCCAGCGTGAGGCGGGACTTACTCATCGTTTTACACACAGCCATACAATAATCCTCAGACTCAAAATTGTTCCTGTTGCCTCCGCAGCCGCCATATATAAAGCGCACGCACTTTCCCTTGGAGAGGTCGAAGTACCAACGAGGCATCACAGCCCGGCAGGGCCCAGTCATCGCCTCCTGGGAGCAGACAGCTGTGTGAAAATGGTCAAAATGTCAGCAGGGGCTTCAAAATGCTACAGACCAGCAAGGGGTGGGGGAGTGGGGTGAGGACAAGGTGCCAGGGCAACAGACTTGACATCAGAAAAGGCTTGGGCAGAACCAGAATGCACTGGCTAACTCACTCACCAACTCAGTCAGCCACTACCCATTCTAATGTGTAAAAAAAAAAAAGACATTTAAAAACTGAAAATAAAAAACTTTTTTTTTTTTTTTTTAACATGTTTTGAGTCTTGATAGGGTCTCTGATGCTCACGTTTCTGGTCTTTCAGTGGCAATGTTTGCTTGACTGGTCAAAATCAAAGGGGACGATGTAGGTGGAACTGCTACTATAAGCTGACACCCCACCCCCACCCCCAGCACCCCTGCCCCATGCTCTAAAGAGTACCTAAGAAGCTGAAAAGGATAAGTGCTCTCAGCTTTCATCTTCTCCATAGTGAATCACAAGTTCCCCCAAGTCGGGGTCCTAAAAATATTCTACACATCATAATTGGCCTCAAATATATAATCAACAGGAGACGGTGGGTAACAGGTGTTGGATCTATCACAATCTTCTAAATTGGCAAGATGAAAACTTCCCTGACCTTACTAGAAGGCCACCCCTCCCAGCTCGAAAACTCTTCCTGATGGACAAAGAGGGCAACCTACAAATTAGAACACACTCAGGAAAAGAAAAATCAAGGAAGGTATTTTCTTCCTAAACACTTTAGCCATACTGAAGAAGGGAATTCACTTTGGTGAGAGAACACTTCAGGTTGATGGGGAAGAAGCATACTAAAGGGTCAATTTTGGTATCTCATAGGATCTATTCTCTGTTAAATCTTTACAAGGGAAATGACATTTTCTGATTCAATTCTGCCTCTTCCCCTGGATGTTTCAGCTCCAGACATCCTGAAGGGGGCCTGCTTGCCAATGCTAACATGGTATGTCCAATGCACTGGAGAGTTAAAATCATGGTCAAGATACGTACACACCTTTCCTCTTACGACTTACCTGTAAGAATACAGTACACCAAATTCTACGTAAGGAGTTACCACATGGATTTGAAAGCCATGTCTCTATGCTGGGTTACCTTTCACATCGTGGGTAATTTCCTTTTCTGAAATAATCCCATCACTGCTGGGCTCAGTTGGGTTCTCATTGTATTCATCCCCTTTAAAGGTATCATAGTAGTAATCTCGGTCTTCCACTGCTTCCTCCCCTTCTTCCTCATCCTCGTCATCTTCATCAACAGCTGCTTCTGTGAAGTCTTCCAAATCTGCTTCAGTAGGAAATTCACTAAAGATCATAATAAAAAAGGAAGGTTGATGCCAATTCCTATGACAATGCACAACAACGATTCCCTTGCCTATTTTGAAACACCAAAACAGAGGCAGGAAATAAGCTCGACTCATATTTAACTGCCACTGAAGTCTGCAGCTCAGCTACATCAGCAAAAGGGAAGAGCTAGTGAACAGAGAGTACACAACCCACAAAATCAAACGTGGCCAAGAGCAATGTAAGGCGGAAAGGCCTGCATATGGACGTGGGTGATGAACTGGCTGGTGGAGAGCCTGAGTAAGGGGACGCTGCCTCTAAAAGGGCCAGCAGCAGCGGCCACTTAAACATGTGCTTGCTGAAGCCAGGCAACAGGGATTTACCTTTTATAAATATCATAGTCATCTTCTTCATCTTCCTCCTCCTCTTCTTTTGACAAAGTGGATTCAACAGTCTTTGTCTGGGGGCAGCAAACATATTCAGTACCATGGAACTTGTCTACCCCACAGGGCAACAGCATGCCGTAACTATGTAAGACCATGCCCTGTGTCAGACATGCCTGAAAGAAATCCAGAAACCAGCATGAGAATATACTCTTACCGTAAACATGGCCAAACACTCTCCAATCCCTAGTTTTATCCAAAAGAAACCCCTATCAAATCACTTAGCAGTGTTAATTGATTTCTAAATTGCTTAACTTACAATGGGGACATACCACCTTAGACAAAAATATACTGAAAGCACAAAGTTGGAGAAAATTAAGGAAAAGGAGTTTCTTCTAATAATTATCAACACCAGGTAAATATGTTGTTGTGAAGTGCTATCAAGTCGGTTTTGATTCATAGAGACCCTGTATGGGGTTTCTGGACTCCTGGTGTGGCCCTGTAGGATCAGCACAGGACTGGGAACCATAAGGTCGACAGTCCAAATCTACCAGTTTCTCCTTGGAAACGCTGTACAGAACCAACTCAACAGCACTTAATAATAATAGGGTTTCTGAAGCTGTATTATCTGTCCAGAAGCAGAAAGTCTCGTCTGTCTCCTGCAGAACAGCTGGTGGGCTCAAACCACTGACCTTGTGGTTCACAGTTAAAGATGGTTGAAAATAGTTTACATTCATCACAGGAGCAGGTATTACCTTCAGAATATTAATCCCTCCCTCAAAAGTTTATAATCCAGAAATACAAATAAACGTAAACGCTGAAGAAATAAAGGAGGGGGAGGTGGGGAGGTGCAGGGGGATTGTAATTTGAAAGTACTATGAGACTTGTTGGAAAACACTATTTTCTTTCCTAGCAGATACAACCACACTTGAGTTTTTCCTCACCCATTCTCTTACCTCCTTAACGACCGTGTGCCAATGCTGGTGGTTCTCACACACTTCCATCCGCTCCTTGTGGAAAAACTGGCACTTTTCTGGAACTAGTAGAACATCACTTACAAACTCACCCACTGGAAAACAACAGAAGCACTGTCAGAGCAAATCTGATTGTAGACTCCAGGTAGACACCACCAGGCGGACCCAGGAAGGCAAAAGTACAGCTTCAGGCAAGCAGCCAGGAGAACTCAACGGTCTTTAAGAACCATAAAGCTAGGATTCTCCTGGCTTTTCCCTAATTCCAATCTTTTATAATCCCATCATAGGAGTGTGTTAAGTGGAAGTTAATAGGATTCTTGCAATACTACCATCTCCAGACGCCCCCTTCCCTATTTCACAGCCACCCCAAACACATGCAGCTATGTTCCACAATCTATAACATATCACACAATATTCCTAGGCTCTTACCTCATTAGTTCTGCCCACAGATCTAGTCTAATAAAGAATGCTCAGGAAATGAATGAGTATTCTAATGAAATGCAAATTAATCTTACTCTAGCCCTTTGTGTACCTACTTACATACCTACTTTTAATCAAGCTACCATTGGTGTGGTACTTGTAGGATAAGCACTTGACCATAAGGTTAGTGTGAACCCCAAGGCTGGCGGTCAGCGGCTCCTCAGAAACCTTATACAGGGGTCGCTATCACGCTGAACAGACTTGACTTAACAACAAACTATTGTTAGTAAATGATTCAAGCAAGAATCATCAGGAGGTTACTAATTACACAAGGGAAAAGGTACCTCTACAAAGACCTTTGGCAGATACTACCTTAGCCAGGTGATCAATTAAACACCACCATAGGAGCTCTGGTGGAGTCCTGGTGTGGCGCTGTGAGTTAATGCACTGTACTGTAAAGTCAGCTTAAACCATAAGGTCGGTGGTTCAAGCTCACCATTTGCTCCTTGGAAACCCTATACAGGGTCGCTATGGGTCAGAACAAACTTGGTGGCACCTAACAACAACAACAACAAAAAGGAGTTCAGGTAGCATTGTCAATTATGAGCTGAGCTGCTAACTGCAAGGTCAGCAGTTCAAATCTATCAGCCACTCTACAGGAGAAAGATGAGGCTTTCTGCTCCTATAAAGATTTACAGCCTCAGAAATCCAAGACAGGGTCACTATGAGCCAGAACTGACTCCACTGCACATAACCACCACCACCACCAATGATGGACACACTGACATATGCCATGTTCTAAGGTCAATTACCCACGTAGTGTTCTGCCAAAAATGTCTAATTTGAATCTATCTATGATAAAATAAAGGCGCTCTGGTAGCGTAGTGGTTAAGAATTGGGCTGCAAACTGCAAGGTCAGCAGTTCAAAACTACCAGCTGCTCCATGGGAGAAAGCTGAGGCTTTCTGCTCCAGTAAAGATTCACAGCCTCAGAAACCCTGTTCAGGATCACTATGGGTTGGAACCGACTCAACGGTACTTAACAACAACATGATAAAATAAGACATCCAAATTCAGGGATCATCTTCTAAACAAAGTGTCCTGTAGGCTTAAAAAATATTGTCATAAAGACTATGGAAAAATGTGACTCTTAATTGAATCCTGGATTTTAAAAAGCATGAAAGGACATTATTATTGGGACATTTAGGGAATCTGTCCAAAATGTGATCAATGCATTATCATTATGTAGGAAAATGTTCTTGCTCTTAGGAGAAACCAGCAGAAGTATTTAGAAGGGAAGTATCACAATGTCAACTTGCTCTCAAATGACTTCACAAAAACATTAAACAGGCTTTTTGGTTTTTTTAGTTTTGTAAAGGCCTTAGGTGGAAAGAGGAGCCCACCCAGAACTACTCAGAGAATAGGAGATTTACCTGGGAAGCAAAGACCTACAGAAAGGAAAGTGACTGGCATTTTCAATTTCAAACAAGCAGTTTTCCATTGGGTGCCCTGAGGTAGAAAAAGAAAACCCCATTCTAGGACTGAAAGTTAAAGGAAGCTGGCAAGCAGACAACCAGGTATGCTTGCTGGTGATCACCTGGGTCCATTAATGGGTGGAAGTGGGAGAATTTATAGCAATGAAGAAACAAGTTGGCTGGTCTGATGTTTAGGGAGTTGTGTGGATTCCTAGCTAAAGGCACCAGCCTAGCCCATGGGGACTAGGGATGATGGAGACCAGTGGGAGGTTTGTGTGTGGACTCCCCCTCTGAAGTGTTAAAACTGGTTTCCATCTGACCTAACCAGGATGACCAGAACCTGACCTAATGAAGAGAGAGATGTATGACACTCTGAGCTAGTAGAAATGGCTGCAATTTTGATGGCTTGCAGAAATTTTAAAACTCTGTTAAACTGCAGAAATTAAACGCCAACCAATCTTCAAGCATGCAATCACTAAATAAACCTGAAAATCCAAAAAATCCAAAAAAGAAGTAACACAACTGAAATGGAAAATAAATTTAGCCAGCTGGACCCGGTTTAGATGATCCCAATTTTGTTGCAACATCCAGAGCATCATAGTGAGGAGGAGCCAGTGGAACATACGCCTTTTCTCCATCAGGCCTGGTCAAGGTGTTGACCTTGGCTACGTCAATGTCACAAAGCTTCTTTACAGCCTGTGTGATCTGAGGCTTGTTGGCCTTGACCTCCACAACGAGCACAGTGTGTTGTTATCTTCAATCTTCTTCATAGCTGACTCAGTAGTCAGAGGGAACTTGATGATGGCATAGGGATTAAGCTTGTTTCTCCTGAGTATGCTCTTCGGAGGATATTTCAGCTGCCTTCGGAGCCTCACAGTCTTGGGCTGCCAGAGTGGGTCATCTTCTTTTTGGGTGTGGTTGTGGACGCCTTTCAGCACTAACGTCTTAGACTTCAATGCCTTGGCTTTGGCTTCAGCTTTGGAGAGGTAAGGGCTTCCCCTTCTTTGCTTTCAGCACCATTTTCAAAAAAACAGGCAGTCTGGCTAACTCTTTTAGGCCAAATTCCTCTTTTAAGAGTAGTACACACGAGAACAAATAAGATGGTGGATTGGGTGGAAGTGCAGTGAGGAGCTCAGTCAGCAACAAAACAATACCAGACCAAGCAGGCTCAGTGGATGGTGACAGAACTCTGAACCACATATAAAGGAATATTTAGAAGATTGGAAGGTTTACAACTAGGTGAATTTGTAGCAGAAGCAAGAAATCCATTGTTTTCTAACCCAAAATGCTCAGCTGCTCCAGGAGCCGACATCTTGGGCAAGACCAAGCAGGGTAAGGTTCAGAGCAACCACAAACGCTTGACAGAACCACTGAGATAAAGGTGTGGACACTTTTTTTTTTAATCTGTTCACTGGTCCCTCTTTGTCTGCGCACCTCCATTCAGGTGACTAGAGGGGGTGCCTGAGCAAGTGGACACGCCACCCCTACCCCCAAAGTGTTCTACTACGCATGCACACAGATCTCCTCAAAATTTAAAGAGACAGTTTCCACTTAAAACGAAACGGCCACAGCCAGCCCTGAAGTGTTTATAACTAGAAAAAAGGCCTGAACAGGGATTCTGGAGGTAAACTAAAAAGGAAACAGGCCAAAATTTAAATCCTGAGTTATATCACAACAATCAACAGTGGCACCTTGAAATTTCTCAGGAAGAAGAGTGAAAAGGGAAGCCCATCTCCTGATCACATTTACCTGGAGGCAATCAGAAAGCATTAAAAATACCAAAATACACACCCATTTAAGTATTAAGGCCACAGATAACTCCTGAATATGCCCAAAAAACAGAAGCAGATGACCATATCAGCACATGTTCAGAAACAAGATAAAACGACTGAGGAAAATGAGCTGGAAGTGGACCTACACTCCATACTAGGAGATGGGCAGGCTTGGAAATGCCTGAGAAGGAATTCAGAAAAATGATTATAAAATGTATCATAACACTAGACAATGGAGTTGAGAAAAATAAGGAAAAAGTCAGGAAAGCACTACAGGAACAATCAAATAAGATAGATAAAGCATAGGAAACAATTCAAAACCTACAGAAAGAGGTCCAAACAGTTAGTAATAGAATATCAGAAATGGACAATACACTGAAAGGGCAAAGGAGTAGAACTGAAGAGATAGAATGCCAGAAGTAGTGAGCTAGAAAATAAATCTCTCAACACTACTAAGATAGAATGGCAAACACAAAAAAAGGATAAAAAAATCTGAAGAAGGCCTAAGATTCATGTTGGACAACATGAAGAATACCTTAAGAATTACTGGCATTCCAGAACAGGAAGAATCACACAAGTCCACAGAGGAGATAGTTGAAGAGCTTCTGGAAGAAAATTTTCCTAACATCCTGAAAAGTGAAAAGATAAGCATTCAAGAAGCTCAACGAACCCCAAGAAGGATAGACCGTAAAAGAAAATCACTGAGACATAATAATCAAGCTCTCCAAATTCAAAGGACAGAATCCTGAAAGCAGCTAGGGAAAAGAGAAGTGTTAATATACAAAGGCAAGCAAATTAGATTAAGCTCGGATCTCTCAGCAGAAACCATACAGGCAGGAAGGCAATGGGGAGACATATATAAACCCTTGAAAGAAAAAAACAGCCACTCAAGAATCCTCTATCCAGCAAAGCTCTCAATCAAATACGATGGTGTAATCAAAACATTCCAGAATAAACAGAAGCTAAGGGATTTTGCCAAAGCCAATGCTGCTATGAAAAACATCCTAAAGGATGTTCTGTTGACTGAGAACCAACAAGAACAGACAACAACTAGAGAATGACGTCCGTGGCAGCATCACCCTGAACTCAGTTGACAAACGAAAGAGTCAAGAACAGAATAAAATTATAAGAACAGAGGATATGGGAGGTAAGTCTATGATCAAAACAATTACAAAGTGAAAGAAGGTAAACACAGAAGAACAGAGATCCAGGTGGTGGGAAGGTCTGGTAGATTACAAGATTAAACAGAATCTTTTAAATGGAGGAAAGAGTTAATGGAATATAAGGTAACCACAACAGTGGGGTTGGGCTGGGGGTTTAGTTCGGGTGTTGGTGAGGGCAATACAAGGGGAGGAGGTGGAAGAACAAGATAGATAGGGGAACACTGAGACAGGTTTGCATGGCTTAAATGGGACAGAGGTAAATAGTGATGCATGCTCAGCCTTGGAACAACAGGGCTCTAGGATACAGGGCTCTAGGCATAGCTTGAAGAGGGAAAATAATACTAAAATGCTTGATTGTCTTATGAATATGAGTTTCTCTTGCCTACTACTGTAAAATAGACACTTGAGTGGGATACAAAGGAATATTGGGAAACATGATTAGAGAAAATTTATAAGCCCGTCTTCAGCCTATAACTGATTGGAATACCTAAAAGGGGTTCTAGAACTTGCCCAGTGAAATAAGCCTCTTGTGGAGCCTTTGTAGAGTATAGGATCTTAGATAGAATCCTGAGTCCCATCCAGAACCTTACGAGGTGGGACATTCCCACTAGAAAGGACAAGCAGACCAGCCTGGAACAGCTACAGTGACAGAAGATACATCTTCAAAGAAAGATCATCAGGAAAAACAAAAATGTCAGCATGACTGGCAACTCCAAGTATAGGCAAGCTGTTCACCAGGAAGCCATCAAGGCAAGCAATCAAGTTCCTTCAGGACAAACTCCCCTCTAAGACTGAAACTGAAAGGAAACACATAAACAAGTTGCTGGCAACCACACTGGGCTACTGGTGAGTGAAAGAGGGGGAAAGGGAGCAATGAAGAAATGGGCTAAGTTCAACCACAGTCTACTAACTCCCATTGACCTGGAGATGAGAAAGAGGAAGGGTTGGTTGGTCCAAAGTGTGGTGAGACCTGAGGACACTTGAGCCCATTGACAAGGACACTGTCACAAAGGGCTAGAGGTTGAGAGTGAAGCATCCAGCTGATATGAAGTGAGGGGAGATGTGCAAGAACACCCAAACTTGCAGACAGTATCCATTTGACCTAGCCTCAATGGCTTGATAATCAGAACTCGACTAGGGGAAGATTACAAAAAAAAAAAAATTTTTGATACAGGAAACAAGGGTAAATTGCTACAATTTGATCAACCTGACTTATACTCAGAGAGGTAATTACTCTAAATACCAACAGAGAGGGAAGAAGTCTTCACATCAAATATCAATGCTATCCCTTCTGTACACAGGGTAGCCAGGGGCAGGCAACTAAAGACCTTGGCTACCTAAAATGAATGAGTGATAATGGCACGAAGTGACTGGCTTACACTGTTTCAAGAGTGAGTTTAGTTTAAGCGTATGGGGAGAAAGAGAGAGTCCCCACTGAATAGCTGTCATCTTGTCTAGATGGGTCTGGTGAAAAGAGATGGAGATAAGATTCTTATGATTCAATAGTGAGTAATTGTTATCATGACTAACTGCGACTGTCACAATTGTAAAGGTAGAAGTTTTGTAACAAAAACATGGGAGTGGTTAATCTTACAGTCCAAAAGCAGAGGACCCTAGGACCATCAAGGAAGAAGTGCACAAACAGAATGCAGGACCTTATCCAGAGAAGCAGAGACACCAGAGATGGAGTTATAGAGAGGGGGAGCAGCTGAAGACTCTAGATTCATGGGAAGAGAGGGACTAAGAGCTGGTGGCCCGGAGGCAGACTTGCAGAATGTGCCCTTTGGAGGTGTAAATTGTTATATATGCCTGACTATTTTTTTTTAAAAAAAGCTAAAGTGGATAGAGAGAAATACTGTTAACGGATGGTAGCATGGAGGGGATTATAATCATTGTAATGAAACAAGGTGTATGATTTGTTGAATGTAAAAGTGATGATCTGCCCTGGAAACTTTCACTCAATCCAAAATAAAAACCTTAAAAAGAATAAATAAATAAAAGAACAGTACACAATCATCGAAATGGAATCACTGCCTTCAAGTAGATATTGACTCATAGAGGCTTTACAGCACAGAGTAGAACTGCCTTACAGGGTTTGGGGGGGGTGAATCTTGGCAGAAGCTGACTGCCACAGCCTTCTCCTGAGGGGTACTGGTGGGTTCAGACCACTTAACCTTTTGGTTAACAGCTGAGTGCTTAACCACAAATGATCAATAAAGAGCATATATGATACAATCTTATTTAGGGTGAGAAAAATTTTTTAAACAATTTACTTCCATATGGAGCCCTGGTGGCACTATGAGGTAGGCAATGGGCTTCTCCACCTGCAAGTTTGGCAGTTCAAAGACAAGTCTGTCCGCTACCGTTGAGGTTGTGGGTCATGGAAACCCTATACAGGGTTGCTATGAGTTGGAATTGATTTAACAGCATTGAGCTGATACAATTCAAAGTGTTAAAAACAAAAGTTGTCTATGCATTAAAATGTTAATCATGGTTAACTGACTGCACATACTAATAATTATTTTGTTGTGTCTCTTTACCCAAACGTTACTTTATTTAAAAAGTACAAGAATACATTTAAATCCCAGTATTAGTTCTATCATCTCTCACTTTATTTTTTACTTTTGCTACATTTATTTATTAGAAGCTTCTAGGGGGAAAAAAAACTCAAGGAGGCAGATTAATATAACTGTTAAAGAAGAATACTGACAGTGATTTGGTCTCCCTTTTAAAGTTTATATGTAATTTGCATCAATCTTCACTGTAATCTAACTGAACTAGAATAGATAATGACCACAATATCCTAAGTAACTGGACAAATATAAAGCTATGTTTCTGCTATTCAATTTAACAATGAATATGGCAAGTTAGCAATCCTAACCTATTTCATCTTAACTGCATTTATGATTTATCTCTAGCCTGTACCCATTCTTGTTGTTTATACTGCCTCCCTCCAGACGTACCATGGAAGGACTCCAGGTTTTAGAACTTCTGCAGGGTTGCAGAATTCTACTTGCATAAATAAACCTACTATTGCAAAAGTACTCTTCAGCTACAAATAGGAAAACCATGTCATTTATGGGACTCCTGGAAGTTGTAACCAGAAAACAGCCTATATATTAAGTAAACCTTAAACCAAGCTGACCACTGAGCACAAGCAGCTTTGATGAGGTGTAATGGCTGAGGTGTAGCCTGTTGGATAAGCACTGGATTGGTAATCTCAAGGTCAAAAGTACCCACCAGCAGAACAGGCAGAATCGACTCAAGGGCACTTAACAACAACAACAACAGTGGTCAAGGAGACCTGGTGTGGTGCTGTAGGATAAGCACTGAACTGCTAACTGCTAGGTCAGCAGTTCAAACCAACCAGAAACTTCAGAAATCCTTTACTCATAGGGTCGCTGTTAGTGGCATCACTCAAGGGCACTTAATAACAACAATACAATAGCTGGTCATCTCCGTGTGGACCCCTCTGAGGTAAAGAGCACTCGAAAACTAATCAAAGACAAAGAACGATTCTAATCAGTGGCACAAGGTTTCACAATGGGAATCTGATGATTATTTTATGTACTAGAGTGACTTCAGAAGCTAATACTGCAAATGAGGTTGAAGACACCAATGAGAAACTGAGGAAGACTGCACTTTAAGCTTCTGAGACCTGTTATGATTTTGAAGTAGATATTAAATTAGAACATCATTTTGGTAGTCTTCAAATCACGGTAACACTCTATCCAAATCCCCATCCAAACAAACCAAATAGTCATGGGCTTATGAAGCACTCTTTTTTTAGTACAGGAGTCGGTCTATAAATGTAGGAGATGAGTAAACACTTTTCCAAAATATAAGCAGTTTAGCCTCTTCACACCAGCACTGCATTAACTCTGTTCTACTATCTGTTCTATCATCTCATTTATCTATTTACTAATTTCTTTCTAAACTAACAAGAGACAATTACAAAGACATAGGTTCATTTTGAGGGTATATACTAAACATCAGTTTAAAAGTGAATCAAATTGATAAGGTAATTAATTAAGTAGGCTCTTAATTAAACAGGGCAAAGTTTAGCGATTTGGTGATAACAGATATCCACAACAATAAGAAGCTTGATACAAACTCAGTTAGCAATTTATGTTCTCAAATTGCATCAACCATGGTGGCTAAGACATTATCCCTCTCCCCTTCAACCTAGCAAAAATGAAATCCAACAAAAATAGTGCCCTCCACCAGACATTCACACTAATTAGGCATCCAACTAATACACACATAGCCCGCTTTTCCCCTGATCCTCAAGCTCTCACCATTCCTCCACTCTGTCTTTGCTTTGGGTTTGGTAGACATCATTGTTTTACAGGGCTTCAGACATGAAGCAAACCATATTACTACCATCTCTTTATTCCAAAGTATAAAAGTGCTTGTTGTGGTAACTTCTGATTGAAAAACAAAACAATACTCTCACTTTTTACTGTACCAATTTGTTGTTGTTAGCTGCCATCGAGTCAGTACCAACTCATAGCAATCCTATGCACAACAGAATGAAACACTGCCCGATCCTGGGTTAACCTCACAACTGCTGCCACAGTCGAACCCATTGATGCTGCAGGCCACTTGGCCAATTCATCTTGCTGGAGGTCTTCCTCTTTTTCTCTGACCCCCACCTTACCAAACATGATATCCTTCTCCAGCAACTGGTCCCTCCTGACAATATGTCCGAAGTATGAGAGATGAAGTTTGGCCACCTTGGCCTCCAAGGAGCACTCTGGCTGCACTTTCAACACAGATCTGTTGGTTCTTTTGGTAGCCCATGGCACTTTTAATATTCTCCTCCAATACCACAACTCAAAACCATCAATTCTTCTATGTTCTTCCTTATTCACTGTCCAGCTTTTGCATGCATATGAGGTTACTGAAAATACCATGGCTTGGGTCAGGCACACCTTAGTCTTCAAGATGACATCTTTGCTCTTCAACACTTTAAAAAAGGTCTTGTGCAGCAGATTTGCCTAATGCAATACACCATTTGATTTCTTGACTGTTGCTTCCATGAGTGTTGATAGTTGATCCAAAAAGAATACAGTTCTTGATAACTTCAATCTTTTCTCCATTGATAAGAATGTTGTTTATTGGTCCAGTGGTGAGGATTTTTATTTCCTTTATATTGACATGCAATCCATATCGAAGGCTGTGGTCTTTGATCTTCATCAGTAAGTATTTTAAGTCCTCTTCACTTTCAGCAAGCAAGGTTGTATCATCTGCGTTTGCAGGTTTTAGTCCAGTTTATATGTTAAAAGAATCATGTAATGTTAAAAGAATGTATGTACAGTAGCATAATTCTGTAGTATATAGAAGTTGATTGAATTTTATTCATTAGATGAATACACTGTATGGTGTGTTTTTAAAAATGCTATTTTTTAAGCCATGCCTTTCCCCTTCTTAGATTCTGTGCACATTGTCCTTGCTGGACAGATCTGTAAACATGTGTGGTAGAACCCTCTTGGGGTAAAGAGGTGTTCACTTGCTCAGGAACCCCCTCTAGTCACCAGAGTGGAGACTAGACAGATAGTGAGAGATCAATGAACAGAGAAGAAAAGAAAACGAATGTCCACACCTTTATCTCCGAGGATCAGTCAGACCGCTGTGATGGAAGTGCTCCTCAAAAAAAAATGCTATTTTGTAAAAGTGCATGTAATGCAATCGAGAAACTGAGGGTGACGGGGCTTGGGTTTCTCACAACAAAGAAGGAAGTTATAAATATAGAAAGGGGAATGCCCAGAATAACCCTGTGGTATTGTGATTAGACCAGAGGTATATATACATACACTAAATATAGAAACAGACATAGCTGTATGCATATGTATATATACACATTCTTAGCTTGTCTGTTGATTGGTCCTAGAAGCACTAATAGCACTAAACACACCTAATGCCAGAGCCTAGCTGCTAAGTATCATTCTCCGATAAAACCAGGCTTCTTAGAGGTATGGTATGGGGAAGAAAATACATATGATAAGTCTAGAGCATCTTTTAATATCAGAGAGTAAAGAAGTCCTCAAAACAGGATAGAAGCGTATCAAAATGACATGAAGCATAAAGTGGTTCCCACTGGTCACAAATGGATAATGAGCCCATCCATATATGTAAACAAATGAATGTACTTTCTATCTTAGCCAAAAATTGAATTAAATGACAGTGCAATTTTTCCATGAACTTTTGGAAGCCAACTCATAATATACAATGTAGTAGATGCAATGAAAGAAGCGAAGAAAACTAAAGAAATCTGGTTATCAAGACAGAAAATTAAGACTAGAAGGAGATGTTTCCTTTAAAGGTTAAGTCTTTAAGGAAGAACTACCCAAACGAAGTAAAAGAAATATTTCCAAATAATAACAGGAACTGAAAAGTATGAACCACAAATATTCAACATTGAAGTATGAAGCACAAAACAGAGAGCTTCTCAGCCAGTGGACTGAGAAAGGCTGTGTGTCTGCAGGTAGGAGGCTGGTTTGCAAAATGTGCCTTTTGAACATTTACATGAATATATATTTTTTGTTTTGTCTGTGTACAAATATTTTTGCTTTGTTATTTGTGATGAATAAGATGTAAAAGGGAAACCACAGAATGGGAAGAGGATAAATGCTGTTACAGGGAGGAGACTGTAATCACTGACATGAAACAAAACGTTTGATTGATTCAAACTAAGGCTGATGGATCTTGTTTGTTTACTTTCACTCAATTCACAATAAAAAGTTAAGAAAGAAAGAGAGTGATAGAGATGAGGATAGAGTTAAACAAGAGCTAGAGTATAAAGACTATCAGCCATGTTAAGGAACTTACAAAGAGTTCCTGGTGTGGCACTGCAGGGTAAGTACTGGACTGCTAACCTCAGGGCAGGTGGTTCAAATCCACAAGTCACTCCTTGAAAATCCTATACAGGGTCACTATGAGTTGGAAACGACTCAGTGGCACTAACAACAACAAGCTTTAACATGATTTTTAGGTGAAGAAGAATTACTAAAGAGTTTATGCAGAGGAGAGATATAAATTAGGTCTTCATTTCAGATCATCAAGGGCAGTATCTTGGACAAGAGAATTAAGAGAAGCAAGCATGTAGACAGCTGTCACTGCCCAGGCAGGGAATGATGAAAGGTTGAACTAGGGCAGTAGAAATCAGATGGAGAGGAAGGGTGTGAACCAGAGGTTTCAGCACCCTGGAATGTCTCAGCACCTTTTTCATGTTACGCCCTTGGCCAAAAAGAATTTCAGCCAAACAATAGACAGGTCTATAAGAAGAACAATAATGCTGGCGTCCTGTTATTTGGCTATAGCTATTTGCTTCATGTGAAAATGAGAAAAGCAATGAAAGGTGGTAGTAGAATAAGTCAACTTAATGGCTAAGATTATATACAGCTGTAAAACTTAAGGATCTTTACATTAATGCTATATTTGTATTAACCCTATAATGGAAAACCTAATCCACCCGGTCAAGGTTTCACCCTCTCAAACTTCTGTGACCAACCAAATCTGTACCTGAATCAACCAGGCCACAGATAATCCAAAAGCAAATCCAATGCAGCTGTTACCAAGTCAGTTCTGACCCAAAATGACTCCAAGTGTGTCAGAGTAATCTATGCCCCAGAGCAGTTTCAATGAATGATTTTTTGGGAAGTAGACTGCTAATTCTTTTCCAAGGTGCCTCCAAATGGACTTGAACTGCCAACCTTTTGGTTGGCAGTCAAGCATATTAACTGTTTCCATCATCCAAAGATGCCATTTGAATATACAGGCATTCGAGTATAATTTCCAAGTGTCTATTGAGGATGAGTATATATAAAGGAACAACTTTGCTTCTGAGAAATAAAAAGTTACAACTTTAATAATCAAATTGGACCTTAATGTTCAAAGCAGCTGTACAGCCTCATAAATGCCCTTACTAGTTCTAAGCCCCCTCAGAAAAGGCAGGAGCCAGAGGATGTGTATGGCCCAGGCATTCCTGAATGCAACAAGCAGGTACAAGTTGTTTTCCTTTTTCCTGAAAACTATCAGAATTTTGGTCTGAAAATACAGGATTTGGAACCTTACAAATGTATGCAAGGATAAAGTAAAGACAAAGTCTCTATTCCTTGGGCTGCCTGAGTACCACTCACTACAACCACTGTTAAGACATTCATTTCAAATGTTTCACGTGAGGGCAAAGTTGGATTGCTCGTAAGGCTAGCATTCTTACTTAATACCAGGAAGAAGGCTTATCCTCAAAAGACAGCAATAATGGGAGAGGCAGAGCTAATAATCATCTAAAAGTGCTTAACAGTAAACACTAGAAACAGTAAATATTCTAAAGAGAATTTCCCAGTAAACTCATGCCATTCTTATATTCTCAACTGTTGCTGTTTTTAAGTGTTGTCAAGTCAGTTCCTACTTATAGCGACTCTGTACAGTGTTTCCGAGGAGTGGCTGGTCAGTTTGAACTGCAAGGGTGGCAGTTCAAACTGACCTTGTGGTCCAGTGCTTATCCTACAGCATCATACCAGGACTCCTCAACACAGAAATTTCACTCTGAGCCAAGAGGATATTAAACTTTAAAATGAGAAAACCCAGGCCTTGAAAATAGGGATTCAAACAGGTATTTGTATGTACATCAACATCCACTGCAGCTTTATTCACAGTAGCCAAAAGAAGGAAACAGCCCAAGTGTTGATCAACAGATGAATGGATAAACATAATTTGGTACATCTACATATACAGCTATAAAGAAAGATGAAGTTCTCATACATGCTATGGCATGCACTGACTGAAACATTATACTGAGCGAAATAAGTTACACATAAAAGGACCAATGCTCTATTATTTCACTTATAGGAAATGTGTAGAAAAGGTGAAATGAAGAGATAAGTTTATTATTGGTGACCAGGGTCTGGGCAAGGGAGGTGTAGGGAGTTGTTGCTTAAGAAGTACTGAGTTTCTGTGTGAATTGATGGAAAACATTTGGAAACAGATAATGATGACTGGTTGTAAAAACAAAGAAACAAACAAAAAACAGGGGAATCACACTTATAAAAAAGTAACCAGAAACTTCTAAAGGAATACTTACCAAGACATTTGAAAGGTATAACAATGTGGGTCTTGCACTGTTTTTTGTCCCTCCGGCACCAATTGTCAATACTGACTGGCTGGTTTGCTTCCATAACATTTGTGATCTCTAGCTCTGGGTACATCTGTTAGGAAAAAGAAAACACAAATCATAAAGACACAAACTGATTTTTCAGGTGGACATTTACTTCCAATTAAAGGCCAGGTGTCTAAGTTGACTTAACCTCCAGCTGTATCCTATATAAATTTCTAAATTTCACCCCGCTACTCCTGGTACCAGCTAAAGTGGCCAAATAGAAAAATACTATAGCTATTATTTTCTTTTGACAAGTAAATTTCTACAATTTTCATATAAGAAAAACTGATAAAGACCTGAGATCATCACCTACAAAACTGGTAAGTCTTACACCATTAAAAAGAAAACCTATTATGAATATCATATGTGTTGATTCACATCCATAACAAATGGGAACCCAACATAACTAGGTTCCACTTGCCAAGTTTCCTAAAAGAACTGAAAACTTTCGGTTGAGCAGTTTTAACTATACTATATGTTTAAAAGCAAAAGCCTTGTTGCTCTAAACATTAGCAACTTGGCCTTGAGTCAAAAGAAGAGAATGATAAAACTATCCATGTAAAGAAAAAAGGTTCAACCCTGGCCCAGGAAAATAGGTGGTTCCTACTTTTTGGCAATACTCTTACCTCCTGACAGTACTGAAGACCTTCTTCTTTTGTTCCAAAGCAGCTCTTTGTTCCTGTTGGATCAGGTTCCCATTTCCCAGTCTGAATGTTCACATGCATATTTAACTTCCCACAAAACATTGCAATTTGAGGCTCAGCAACAGCAAATCCCGTTCCAGCATTGGCTGCAAGAGCCTGTTAAAAGGAAAACATTCCAGGTTTGCTTCCAAAGAAATCAGGTACAAGGAAAAGGCCATTCTACAGTTTTTGACAGTATAATTTATCTTTTAAAAATCTTCTTCATTGTTATATTTTTATCTTCATAAAAAATCCTTTTCCAAGGGACTGGACCAGAAAAATGATCAAAGTGGAAGGTCAATGAGAAATCTGGGATTGTTTTAACTTTTTACTACGCTCGATTTGTTTACTCTAATACAAGTAAATCTACTTTCTATCTGTTAATATCTAAAAACCATAAAATGATTGAAAGACTAAAGTTCTGATCATTTTACTTAATTATTCACACAGTAAAATGTTATTAGACTACTAAATTACTATTTGGCAAAGCAATGTGATAAATGCTTAGAATACAATGGTGAGCTAAAACGTATGGCCCCAACTCTGCTGGTGCTTATAGTATATAGCAGGAATCCACAATCACACACACACACACAACACACATAAATGGGTGATCGCATTCTATGACATTCTAAGAAGAAAAAGAGCACAGGGCCAGAAGAGCATATAAAAAAGGCATCTGACTAATCTTGGGTAAGGAAGTGATCAGGGAAATTCCTGTAGAGAGCAACACTTAAGTTGAACAGCTTTGCAGCATGATTCATGCGGAGACAACAGAGATTATGAGGAGTGCACTTATTCAACCTGCATGCTGGGCAAATAATCCGAGAAGCTGGGTTATATGAAGAAAAACGTGGCATCAGGACTGGAGGAAGATTAACAACCTGCGATATGCAGATGATACAACCTTGCTTGCTTAAAGTGAAGAGGACTTATAATACTGATGAAGAAGATCAAAGAGCACAGCCTTTGGTATGGATTGCATCTCAATGTAAAGAAAACAAAAGTTTTCTTTTGTTTTATTTGGACCAATAAACAACATTCTTACCAACTGAGAAAAGATCAACATTGTCAAGGACTTCATTCTTCTTGAATCAACTATCAACACTCACGGAAGCAGCAGTCAAGAAATCAAAGGACATATTGCATTTAGGACAAAATTAAGCACAAGATCTTTTTCAATTGTTGAAGAGCAAAGATGTCAGCTTGAGGACTAAGGTGCGCCTGACCCAAGCCATGGTATTTTCAATAACCTCATATGCATGCG
>NW_006408740.1:1784563-1787756 GCF_000296735.1 Chrysochloris asiatica
AGATGGCCAAACTTTGTCTCTCATACTTTAGACATATTGTCAGGAGGGACCAGTTACTGGAGAAGGATATCATGTTTGGTAAGGTGGAGGGTCAGAGAAAAAGAAGAAGACCCCCAGAGAGATGGATTGGCCAAGTGGCAGCAATGATGGACTCAAGCATGGCGACAGTAGTGAAGTTGGCCCGGTATTGGGCAGTGTTTCGTTCTGCTGTGCATAAGGTCGCTAGGAGTCGGCACTGACTCGATGGCACCTAATAACAACAACAACAAGAGAAGGAAGAAGAGATGTGCAAGGAAACAAGACTATACTGCATGGAGACTAAGAAAAGGTTGTCATCTACTACTGGAAACTGGTGAAAGGACTTACATATTATGTTAATATTTCCAAAATGCAGCTCTGATTCTTTCTCTGGTTGCAGAGTGAAGAACAAACTGAAGAGAAACAAGAGTGAATGCAGGGAAGAGGAGTTGCAAAGTCAAAGACATAATGGTACCTTGCGCTAAGGTGATGATGGATTCCAGAGAACACAGAGAGTACAATGGGCAGGATCTGGAGACAGATAACATATTAAGAATGAAAAATGAGGACGAGGTCAGGTTTGTCTTACACATTACTTGATGTGTGATGGTGCTATCTATAGAAACAGAGAATACTACAAGGGAATTCATGCACCTTTTATTTCAAATTGAATAGAAATAGTCAATTATGCTATAATCTCTTTCTTTTTGATGAACAGATCTTACACATTAAAGGTGAGAAATGAATAACATTTAGATATTATGACAGTAAGACTATGGGGCAAAGTAGTATGCACTAGCAATGAACACTCACAGAGATATCTCTGCATCTGTGAATGTGCCAATATCAGTGGTTGCACCTACAACAGAGTTTGTAGTAACCCTTAAAGTTACTTCAAAACAAAACCTTCTAAATTGTTAAACCCAGGACACTAAACTGTATGGTCTCTATGAGCTGGAACTGACTTGATGGCAGCAGTTGTTTTTGTTTTGTTTTTTAACTGCGTTATTCTTTTTTTTTTTTTTTTTTATATATATATATATATATACATATATATATGCAGCAATGTTTTTTCTGTTAATAAGAAATGGTAGGTTGACTTTTTAAATATATGGAAGTTTGTGTAACTTTATCTGTGATGGACACTATGATCTGCCTAATGAAGAACTTACATTTAGGGTGTTGAGACGATGGCAGCCTGAGAAGGTCTAGAATTCCAATCCTTTCATGTGACCACCAAAAAAAGAAAGCAGAAATCTGTATTCAATCCTGTAAAAACCCTATTAGGTAGCCAAGTGATAACAACAAGGAGCCACAACTAAAATTTTAAAAAGACATGGATGAATTTCAAACAGAAAAATCTCTCTACGGTCCTCTAGCCTACCTGTCCTGGTGTAACAGACAGCTGGAAACCAGGGTAAACAGGAACAACCTAGAGGACTATTCAAGATGTAAGATCTGACTAGTCTGGTTGCCATCTGAAGGAATGAGACCTCAGCCTGGCATCATTCATTAAAGCCCTCACACAGAACGGAAGGAAGCAGTGAACAAGAACCAAGGCTGTGCCTCCCTGACAGTACACTCATCAGTCAAGGAGCTGCAAAGTACTGAAACCCTGGTCTGGCCTGAATCAGAGATCTCACAAGCCAAGGAAGGGAGTGATGACCAATGACTGCCTATGGTTTCTTGCAGAAATGAGCGCTTTCAAAAGCACCCTGTATTTGGGGAAAATAAGGTGACACTATCCTGGTTTCAACAACAACAAAACACTCACAAGGTATAACAAGAAACTGGATATGATGACTCATTCAGAATAACAGGACAAAAGAGAGAGAAATGATCTATATGGAAATTCATATAATGAACATACTGAAAGAATACAATGCAACAGAAGTTCAAGGAACTAGAGGAGAACACTGACAAAAAAAATTAAAGGGAAGCAGGAAAGTGATGTATAAACAAGACAAGAATATAAACAATGAGCTAAAACAACATAAAAAGAAACAAAAAAAATTCAAAGATATAATAACTAAAATAAAAAAACTGAGTGGAAGAATTTAACAGCAGATTTGAGCTGGCAGAAGAATCCACAAACTTAAGGTGACTGAAATCACAGAATCTGAAAAGCAATAGAAGACTGTTGAGCATAGCAGCAGAAATGTGAGACACCAGGCAAAGCAAACAAGTACATGAATCAAGGGAATTCCAAAAGGAGAGAAAGGCAAAACACAGAATATTGAAGACATCAGCAGAAAAGTATCTAAATCTGGTGAAAGCCATGAATCTAAAAATCCAAGATCAACAAACTCCAAGTAGGAGAAACCCAAAGAGATCAACACTGAAACACTATACTGAAGCTGAGACACTATACAAAATCCTGCAAGCAGTAAGAGACAAGCAAATAGCAACATACAAAGGAGCCTCAATAAGATGACTGCCAATTTTCCCTTAGAAACTCTTGGAAGTCAGAATGCAAATTACATATTTCAATTGCTGAAAGAAGAGAATTTGTCAACCAAAATTATTCTATCTGGCAAAACTGTCCTTCAAAAACAAGGGTGAAATTAAGACATTCCCAGATAAAGGAAGGCTGAGTGAGTTTGTAACCAACAGACCTGCCCTAGATGAAATGCTAAAGGGAGTCTTGCAGATGGAAAAGGAAAGATACCACATAATAACTAGAAGCTGTATACATAAGAAAGAAACTATCTCCATTAAAGGCAATTTCAAGGCAAGTATAAAGCGAGTTTTAAGGTATTTTTATAGTATTTCTAGTAATTATGCTCTTCTGGTTCTATAAGGCAAACGCATAAAAAATAAGTATAAATTTACGTTAACAGGGCACATGATCTATAAAGATGTAATGGATGACAACAACGTAACCAGGGAGAGGAAGAGTGACATAGAAATTGAAATTTTGTATGTTATTGAAGTTAAGTTGATACCAATTTAAACTGTTATTTAAAAATGTTAAATATAATCCTCATGGTAACCAAAGAAGCGATCTCAAAAACACACACAAGCAAATTGGGGATCTAATTTGCTATGTAAACTTTCACCAAAACCACAAATATTTTAATGTAACAGAAAAACACATGTGCGCCCCTAAGAACTGGATTGAACCTCAGCATAGTGATCCTGCTTGGTCACCTTAGAGCAGGTGGTGGACAGGCAA
>NW_006408740.1:1788446-1804947 GCF_000296735.1 Chrysochloris asiatica
AAAAAAAAAATCAACAAAACAAAAATGTTGACAGTATTGACAGTATTGGAGAAAATGAAAAACAAAGAAGATACCAGACACACAGATACAAAACACAAAAGTAGCAGAGTTAAGTCTTTTTTGAATCAATACAATTGCTGTAAATGGACTAAATAAATGCTCTAATCAAAAAGCAGAGTGACAGAATGAATAAGAAAACATGATGTAACTATATGCTGTTTACAAGAGACACCTCTTAGGCACAAAGACACAGGTTGGTAATGAAATGACTGAAAAAAGATATACCATGCCATGCAAATAGTAACCAAAAATGAGCTAGGGTGGCAATTTCAATATCAGACAAAAGAGACTTCAAGTAAAATTGGTTATACTGACCAAGGAACAGGTATCATCAAGAAGATGTAATAATGATATAAATATGTACACTTAATATCAGAGCCACAAAATACATAAGCTTACATTTGATTTTTAAATATAGTATTTTTTTTCCTTTTCTATGACAAATTTCCAGACTACTGATTTACTTGGTGGAGGTGGTGGAGGTGTGCAGTAGAGCCGGTTCTCTGACTCATAGTGACCCTGTATAGGACTTTTCTGAGGCTGTAAATCTTCACAGAACAGAAAGCTTCATCTTTTTCCCACTAAATGTGTTGGTAGATTCAAACTGCTGACCTGGTGCTTAGCAGTCCAACTTCAAAACCCACTTCTGTTTTACATGTTGTTGTTAAATGCTGTCCAGTTGGTTCCAACTCATAGCAACACTGTATAGGGTTTCCAAGCAGAAGCTGATGAGTTTGAACCACCAACTTTATAGTTCCAATAGACCCTGTTGTCCAGTGCTTATCCTAGGTGCTTATTAAAATTAGCTTAATTTCAAGGGCAAACACTTGTTAGATAGCTTGGGAAAAAGCTAATTTGGAATTAGAATGTTGCCAAGATTAATCAGTGTTGAAAAACACCTTAATTAAACCCAGTGATGAAAACAATTAGCATCTTTATTAACTAGAATTTATTGTAGTCCTATTGTAATGAATTATCATTTCTTACAGAATGCAGGTTCTAAACCTTCAATATAACTGGATATAAAACTACAAACTGATGTGAAATCCAGTCTCTCTCAAAAACAGAGAGAAAGAAAACACATTTTTCCCCTATAGGTAACACTCAAATTATTAAAAGGCATAAAGAAGACAAAACAAGACAAACAACATGCTTAACAATTTTCACACTGAGCCCAAGATGTGTGCTAAAACGGACATTCGAACAGCATTTTGGGAACCGCTTAGATTATGGCTAGATGTAATAGACGAAAATAGTATAAAAGTAATAAATGGGTACACACAGAATAAAGGCAATGAAAAACCCAGGGACCTTTTCATCTACCAAAACTAGTGATCTCACCAAATTCTTTCTTATCTACTTCAAAAGCCCAAAGATAAAAGAAGAAAATACAGGAAGATACAATAAATATGTTCGTGTTTCTTAAAATTGTTATAGAGATTTTACTATCATAGTTAAATCTGGAAGATTTTGAGCTGTATTTCTTAAATTCTCTCTATGGCCTTATTTTTTGTTTGTTTTGTTTTTCTAACACCAAAGACAGTTAAGGAATAAATAAGGAGCCTGCTAGTCAAAAGGCTGACAGAGGAATCCCACCAGTGACTCTGCAGGAGAAAAACCTGGTAATGTGCTCCCATAAAAAATACAGCCTAGGAAACCTAACTGGGCATATGGAGTCCTGGGGTGCCACTGCAGGATAAGCACTGGACTGATAAACCTCAGGTCACTCCTCGGAAACCCTACACAGGGTCATTATGAGTCAACAACAACAACTCTGTCATATAGAGTCATTATGAGAATCTACTGGAAGGCACACAACAACATGAAACTAAAAGAATTTCTGATGTAGTATCCCAGATCTTTCAGAAGTATGATGGGTGGGGTGCGTGGGAATTGGGAAGAATTTTATTCCTAAAATTCTATGAAAGAATTCAGGTTCAAAAAACAGTGTCAATTAATGAGTGTTCACCCCAGTTACAGACCTGGAGTGATCAAGTTTTACACAGGCAGCCATTTATCTGCACCAAAAATTATGTTCCACATGTTACTCATTATGGTTGTTGGCTAAAAGACCACAAGAATTCCAACTGTATAAATGTTCAGCTTATGGGTCAACCACTGAGGTCAATACATCAGTGGTAAGTGCATTTGATCTTTGTGCTGAGATGGTCAGCATTGCTTTCCCTAAAGAGAATCTAAAATACCAGAGGTTAAAGCAACAGGAAGAGGCAACTAAGCAGCAACAGATTTTCCTATCAGTTACTACACCAAGACAAAGTAGAGTAACTGGAATCATTCCAGACAGCTAATATACTGTAGTAATTCACTTCTGAGTTCAGAAAGATTAATCCTTGTGGTCATAAGAGACTCTCAAGAAGGTATCATCTGAAACATAAAAAGCCTCTGCGGACTATGTCTAGGAATCTACTAATCAAACATACCCTTACATTACCTGGAACACAATAGGATGAATTTTTTTTTCAGTAATGTTTGTACTTTTTTTTTTTTACTTTGAAAATGCTTTTATTTAATGTGCTTTCCATTTTCTTAAGCACACACTGCCTTGATCCATTATACCAATATATAAATCAATCTGTTTCCTAATCTACCATGTTACAAATGAGATTTCACTGCCAAGTCAGCACTTCTGATATCCTGTGAACCTGGAATCCTGTCCAAAAGAAAATGAATGCCCCATACTTTGGCACTTAAGCCAGTCTTTGTAATCTATGCACATTGCAGCACTTTTAAGGCTTTGCAAACAAATTGCATCAATTGCATCCCTAGCCCAGTACTTCCATTTTACTTAATAATTCATCCTTAATAAGAAATTCCATTTTATTAATTTGGCTTCAGGAGGCATTTAGCAATCCAAGGACAGAAATTCAACTTGGTAAAAAGTGCTTCTATTAACTTGGTTGAAAACCTGAAATGGCTTGAAGCAATAAATAAACATGTAACTACAAATAAATCTAAATCTGAACCTAATTTAAATCTGTGTCTTCTGTCGTCACTTTTAAAAGATGTCACTTTCAGGGCAAGGTAAACCTTAGCTCCTTTCACAATGCTGCTGAGAACTGATACAAGACTACCAATCCAAAGCAAATATGTATGCCCCATTATTTCTTTCCTCAATAAAGCAAGCAGAAGGAGGGATTTCAGAACCACCAAAAAATAAGAGTGAGGAGCAGAATGTGTAGTTTGGACCCAGGGTCCCTGCACTGAGATCCTCCCAGACCCAGGGGAAAACTGATGCCAAGATACATGGAGATCTTCAAGGAACACCAGGCCCAGAGATGTTGAAAGGACACAAAAACCTCTTCTCAGAGTCACACAGAGAGAAAGACTTCTAGAGACACTGCCACAGAAGAACATTTGGCTCCAGGAATTGTGGAAGTGCCTGCATGAAAGGGAATACTCTCCAAAGGGGAGCGTCTTTGTCCTGAAAATATTCTCCAAGGGAAGGCCCTACACTTCACCCTGGCAGGTCTCCTCCATGTGGGTCTAGTTCTAATAAATTCTGAAATGTGCCTCTCTAGTGCTGGTGACACTGAAAGTCACAGAACTCTGAGTCAATGGCGTTTTAATTTTTTTTTAAAAAAAAGCAAAATTAAAGTTGGTAAAATGACATTCTTGTAATAGTTATAAATTTCACAGAATAGTTTCACACCTGTTCAAGTAGAGCTGTCTCAGTGATCCATAAATCAAAATTATTTAAATCCATGTCTGCAAAACATCACCAGCTCAAAGGACTTAAACCGAACAAGGGGGAGGGGGGAAGGTTTTTTTTTTTTTTTTTTTTAATCCTGTTCTTAGCAAAGTTTCAGATATTAATTATTAACTACAAAAGAAAAGCCAAGTACTTTACAGGGGAGAAACCTGTCAGAACCACTCTAATCAAATTATCACTAGCAATAAGACGGTGAATAGCTGGTTAAGCGCTCAGTTACTAACCTAAAGATCCGCGGGTTCAAATCCACAAGCCACCTCACAGTATAAAAATTTGGCAGTCTGATTCTATAAAGATTTTAGTCTTGAAAATCCTATGAGGAAGAACTACTCTGTCTGCAGTCGCTATGAGTCAGGGTATGAGTCAGAATCGACTCAATTGCAGTTGGTTTGTTGGTTTTGCCTTTTTAAAATAATACTGGCCATATGAGCTCAAAGGTTAAGTCTAAGTTCAGATCATTTAGATCATTTTATGTTAATAATTCACACCCTCCTGGCTTCCTAAATTTGTAGTTAGCATGCCTATGCAAACTAGACAAACTGATTCTTGGCTTTGGAATCAGCTAACTCAAATTCAGTGAGTAAACTAGTTTTCTTTTCAAGCCATGTTTCTCATGCATTAGGAGTTTTAGGGAAATAGTTCTCTATGGAGTACTGTGGAACAAAGGCTGAAGCTAACATTGTGGGTGCCATTTATCTCAATAACTAAAATTAGTTATGTTGTACAAAAGTGAAAGCTAAAATCAAGAAGAGGAGAAAGATGAGGCTTTCTGTTCCCGTAAAGATTTACAGCCTCAGAAACCCTCTACAGGGTCGCTATGAGTCAGAAGCAACTCCACGGCACATGACAATAACAACAACAAAAAATCAAGAAAGATAAAATACCTTCCATAAGGTTACATAGCTAGTAGAGGGAAATGTCCTTCCAGAAAATGAATTATTACAATAGTAACTGAAGCTTCATCTGAATCTCACTTCTGTGCTAGTTGTTAAGATCAACCAGAGCCAGAAAACTAGCAACTACTGGTGATTTCTTTTAAGTATTAGGGATTGTATTAAAACATTCATGTAAAATAATGGTGACTAGATTCCCACAAAATAAAATGTGAAGCATTAATGCAATCTACTTTTTAGGCTTGCTTGCTGAAAGTGAAGAAGAATTAAAATATTCACTAATGAAGATCAAAGAGCACAGCCTTTGGTATGGATTGCATCTCAATGTAAAGAAAACAAAAAACCTCACCACTTGACCAATAAACAACATTCTGATCAAGGGAGAAAGGATTGAAATTGTCAAGGACTTCATTCTGCTTGGATCAACCATCAACTGTCTCGGAAGCAGCAGTTAAGAAATCAAACAACGTATTGCATTAGGCAAATCTGCTGCACAAGACCTTTTTAAAGTTTTGAAGAGTAAAGATATATCAGCCTGAGGAATAAGGTGCGCCTGACCCACTTAACCTCATATGCAATGTCAAAGCTGGACAGTGAATAATAAGGAAGACCGTAAGAATAATTGATGCTTTTGAGTTACATTGTTGGAAGAGAATATTGAAAGTGCCATGGGCAGCCAAAAGAACAAACAGATCTCTGTTAGAAGAAGTGCAGGCAGAAGAATGCTCCTTGGAAGCCAGGATGGCCAAACTTCGTCTCTCATACTTCAGACATACTGTCAGGAGGGACCAGTTGCTGGAGAGCGATATCATGTTTGGTAAGGTGGAGAGTCACAGAAAAAGAGGAAGACCTCCAGCAAGGTGGATTGGCAAAGTGGTGGCATCAATGGGCTCAAGTGGCAATTGTGAGGTTGGCCCAGGACCAGGCAGTGTTTCATTCTATTGTGCATAGGGTCGCTATGAGTTGATACTGACTCGATGGCACCTAACAACAACTTTTTAGGCATGTTCAAATTTGATAGACAGTTATTGTTTAGTGCCATGGAGTCAGTTCCAACTCACAGTGACCCTGTATAGGTTTTCCAAGGAGCACCTAGTGGGTTTGAACCGTCAATCTTGTGGTTAGCATTCCAGTTCTGATCCCAGGACTCCTTCATAGGTAGAGAAGTGTGCAATCTTTTAACTCACTTTATCCCATCTTGGATTAGGGAAGGATGACTGATGAGGAGAGGGGGAGGGGAGGGGCCCTTAGGTGCTCTTTCAGTATGTTCCTTATTTAAGCCCCAATTCTGTGTAATTCCAGTAAGAGAGAATGAAGCCTCAGGAGCCAGCCCAACAATGCTGCTGCTGCTGCTGCTATGTGAGTGCTTGCTCTGCAGCAGCCATTGTGCTTAGTACTTACGTGCATTCTCACAGCAGATGTCAGAAGTTGGTGTTTTAGTGGCCCTGCTGGCACAGATTAAAAGGCCACAAACACCAGGAATGCCTCCTTTGTGGCAAGCGTTATGTCTGCCACTTTGGGTGTGCTCACTCATTTAAACCCCAGAGTCGCACTACTATTGGTGGTGGTACTGGGAAGTGCATGTAAGTTGTCATCATTTCACAGATGAAGATGCTAGATTCACAGAGGTTTTACCTCATCCACTGCCACTGAGTCTATTCCGACTCCTAGCAACCCCACAGAGGGTTTCTGGGGCTGAAAATCTTTATAGGAGCAAAAAGTCTCCTCTTTCTTTTGTGGAGCAGCTGGTGGATTCAAACTGCTTGACCTTGTGGCTAGCAGCCCAACCCATAATCCACTGTGTTATCAGGGCTTCAGAGAGACTGAATGGCCTGCCAAAGGTGACAGAGCAAGTCACTGATGAACTTTTTAAACGAGTCCTAGTGGAGCAAACAGCTAAGAATGGCAGTTCGAACTCACTGAACAGTTCTGAAAAAGACCTGCTGATCTGCTTCTGTAAAAATTGTTGTTATTGTTGTTAAGTACTGTCGAGTCGGTACCCATAGCAACCCTGTATAGGGTTTCTGAGGAGCAGCTGGTGAGCCTGAACCACTGACTTTGCAGTTCAAATGGCTTTGCATTCTGGTGCATTAACCCACAGCGCCACAACTGGAGACTGCAGCCCAAAAAATACGAAGGGGCAGTTCTACTTTTCTGTCACATGTGGTCTTTATGAGTCAAAATCAACTCAATGGTGCTAACAGCATCAACAATTTGAAGCAACCATATCATGCCCCAGCTCTGAGACAAGTAGAGTAATGAACGATGTAATTCAGTCGTGAAAACATAACAAATTTGTGTCATTAAGCATATGTACATATATATTATGTTAAAACCACAAACATAGTGGTGGTCTTAGTTATGTGCTGTGGAGTCCGTTCCAACTCACAGCCACACTGTATAGGGTTTCTGAAGCTGTAAAGTTTTATCGGAGCAAAAAGCCTCATCTTTCTTCTGTGGAACAGCTGGTAGATTCAAACTGTTAAGATTGAAGTTAACAGCCAACTCAAAACCCACTTGTTGTTAAGTACTGTCGAGTCAGTTCCAACCCATAACGACCCTGTATAGGGTTTCCAAGGAGCGGCTAGTGAGCTTGAACCGCCGATTTTGTGGTTTAAACAACTTTGCAGTTCAGCACATTAACACAGCGCCACACCAGGTCTCATAAACCACTATAGTAGTCAAAATCAATTTAAAGATCTGAAATTGATTCCAAGAGTCTCCTTTTCTTTAATACAACACCCAGGAAAAAGGTAAGAAAACAAATCCATGCAGTGAAAACACCTGTTTTAACTAGGGCTTCCTAACATTTCATTTGGGTTTGATCTCTTGCTGAGAATGTGCTGATCACATGGAGATCTTGTCAAAACGTACGCTCTGATTCAGTATTATCTGGGGTTGTTAAGTGTCATAGTTCCAACTCACAGCAACCATGTATAGGGTTTCCAAAGAGTGGTGAGGAGGTTTGAACTGCTTACCTTGCAGTTAGCAAGCAGTCCAATGTTTATTCTATAACACCAGACCAGGGCTCTTTAACTAGGGTAGAAAGGCAAATTCTCAAATCAAAATGAACAGGTCCGAGGCCCTGTTTAGTTTTGTTTTTAAACCAGTGTTTCAAAGCACTCATGGGAGGAAAGTGGCTAATAGGATCGACAACAGGTTTCCTGGGAAATTACAAAATTAAGAAAGATCTCTTGTGTATGTATGCGTGCATATCCGAATAAATGTGGTTGTTAAGTGCTGTCAATTTTAATTCACAATGACTCTGTATAGTTTCTAAGAAGCAGCTGGTGGGTCTGAACCACTGACCTTGTCCTACAGTGCCACACCAGAAATCCACATGACTGTATAAGGGTATAGAAATGCTAACTGACCTCTCCAGAATAGTCCTAAATTCTAAGATTATATACTTTTCACCTTTTGTTATTTATTAAATGTTTTTCATAAAATGATGTTAAGTGGGTAGTTTCTGTGGTTTAAAAAAAAAAAAAATTCTGTAACAAAATGACCTTCAGAGAGCATATTAAGTGCCATCGAGTCAGTTCCGACCCATAGTGACCCTGAGCAGGGTTTCCAAGGCTATAAATCTTTACGGGAGCAGAAAGCCTCCCACGGAGCAGCTGGTAGTTTTGAACTGCTGACCTTGCAGTTCACAGCCTGATTCGTAACCACTACACTACTCAGAGAGCATAGGGAGTAAAATTCACATTTTAACACACAAATAGCAATTTCCATATAACTTTTTTACTAAGCATATTAGTAAGGTACAAGTAATATTCAGACACCAAATTTATTTAAGAAATCACTTTAACTTAAAATGTCCATTAAAACTGTAAAAAATAACAAAAAGATGGAAGAACTCTACCCTCTCCAAACTGAAAGCAAGTCAAAAGGCCACCTTTCCTATGATTTATGTAGCATTTCAATTGAAAAGTAAATGCAGGCTGTATTATCAGCTCACACCAGATCTGCGTGCAGACAATAATTCTTCCTGTCTTGGACCCATGCCCATGTGCATTATTGTAATTATCAGCAATTTAAAAACATAAAGTAATAAAGCTAGTATGAGTTGCTAGTCTGTGTGTTTACTGCTTGCTACATTAGCCATTAACTATCATTGCTGGGTTCAAGCCCCCTGACTACTAAATAAATGAATTAAAGAGCAGCAGGAAGAGCTACATTCAAGCAGAGTGAATAAAAGCAATGGAAATGTACAGGAACACACACAAACACAAAACAAGTGGAAACTAAAATACCATTTTTGTTCTACTTGTCTGGTTGGCTATTGGGAAGCTGTGTCTACTCATGCCCTCCTATGATTCATTTTTCACACAGCATTCTGAATGGCCTCAAAAGTCAATTTAGAATACATCACACTATTCTAAGGGATTCAAATCATCAACATGGCCTCAAAGATCCACCAAGCTTCTAAGGAGCATTCTGACTGTACATCTTTCTTTTTTTACAGAGGCCACAAAGTACAAAGATGAGGCGTTGGCCAAAGCAAGACAATCAGGGGCCAGGGACTCAGGTTACATTTTTGTGATCCCTGCCCCAGCCTTTCCCATGAGACACAGTGTATAATGTATAAAGTACTGGTTTGTGAGGGGACAAGAGCCCCATCTAAGAGAAAGCAGGGACCCTGGAAGGGCAGAGCAACAGGCCTGGGTTGCCAGATGAACCCTACCACCACCACCACCACCTGGGGCTAGGGGAGCAAAGTACAGTACTGGGCTGGAGGAACAAACAGGGTGTCTTTAGTACGGAGTCCTAGGAGGTGGGGGTGAAGGGGGTGTGTTTTCTTCACTCCTGGGAAGGGAGGGGGATCTCAACCTCAGAGAATGGGACAAGTCCTCCTTCGTTTATTCTTGCAGACCTAGAGGCCTGCATTGAATTGCCATCTTGAACACCTTCCATACTCATCCTTAGTCTTGGCTGAGCACTCAAGGTAGCCAAAGACACTGTTGTGATTCCCTATATCCCGGCCTTCCTCAGAGCAAATGGACGCCTGCTTCACCTTGGCCAGCTCTATCCAGGTATGCTCATCTTGACTCAGGTCTTCCTTATTCCCCACTAGGATGATCGTAGAAGTGCTTCATCTCTGGGGGTCCACTTCTCGGGAATGTTTTCCAGGCTGTCACATGAGGATGACATCAGCGTCCCGATAGGAGAGAAACCACAAGGGAGCGTAGTTACTACCTTCCTGACCAGCTGTGTCCCACAGAGTCAACTTCACCCGCTTGCCGTCCACCATCCACCTCAATGTCTGCAGTGTTGTTTCAAAGACAGTAGACCCACCTCTTGCTTAAGATGATAAGGAGTCAGGTCTTCCCACAGGCACCATCTGCCACAATCACCAGTTTCTTTCAGGTTGCAGCCACAACCTTGGGCTTCCCAGTTGCCTGAGGCTGAGACTGCCAAGAGGGTCCCTACCTCCCCTTCCATGGAAGTTGTGGTGGAGAGGCATAGGACAGCTGGGTGGCTGTACTTTCAACACAAATTTGTTTGTACTCTTTGAATTTTTAATTTTGATGAACCATCAAATGAGAGTTTGGGCACCATGGAGGAACTTAAATCATGTTCCTTTAAAATGTTCTTTGAGTTTGGGGAACAAAAAAAGTCTGACGGGGCAAGATCAGGACTGGAGGGTAGATAGGGTAAGGTTTCCAAACAGAATTCTTTTAGGACAGGCCTTGCTACCCTCCAAGAATGAACAGGTATGTCGTGGTGATGGCGGGAAATTGTTGGGAACAACTTTCCTGCCCTTTTGCTCACCAATGTAGTTTTCAATTCTCTTTAAATTTCTTCCTAATGAGACCAGAGCTGACCACTGTGCCCTGAACTGAACTGAACTGACAGAGCAAATCCCCTTGACGGCTCAACAGATCTCTGAATCACACTGGGAAATCCAAAGATATGTCCTCAATTTTTATTTGTTCTTCATTATTTTTTGACCTTGCTTAAAAGACTGATGGAAGGATCCACTCTTCAATCAAGCTGACCTTCATGCAAGAGCTTGAGAATCATCCAACTTAGAGCTTGCTGAGGCCAGGGTGTTCAGGTAACATTGAAAAATCTGGAACCACGTGAGATGCCAACTTGAGCAGCTATAGCATCAATGGTACTCTATAGTCTTCTTTCACTGCTCTCTAACTTCAGCCAATGTCTGCATTCATCAATGCTGAAGGTCTTCTATCTCTTGGAAGTCTTCCCTACCTTACTTAAAACACTTTATTCATCTGAAAATTGCTTTTTGTGGCGCAGCATTCCCATAAACTTGTTGCAAGCTTCATAGATTCCAATGACTTGGGGAAAATGTCCACTTGAGTTTTGTTAAAAATGTGATTAGCTCTGACCCTAAAATCAGTTTTTCCCATGGCACAAAATAAACTGATTTTAAGGTCAGAGCTAATATCGTCCCAAGCTTCCTATATGATTATTGTTGTTAAGTGTCATCAAATCGGTTCCTACTAGTAGCGACCCTATGTACAACAGAACAAAACACCATCTGATCTGTACCACCCTCACAATTGCTGCTAAGTAATTGCTTAAGCCTACTGTTGCTGTCACTGTGCCAATCAATCTCCTTGGGGGGTATTCCTTTTTCCACTGTGCTTTCACTTTATCAAGCATGATGTCCTTCTCCAAGGACTGGTCCCTCCTGATAATATGTCTGAAATGTTAGTGATGAAGTCTGGTCATTTTGGCTTCTAAGGAATACTCTGGTTGTACTTCTTCCAGTACAGATTTGTTTTTCTTCTGGCAGTCCACAGTACCTTTAATATTCTTCTCCAAAACTGTAACTCAACCACATCAATTCTCCTGCAGTCTTCCTTACTCTTTGTCCAATTTTCACATTCGTCTCTCATACTTCAGACATATTGTCAGGACGGACAAGTCACTGGAGAAGGATATCATGTTTGGTAAGGTGGAGGGTCAGAGAAAAAGAGGAAGACCCCCCCCCGCCCAGCGAGATGGACTGGCTAAATGGCAGCATCGATGGACTCAAGAGTGGCAACAGTAGTGAGGCTGGCCCAGGATCAGGCAGTGTTTCGTTCTGCTGTGCCTAAGGTCGCTATGGGTTGACTCAATGGCACCTAAGAACAACAGCAATGATGCTACTGAAAATGCATACCTTGGGTCAGGTGCACTTTAGTCCTCAAAATAACATCTCTGCTTTTGAACATTTTAAAGAGGTCTTTGCCTAATGCAATATGTCACTTGGTTTCTTGACTGCTGCTTTCATGAGAGCTAAGGGTGGATCCAAGCAAAGTGACATTTTTGACAACTATAATCTTTCCATTTATCATGATGCCATTTATTGATCCAGTGGTGAGGATTTCTGTCTTATTTACATTGAGTTGCAACCCATACCAAAGACTGTTATCTTTCATCTTCACAGTAAGTATTGTAAGTCCTCTTCCCTTTCAGCAAGCAAGGTTGTATCATCAGCATATTCCAGATCACGGTTGTTAATGAGTCTTTCTCCAATCCTGGTGCCACATTTTTCTTCATATAATCCTACATCTTAGCTTATTTGCTCAGCATACAGATTGAGTAAGTATGGTGAACGAATACAACTCTGGTGCACACCTTTCCAAATTTTAAACCATTCAGTGTCCCTTTGTTCTGTTAGAACAACTGACTGCATTTTGGTCCACGTGCAACTTACTCAGGAGCACAATTAAGTGTTTTTGGAATCCCCATTCTTCTCAGTGTTATTCATAGTTTGTCATGAGCCACATAGTTGCAAGCCTTTGCAAAGACAATAAAGCACAGGTAAACATCTTTCTGATATTCTCTGCTTTCAGCCAAGATCCATCTGACACCAGCAATGATATACCTCATTCCATGTCCTCATTTGAAACCAGCCTGAACTTCTGGAAGTCTCCTGTGGATGTACTCAAGTATGAGGCAGCAGCCGTTTAAAAAATTATCATGGAAAAATTTTAGTTGCATGTGATATTCATGATATTGTCCTATGATTTCTGCATTCTATTGGAATGCATTCTCTTTGGAATGGGCACAAATATGGATCTCTTCCAATCAATTGGCCAGGTAGCTATCTTCCAAATTTCTTGGCATAAATGAGAACCTTTCAAAGCTGCATCAATTTGTTGAAAGATTTCAGTTTGTATTCCATCAATCTGTAGTTTTCTTTGCCAATTCCTCCAATGCCTTCATTGTAAACTGGACTTCTTTCAGTAACATTGGCTCTTGATTGTATGCTACCTCTTGAAATGGTTGGACATCAACCATTTCTTTTTGGTACCGTGACTCTGTATTCCTTCAATCTTCTTTTGATGCTTTCTGTATCATTCAATATTCTGTCAAAAGAATTCTTCAGTATTGAAAGTCAAAGCATGAATTTTCTCAGTTCTTTCAGCTTGAGAAATGCTGAGTGTGTTCTTCCCTTTCAGTTTTCTAGCTCCACATCTGTTCACATTTCATTATAGTATGACTTTATCTTCTGACGCTGCCCTTTGAAATTTTCTGTTCAGCTCTTTTACCTAATTTCTAACATTTGCTTTAGTATCTCTATGCTGGAGAGCAAGTTTTAGTCTCTGCTGAGATCCATTTTGGTCTTTTCTTTCTACTCTGTCCTCTTAATGATCTTTTGCTTTCTTCCTGTATGATGTTCTTGATGTCATTCCACAACTCTTACAGTTTTTGGTTTCTAATTTCAGGTGGGATATGTTCAAGGTCATTTTGGCTCTAGTGGGCCTGTTTCATTTTCTTCAGCTTCAGCCTGAACTTGCATACAAGCCACTAATGGTCTGTTCCATAGTTTTCCCCTGGCCTGGTTTTGGCAGATGAGACGAAGCTTTTCCACTATTTCTTTACACAGATGTAGTCAATTTGATTTCTGCATATTCCATCTGGTGAAGTCCATTTGTTTTATCATTTTTTATGATGTTTAACTGTATGAATGGCAAATTTCAAACATGACAGGTTATTTGTTTTCACTTTTAACATTTTATTGTGAAGTAAGTGAGTGAAGGGTTACAAAGCAGACCATCAGTTTTATATTGAACAATTCAAAAATATTCAGCATCATCACTTTTGATTACATGCAATGTCCTCAAGGTAATTCCTGTTTCCATTCCTTCTTCTTTCGTAACCCTTCTGAACTTTGTCCTTGGATAAATGCTACCTTTTTCATCTCAAATGGCTGATTATTCTACAGTGTACCTAGTTTCCTAGTGTTATTTTTATCTTTATGTTGTTGTTATTAAGTGCCATAAAGTGGGTTGACTCATAGTGACTGGTGGGCCTGAACCACTGACCTCGCGGTTAGCAGTCCAGTGCTTATCTTATAGCACCCGCACCAGGACTCCGTTCTCTCTAAAGTCCTTTGGTGGTGCCATAGAGTCGGTTCCGACTCATAGTGATCCTGCATATGGTTTCCAAGGCTGTAAATCTTTGTTGTTGTTGTTATGTGCCATGTACTTGGTTCCAACTCATAGCGACCCTGTACAGGGTTTCCGAGGCTGTAAATCTTTACAGGAGCAGAAAGCCTCGTCTTTCTCCCACGAAACAGTTGGTCGTGTCGAACTGCTGACCACGAGATTAGCAGCCTGATTTGTAACCACTATGCCAACAGAGTTCCTTATAGGGGCAGAAAGCCTCATCTTTCTCCCACGGAAACACTGGTTTCTAACTGCTGACCTTGAGGTTAGTAGCCTAACTCGTAACCACTATGCTACCAGAGCTCCTTAATTTGGTTAAAAAGTGAGCCATGGAGGTAAGTTAATTTCCAGAGCTGGAGGTGACTAAGGTCAGAGTCTCTCATGACAGGTTTTTTTGTTTGTTTGTTTTTTTAAAGAAGTTTTTATTTTATACACATGCTTTATAGGAACAAGTGAATACTCACTTACTTACATACTGGAAACAATTTTAAAGTTTAAGGTATGAAGCTACTGTCTTCTAGCTCCGAATACTGATATTAACAGATTCTTAACCCTTTGTTAAGTCCTGGTGTGGTGCCATAGGAGAAACACTGGACTACGAACCACAAGCAGTGGTTCAGCAGTTCAAAACCACCAGTCACTTCTTGGAAACCCTATTCAGGGTCAATATAGTTGGAAACAACTTGATGGCACTTAACAACAACCATCTTCTAGATGAATAAGGAAAGCCACAGAAGAATTGGTACATTTGATTTATGGTGTTGGAGAAGAATATGTAAAGTACCATGGCCTGCCAAAAGAACAAACAATCCTGTCTTAGAAGACATGTAGCCAGAATACTCCTTAGAAGTAAGGATGGCAAGAATTTGTCTCTCATACATCAGACATGTTATCTGGAGGGACCAGTCACTGGAGAAGACCATCATGCTTGGTACAGTGGAGTGACAGCAAAAAACAAGACCCCCCAATGACATAGACTGATCCAGCGGCAGCCACAATGGGTTCAAACATAACAGTTTTGAGGATGACTCAGCACTGGACAGTGTTTCATCCTGTTGTTTCAGCCTAAAGGATAGCTATGTATGAGTCAACACTGACTAGATGGCACCTATCTGCAACACATTTTTCCATATGGAAGTAACTTCTAAGAATTATGTTGTATTCCTGATTTATGTTGTTGTTGCTGGGAGTCTTCCTCTTTTTCTGTGACCCTCAACCTTACCAAATATGATATCCCTCTCCAGCTAATGGTCCCTCCTGACAGTATGTCCTAAGTATGAATTTAATTGCTTAGGATCAGTAAGCATTCCAGGAAAGCCTTGAGCATGAAAACCAGGACTATAACAAAGTCTTTGGTAGGTATGTATTAACGTCCCTTTAGTAACTGTTCTGTTCCCTGCGTTGTCTATCTTCTTCAAGTTGCTTTTCCCACTGTCTGTTATGTTCCTGGTTTTCATGCTCAAGGCTTTCCTGGAATGCTTGGTGATCCTAAGCAATTAAACTCATATTTAAGAAGAAAGCAGTAAAAAGCTGGTTGAAGGTTTTCTGTACACAGACAACTTGTCAGTGAGTGGGCTTCACTTCTCCGGGGAGGAATTACAGGTCCCTTGCCTGGTTTGTCAGGGTTCTGGGTGTCTCTTAGGGAGACATTCACATCTCAGTCTCTCTCTTCTGCTGGGCCTGCTGCTCTCAGGTCATTTCCAGAGCAAACCACACAGCTTTTTCTGGGGCACAGGGTAGAGAAGAGTTTTAGCAGGCTGTTCTCATGAAGTCAATTCCAACACCCAGCAAACATGCAAAGAGTTTCTGAAGCTGTAAACTTTATGGGAGAAGAAAGCCTCATCTTTCTCACAAGGGGCAGCTGGCAGATTAGGGCTGCTAGCAGAATAGGACTGGTAGGTTAGGAGCCCCACCCACATGTAACTCCTATGCCACCAGGGCAATTACCCTTTGTATTTAGCTGAGCCACTTACCTATTTCTCAGCCTTACCCCTGTCTTCAGAGGTTCTAGTGCTTCTAATCCCTTAGCTGAATTTTTGCTCAACAAATTGGTTTGCTTGACAATCAAGTCCCTTCAGGGCAATCCCCCTTCCAAGATTGAAACTCAAAGGGAATACATGAGCAGACATGTAATCTTGCTGACCACGTTGGTCTCCCAATGAGGGGAAATGGGGGGAAAGGAGTAATGAAGATGTGGGCTGAGTCCGACCATGTTACGTAGACTCCTGTCAACCTGGAGAATGATGAGACCTGGGGACTCTTGAGCCCATGGACAAGGACATAGCCACAGAGAGCTAGAGTGGAGAGTGAAGCGTCCAGCTGATACAATGTTATGGGAGATGCACAAGAAAGCCCATACTTGCAGATAGTATCCATTTGACCTAGCTTCAATGGCTGGATGATCAAAA
>NW_006408740.1:1805856-1853079 GCF_000296735.1 Chrysochloris asiatica
GATAGGATGAGTGTAAGCTGATGTTCTCCCATGTAAACTATCACTCAATTCACAATAAAAACTTTTTTAAAAATCTGTTTGCTTAAGTTGGGGCTCCCTTTTTTTTCTGGTCTGCTCAATTACTCAGGTGGTGTGGCGCTGTGGGCTAATGAGTCAGACGGCAAAGCCGTTTGAACTGCAACGTCGGTGGTTCAATCTCAACAGCTGCTCACTGGAAACCCTATGCAAGGTTGCGATGAGTCAGAACCAACTCAACAACAACATCTGCCTTCCATTTTCTAGATTCTGTTGACAGATACTCTTCCGTTCTTTATTTTTGTTGGCCTGTTCATATGGTAAGAAATAAATGGCATTCTCTAATCAGGACACAATGGACACCTGGGGTGGTGTTGTAGGATCAGCACTGAACTCGAACCACAAAGTCAGCAGTTCAAACCCACCATCTGCTCCTCAAAAACCCTATATAGGTCCAACTGAACAGCACTTAACATCAGGACACAACCTCAAACAAGTAAAATTCCACCATCTTTTTCTTTTGAAATGCCAACAATTTAAAAGTTAACTATGAAAAAAAATCATACTGGAAACTAGAGATGGTTAAATATTCACAAGCTCACAAGGCTTTTGTTTCTGATTATTTGAACACAATGCCCTTTAAGAAAATGAAATTCTGATCCTTTATTCAAAGACTTTTTCATGTGATCGCTGTAATTATATTTCAGTCAAGATGTTAGCCAGTGGGTAAACATATAAGACCTAGCATGTGTACTTAAGGAGCTGAAAGTCTTAGAGAGAGGACCCAGACAGAGAAAGACACAGGCATGCATTATAAATGAAAAGTGAGGAAGTGGAGACAGTGAGTAGACTGTAATATGAGAAGAGCTGTAACAAAGGTGTGCACAGGGCTTAACACAGAAGAGGAACCACTGGGGTGGGGTCTTGAGAGCCTCTTAAGGGAAACTGTCTCTGGGTGCACTTTCAGCAGGTGTATGGCCTTGCTAGGCATACTTTAGAATGTGGGAGGGTGTAGTATGGAAAGATTATGTAAAGGGGCAAAGACTGTAGTAGACAGGAAAGACCAGTTAAGAAGTCACTGCATTCATCCAGGCAAAAAAGATGATGAACAAAGGTAGAACAGTACGGGTAGAAAGGGATAGGCTGGAGAAATGCTGATAGGACCTGAGTAAAGTGACATGAAGGAAGAGTCAAAAACTAATCCAAATGACTAATTCTAGCACCTAGGGGAATTGCAGAGCTTTTAATCTAGAGAAGAAACTCAAGAGGGTTGGCCGGCAGGGGACTGGGGATCAGAGGAGAAAGATTTTAGTATTGGATTCCTTATATGTGAAGAACTCCTAGGCCAATGGTCACTTAAGTAGTGATTGTGGAAATTTACCAGACAAAATAGAGGTCGAGAATCCAGAGGTAATTTGGGCAGGGACAGTTGTTGGTAAGTGCCATCAAGTCCATTCCAACCCATAGGGACCCTGTATAGGGTTTCTTAGGAGCAGCTGGTGAACTTGAACTGCCGACCTTGTGCTTCAAACTGACTTTCCAGTCTAGTGCATTAACCTAATAATAGGTTGGAAGAATGCTTAAGTTCAGAAAGTAGGATCAACTGGGGGAACTGGGTAGTATAAAAAGGAAACAAAAATCATAATACCAGCATTTAATAAATAGGCAGAAAGAAAAGGAACTTATGATAATGAAAACATACAATGCAGAGATGTGAAGCTACAACAACTAAAAACAAATGGCTACATTTCAGTACTATTAAATTGCTAGTAACTTCAGTGAGCTGATTCAATGTCACAAAGAAAACATGTGAAATGAGAAGTGATGAAACTGGAATGTAGAGATTTTTTTAAATACCACAATTCCTATTGGTACAATGCAGTCATCACTTGTTGGGGTCACTCTCAGACTACAAAACTGTTACAAAAACTGATGCGATGAATAAAGGTAGTGGGATGTGCTTAACTTTATGCAAACAAGGCCTTGAAAGGGTAAACTCTTTGCTACCACACAGAAATACGCTGATTACCTCATGGCAAAGTACTTTTGTGAATGAACAAAGATAAGTGAATACATTTTTCTTTAGCAATAAAAACAACATGGTAGTTCTATTTTTATTTTATTGCAGAACCACCACACTGATTTTCACAATGACTGTACCCTTTTGCATTGCCACTAGCTATGAAGCATCAATTCTTCTATGGTCTTCCTTATTCACCATCCAACTTTTCACATCACCTCATGGTGATGGGAAACACTATGGCTTAGGTCAGGCACACCTTAGACCTCAAACTGACACCTTTGCTCTGGAACACTTTAAAGAGGTCTTGAGCAGTAGATTATGCCTAATACAACACAGTTTCACATTTTTATATTTTTGTTTGATTAAAGGCTTCTATAATTTTATAGCAATACTTTTGACTTATCCTCATATTTAAATCCCAACCTAAGAGCTATACTACTGAACTATCTTAGGGTTCCAATACATTCTGATAGAATATGGGATTGCTGTCATTTTGGCTCAAGATTGCTTTAAGAAATTAACTAAGAAAGAAGTTAAACTAAATGGTGAATGAAGGATCCTTTCTAAGGTTTGTATGTACCATCATGTATTTGGTCAGTTGCCAGAGTCTCATCACTCAGAACAATTTCAATTCATGTAGCACTCTTTAAACCAATACAGTGAAAAGTCTAGCCAGCCACATTAAACATAGAAAAATATAAAGACCTTTCAAATAACATCAAAGGTCAACTCCTTCAAATTTTGAAATTTTTAAGTCTTTAGCTTTAGAGAAGCCATACAATATAAATCTTTGAATATTATAAAGCTTCTTTAGATACATTTTTAGTCTAAGGACTTTCATGCTTATGGAAAAAAAGATAATTATAGCCTTTCTTAAAAGGTATACTTTTTTTTTACATATGCCAGAAAATATTTTCAGATAGATCTAACACACATCAAGCTGTGCTAAATAGAAAATATAGAGTTAGTGAATTTTTAAAATGAGTCCTAAACATTTTAAATGAAAACTTAGTATGCAAATTGAGATATGCTATAAATGTAAATTATATGCAGGACTTCAAATACTTAGCATGTTGTTGTTAAGTGCCATTGATTCGGTCCTCACAGTGACCTTGTATAGGGTTTCAGAGGAACAGCTGGTGAACCTGACCCATGTATGTTGTGGTTCAAACGGACTTTGCAATCCAGCACATTATCCTGCAGCGCCACATACCATTAATTTTACTATATACATATTTACTTGATAGCATGGCTACAGACTGAAATGCCATTTCTAATAAAGTGTTTAATACAATATATTAAAGTTTCACATTTTTATTTTTTTTTAATGTTATCAACTAGAAAATCTGAACTATGCACGTGGCTTGCATTTATTTCTAGTTATTTTATTAACAGCTGTTAGTATAGTAAATTACTTAATAGATAATTAATTACTTTCCCATAGTCTTTTCCTCCCAACTAGGTGTCACCATTGTTGACCTATGCACAGCAGAATGAAACACTCCCGGTCTATCACCATCCTTGTGATTGTTATGTGTGAGCCTACTGTTGCTGCCACTGTGTCAATCTATCTCATTGAGAGCCTTCCATGATGTCCTTCTCCAGAATCTGGTCCTTCTTGACATGTGCAAAGGATGTGAGATGAAGTCTCACCATCCTCGCTTGTAAGAAACATTTTGGCTTCTTCCAAAACAGATTTGATGTTATTCTGGCTTTCCATGGTACTTTCAATAGTCTCTGGCAATACCATAATTCAATCACATCAATTCTCCTATGGCCTTCCTTATTCAATGTCCAACTAGGTGGTGGTGGTGATTTGCCATGAAGTTGGTTCTGACTCATAACGACCCTACACAGGGTTTCCAAGGCTGTAAATCTTTACAGGAGCAGAAAGCCTCATCTTTCTCCCACAGAACATCTGGTAGTTTCGAACTGCTGACCCTGAGGTTAGCAGCCCATTCGCAACCACTATAAGACTATGCAAATGTGAGGTGCTTCCGGTCCACCAAGGAGAATGGACAGCTTGCTAATAATGTAAATAAGGCACATGGCATCCTTATGGAGGTGGGACCATACCAATGAGGGATAAGGAACCCTTAACTTGGGACTTGGTCAATTTGCCATCCCTATAGGCTTAAAGAAGTGTTGGTGTGACACTATGGGATAAAGCACTGAACCACAAGGTCAATTTGAACCACAGGGTGGGCATTTTAACTCACCAGCCACTGCTGCTCAGAAACCCTGTACAGGGTCGCTATGAATTGGAGCCAACTCAATAAGTACTTAACAACAACTAGGCTTAAAATGCGCCATCACAAATGGGAATGCGGCTCTCCAGAAGGCCCACGAGCGAAGCCTATACAGCAGACAGAGCTGTGACACCAAAGATGGACTGGAGCCATGGCAGCAGCTGCAGCAGAAAAACCGGAGGCTTGCTGGCCATGTGGGGTGCCTTGAGGCACTTACCGGCACAGGTCAAGGAGCTTTGTAACACTTGTCTAAGGGCAGCATGGGGGCCAGACCAAAGGGCCTGGGCGTGCCTGCAGGCATGGCTGAGAACAGGACGTCCTGACAGAAGAACTGTATTCCAATTCTGATCCTAAATTGTAACCTATTACTTCACCTAAAATGCCCATAACTGTGAGTATTGTGAGTTCTGTGTGACTACTGCAATGGATTATAGAAGCCCGTAGAGAAGTAGACTGTGCATTGATGCAATGAACTGCAAAGGTGGTTTGAACCGCAAGGTCATCAGTTGAAGCTCATCCGCTGCTCCTTGGAAACCCTATATTTTAAATGCATTTTTCTATATTCCATTACTATGATGATTAGCAAGAGCTTCTGGTAATTGGAAGAATGAGACAAAAGTTAAGTCATTTCTTAGCTACTGTCACAAAGCAGCTCTCTGCTTAAAGGCCATGCTGGTTCAAGAGTTTTGTTGTTGTTGTAATGTGCCATGGAGTCGGTTCCAACTCATAGCGACCCTGTACAAGGTTTCCAAGGCTATAAATCTTTACAGCAGAAAGCCTCATCTTTCTCCCACGGAACAGCTGGTAGTTTCGAACTACTGACCCTGAGATTAGCAGCCCGATAAATAACCAGTACACTACCAGAGATGCACAGGAATTATGATAGGAAAATGGACCTTGTGATATTTCTTCTTAAAAGGGATTCAAATAGGGCTAACTACCAAGAGCCAAAGATTTTCTTTGATCCAATTGCTGGGGTGTGAGGGGAGTTGGGAACACTCTATACCTTCATCCCTCAACCCTTTAGATCAGGGGTTGTTGTTGCTAAGTGGTGTCAAGTCAGTTCTGACTCATAGCAACCCTGTTTAGGGTTTCCAAGGAGTGGCTGGTGAGTTTATACTGCTGATCCTGCTGTTCAAACTAACCTTCAGTTAGTTTGAGGACTTACCCTACAGCACCACATTTTCTGCCAAAATTTATAACATCAATCATGGGCCATACACAACGATCAACTTTATATTTTATCAAACATTCAACTAACTCACCCCTAATGTGATGGCTGGAAATGAGTGTGGGCCCAAATGATTTCTCTGGTAACGTAGTGGTTACGAATCACGCTGCTAACCTCAAGGTTGGTAGTTCGAAACTACCAGCCATTCCCCAGGAGAAAGATGAGGCTTTCTACTCCCGTAAATAACAACAACAAAGGAGCTCTGGTAGCGTAGTGGTTACGAATTGGGCTGTGAACCTTAACGTCAGCTGTTCGCAACTACCAGCTGCTTCGCGGGAGAAAGATGAGACTTTCTGCTCCCGTAAAGATTTACCGCCTCGGAAACCCTGTACAGGGTCGCTATGAGTTGGAACCGACTCCATGGCACATAACAACAACAACATATTACAAGGTTGGCGGTTCAAGCTCACCAGCTGCTCCTCGGAAACCCTAGACAGGGTCATTATGGGTCAGAACCGACTCAACGGCACATAACAACAACAATAACAACATACAGCCCATGGGCCAGACGTTCCCTACCCTACTTCAGTTCCACAAAACATTAAGGAAACTGGTTTGAGATTTCAGAAACACTTCTTCAAATTTCTTAGAATCTGACAACCACTGAACAAAATCCCAAGATGTTCCAAAACAATAAAAGCAGCTGGAGCAGATACAATGCATCCTATCCAAGTGCTGCTTTAATTTTTGTTGTTACAAGTCAATACACATTTTCAAGGGTCTTCAGGAGGATGCAACAGTGATCATAAAATGAACAAGTCATAAGCCCTTACCCTCAAGGAAGGTTTGGCCTAGAAGTGGAAACACCATGCAAAACAAAATGACCATAATAAAAAGGTGAAAGATAACTTCAACTTTCAAATGGGAGATGCCCCACTTACTCATTTACTGTCTGACTAAATGGCAGCTATTAAGTGAAGCCTCAATTTTAAAACAACTGTGGCTATCAAACTGTTTAAGATTCAAGGTGATCCCATGTGTGGCAGAGTGGAACAGCTCCATAGAGTTTTCAATGGCTGATATTTCAGAAGTAGATTACCAGGTCTTTTTTTCCAAGGCTCAAAGTACTCAAACCACCATTAGCAGCAAAGCACTTACACATTTATTTGTACCGTCTATAGACTCGGAGCTATAACAAAGGGTACATAATATACAAAAAGCACAGATTATAAACTAGGAGTCTATTCCTAAAATATATGGGCTGTCACAAAAAAGTATCCTCCCCACCCCCACCCCCAAAAAAAACCTTCTAGGTAATATATGTTCTTTTGGAGTGATTTCCTTCATGGACTTGATTGGCTGAGGCTTTAAAAATATTGACAGTTTTAAAATACAAAGTACAAAGAGAAGATGACATCTTCAAAGTATCCTTTGTTGCCCTAAGAAAAGTTATTACTTCCTTCAAAAGTATGGGTCTGTAACAAAGGAGTGGCACCTGACCTCCTGACTCCCCAAGGAGGGAAAAGGAGACTCAACATCAGCCATAAGCCTAAGGCTAATTCCTGTGAGGTTGAGGTCAGTAATGTCTCCACCCTCCAAACTTCCTTACCAAGGCTGACACCAACCATCCTTCTCAAGACACTCCTACTGGGCTCTGTTATCTGTTGCAAAGGTCACACAGAACTCAAACAATACTCACAATTATGGGGAAAGTTAACAGGTTAGAAATTCAGGATTAGAAATGCTCAGGACAGTTCTTCCAGTCAGGACAGTTCTCTTCTCAGTTGTGCTGAAGGCATGCCCCTTGGTCTCTGCCTGCATGGGCAATGTTATAAAACTCTTTTAAGGCTGCTGATGAATGCCCAGAGGGCACTCCACAACACTAAAGCCTCAGCCCAAATATGCTTGGCTTTAGCTCCCATTTCACTCCTAATTAAATGCCTGGAGCACCCCACTCCAAAAGGGAGTCCCCCACTCAACTGTACTCAGTTTTTTCCTTTCACGGGCTGAGACGCCCACCAGTCATCTCTTGCTCTGGCTCTTGGTTCTGCTTCTGCCACTCTGCAGCTGTCACGGCTCCCACATGTTCTCTCTCCCATCCAGCAGAGGTGGCGCTGGCCCTGACTCGGACCTTACACCCACACCCACAAATACAATGGGCAGCGTAGCCCCTAGATTCCAACAAACGTTGGATGTGGAGGTCTGTGTTTGCGTACACTTTTAGGTTTCTACTATAAATTGAGTGATATTTTACATGGGAGAACATCGGTTTTACACCATCATTTCATTGTAATGATTAAAATCCCCTCAGTGCATCACCAATCAACAGTATTTGCTTCTATTCCCTGTTTTGTTTTGTTTGGGGGTGGGGGGTGGAGAGGATGTACACAATAACACTCCGAAATATATAATAATTTTAAAAAACAAGGACACATTCTGCAAGCCTACTCTGGTAGCGTAGGGGTTACAAATTGGGCTGCTAATCTCAAGGTCAGCAATTCTAAACTAACAGAGGTTCCATGGGAGAAAGATGAGGCTTTCTGCTCCCATAAAGATTTACAGCCTCAGAAACCTTATGCAGGGTCACCATGAGTTGGAACCGACTCCACGGCACATAACCACCACCTCCTGACTGCCAGGCACTCAGCTGGTCTCTCTCCATGTCTTATTCTCTGCCCTCCATCTCTGGTGTTGCTGCTTCTCTGGATATTATTTGTTATTATGTGCCATGGAGTCGGTTCCAACTCATAGTGACCCTGTATAGGGTTTCCAAGGCTGTAAATCTTTACAGGAGCAGAAAGCCTCATCTTTCTCCCGTGGAACAGCTAGTAGTTTTAAACTGCTGACTGTGAGATTAGCAGCCTGATTCGTAACCACTATGCTACTAGAGCTCCTTGCTTCTCTGGATAGGGCCCCACACTCCACTCATGCTCTTCTTCTCCCTTGATGGTCCTAGGGTCCTCTGTTTCTGGACTGGAAGATTAACTACTCTCGCATTTTGTTACAAAACTTCTACCTTTATAGTTGTGACAGTCGCAATTAGTCATGATAACAATTACTCTCTATTGAATCATAAGGATCTTATCCCCCATCTCTTTTCACCAGGCCTGTCTAAACAAAATTAAAACTATGCAGTGGGGAGTCTACCTTGCCACACACACTCTTAAACTAAAACTCCTTGAAAACTTGTAAGCCAGTCCCTTCGTGCCTATATTGCCCCCTCATTTTAGGTAGCCGATGTCTAAGTTGCCCATCCCTATCTACCCTGTATACAGAGGGGATAGAATTGAAACTTGATGTGAAGACTCCTTCCCTCTCAGTTGGTATTTTTTTTGAGCTACTACATCCAAGAAGCTCTGGTAGTGAAGTGGTTACGAATCGGTCTGTGAACCGCAAGGTCCGCAGTTCAAAACTACCAGTTGTTCCACGGGAGAAAGATGACGCTTTCTGCTCCCATAAAGATTTATAGCCTCGGAAACCCTGTACAGGGTCCCTATAAGTCGGAACCAAATCCACGGCACATAACCGCCACCACCATTACATCTAACAGTGTAAGTCAAGTTCATCGAATTGTAGCAATTTACACTTGTTTCCTTGACCAAAAATTGTTTTTCATCTTCCTCTAGTAGAGTTGTAATAATCAAGCGACGGAGGCTAGGTCAAATGGGTACTATCTGCAAGTTTGGGCGTTCTTGTGCATCTCCCCTCACTTCATATCAGCTGGATGCTTCACTCAGCTCTAGTCCTTTGTGGCTATGTCCTTGACCATGGGTTCAAGTGTCCCCAGGTCTCACCACACTTCAAACCAATCAGCCCTTCCTCTTCTCTCTCTCATCTCCAGGTCAACGGGAGTCTATGGACTGTGGTTTGACTCAGCCCATTTCTTCATTGCTGCCTTTCCCCCTCTTCCACTCACCAGTAGACCAACACGATCACCAGCAAGCTAACATGCCTGCTCATGTATTCCTTTTGAGTTTCAACCTTGGAAGGGGGTTTATCATGGAAGGATTTGATTACTTGCCTTGATGGCTCCCCAGTGAACAACTTGCTTGTTCTTGTAGTATAGCCTACATACACTTTTTGCTCAACAATGTACAACTAAGAAATTAGGTGTCACTGAAGACATTCAAGAAAATCCTGGACAACCACAGTGTCAGAAAAGAAAAGAAACTCCTGCATCAGAAAAAGTGACTAATAACTATACCAAAGAATATGGCTGTACAAATAATTTTTTTGAACCTACAATAAACTGTGGGATAGAGCACTGAACCACAAGGTTGATATGAACCACAAGGTTGATGGTTCAAACACACCTGCGCTCTTTAGAAACACTATACAGGTCACTGAGTCGGAACTGACTCAATAGCACTTAACAGTAACAACAATAAATTTACAGAAACCTGCTTTGAACTGTGTTAAAAACGTCACAAGAGAAGTAAAACCAGTAGAGACCTCTGTTCAGAGTACTACTTACAAAAATAGTTTTAAATGATGCACAGAATAACTGAGATTTAAGAATTATCGTATTCAGCAGAATGAAATTCTGGCAGGCAAAGCAGGCCTCCTTGGCCAACCATAATAAACTAATGGCTGGACTTTTGATAAAATATTGCTAATAGTTATTGCACTGAAAATAGAACTCATTTGATAGAATTCCCTAAAAGCAAGTCACTAGGCTAAAGTGTCTAACAAGTAGAAACCACTGGAGAAACAAAACTGCTGTGTACCAGGAATTATCAAATAGAAGGTCTTGTTCAATGAAATAATGAGATGCCAACACTTGTTGAGGCATTGAAATCCAGGAGCTTGTTCACTTAATTAGAAAACTAAATGGTTTCTTCAGGTGTAACTTCTAATATTAAAGCAAAATATGTGTCCAATCATGTAAAATGTATGTAAAAGTAAATGGAAATATCACTGAGCAGTTGTTTATACTATATTGTTGTTGTTCAGTGTCGTCAAGTTGGTTCCAACTCATAGCAACCCGGTATAGGGTTTCCAAGGAGCAGCTGGTGAGCTTGAACTACCAACTCTGCAGTTCAAACAATTTTGCAGTCTGACGAATTAGCCCACAGTGCCACAGAGCGGGGAGGGGTCAATCATTTTGCCAGATCCATCTTTAGTGATCTCTTCTTCCTAATTTCAGTTAACTTCTCTGGAAAACTCTGTGGTGTTTCTATACCAGTTACTTGCAATTGTTCTCTGAATGCTGCTTCAATTAACCATTCTCCTTATCATTTTTCCTAAAGCAATCAAAGTTATCTTTCCTTATGCTAAAGTCTTCTTTCTTTAATGATTTACAGACATTGCCCAGACCACGTTAAACCAACTGAAAGCTAGTAAAAAAAAAGTAAACCAGAGAGGATGCACATAGCACTGCCAAATAGCAAACTATTACAACAAAACCTGCAAAAGCTAGAACTTGTGTAAGGCAGAAAACTCACAAAAAGTCAAATACATTCCAGTAACAGGGAGTGACAAAAAAGTGATAGCTATATCCTTGTCAAAAGCAGATAACGTTGTTGTTGTTAGGTGCCATCGAGTCAGTACCAACCCATAGCGACCTTATGCACAGCAGAACGAAACACTGCCCGATCCTGGGCCAACCTCACTACTGTTGAAATGCTTGGGCCCATTGATGCTGCCACTTGGCCAATCTATCTCGCTGGGGGGTCTCCCTCTTTTTCTCTGACCTTCCACCTTACCAAACATGATATCCTTCTTCAGCGACTGGTCCCTCCTGACAATATGTCCAAAGTATGAGAGATGAAGTTTGGCCATCTTGGCCTCCAAGGAGCACTCTCTGGCTGTACTTCTTCCAACACAGATCTGTTTGTTCTTTTGGCAGCCCAAGGCACTTTCAATATTCTCCTCCAACACTGTAACTCAAAAGCATCAATTGTTCTATGGTCTGCCTTATTCACTGTCCAGCTTTCACATGCATATGAGGTTATTGAAAATATCATGGCTTGGGTATTTAGATTTGTAAAAACAATGCAGTCCCATCAAATTCTGGCCATCACAGGTTTCACGGTATATAGTGGATGAAATTGATTTTATGTGTCCTAAATAGTCTCTATTTTAATATATCATAATCCACAACCTTATTTATTTAACACTCATTAATTTACTTACTTACATACTCTGTTAGCTTGAAATGCTGTGGTGGTTTGCATGTTGCTATGATGCTGGCGACTTTGTCACCAGTATTTCAAATACCTGCAGGGGTCACCCAGGGTAGACAAGTTCCGGTTTAAGACTGACCAATGAGAAAGGCCTGGTGATCTACTTCTGAAAATTAATCAGTGAAAGCCCTAAGGATCACAACAGACGACTGTACAGTAAAGTGCTGGAAGATGAGCCCCCTGTGTGGAAAGGTACTACACATACAAGTACAATGGACTCTAACATCATGAAGATGGCTCAGGACTGGGCAAGATTTTGTTATGTCATGTTATGTCATGCATCATAGGGTCATTATGAGTTGGGAGTCAACCTGACAGCAACTAACAACAGCACATGTGTATGTGTATATTGCTTAACCATTTTGTTTTAACTGAATATGGTTTTAGAGATCAACAACAACTAAGCCAGTTAATATAAGAAAATAACTCTAATAAAACTGAAGTGTTTGGTATGTCCTTAGTAATTAGATCAACCTCCAAATGGTATGTCAGCCCAACTATTGCAAGGAAAAATGATGTCTACCAACATACATACTACATCTACCAAACAAGGAAGAAAAAGTGGTTTCTTCAATATTCAAGCATTGGGATCATTTTCAGCATATATGAGAACTTGTATATAGCACACACACTTCACCTACAAAAGTTATTCCTTGTTTTCTGTTTTTCTTCTAAGACTAATATCCTTGAAGTCAAGTGAAAGACACTAGAACTAGCTCTCCCACTGAACTTTTCATAGACTGACAAGCCAAGAGTAGCCCTGGTGGCACTGACGTTAAGCAACATACCACTCACCAAAAGGTCAGCAGCTTAAATCCACCAGTAGCAAATGGGAGAAAGATGTGGCAGACGGCTTCTGTAAAGATCACAGCCTTGAAATCCTATGGGGCAGTTCTACTCTGACCTATAGGGCTAGTATGAGTTGGAATCCACTCCAAGTATCTGACAGACCAAGTAGCTACTTAGATATAACACTACCTGGTAAGTTAGTACCCAGGCAAATTTGGTTAATGCATACTGGCTTTGACTAGCAATGACTCTGCCTCCATCGTCTCTTGGGAAAAGCAATTAAGTGGTAGCGTAGTGGTTACGAATCGGGCTGCGAACCGCAAGGTCACCAGTTCGAAACTACCAGCTGTTCCACGGGAGAAAGATGAGGCTTTCTGCTCCTGTAAAGATTTACAGCCTCAGAAACCCTGTACAGGGTCGTTATGAATCTAAACCAACTCCACGGCATGTAACAACAAAATGGAAGAACTGCTGTAATTCATTTCTAATACTTAATGGCAGTATGAAAATAGGTGGAATTATCTGATGAAAAAAAAAAGAATCAAGTGTTTACATTAGGTTAAAGCAACTCCCAGTTACATAGGTAACTGAGTCTCATTAATATTTAACATGATAATATTTTACTTGGCAAGTAACGAACATTGCCCACACTGGTATAACATGATGTCATTCCTGTGAGAGCCAACTCCACAGGAATGCCTTGTTTTTCTAGGTCTTAAAAGTTCTCTGCTATTGACAGAAAACAGTCTTACCACTTTTTGAATTGCTTGTTTCTTTTTGAAAATTTTAATGTTTTCATTTAGTTTTCCATCACTGACAGGTTTCTGCTTTATACAGGTTCCACCTTTCACAGGTTTGATTGTATTTGTAAAGGACACATGCATACCTCGGCAATACTGTAGACTCAGTTCCAGACCACCACAATAAAGTGAATACTGACCACACAGTAAAGCAAATTACTGACCACAATAAAATGAGTCACACAAATGTTCTGGTTTCCCATTGCAGATAAGAGTTATGTTTATAATATACTGTCGACTATTAAAAGGAGTCCTGGTGATGCTATGGGTTAGGCATTGAGCTGCCACCTGCATCAGTGGTTCAAACTCACCAGCCGCTCCAAGAAAGAAAGATGAGGCTGTCTACTCTGCTCCCATAAAGATTTATCATCTCAGAGACCCTATCTAATGAGTTGGAATCGACTCAATAATTGTAGGTTTATTGCAGTGGACAGTCTATTAAGTGTGCCAAAGCATTATGAAAACATTTTGAATATGGGAAGAATTACTAAAATGTGAGAAGGTATCCTGGGGTAATGTATTATGAGCTGGATTGCTAACCACAAGGTCAGCAGTTCGAATCTACCAGTCACTCCCCAGCAGAAAGATAAAGCGGAGTCCTGGTGTGGCGCTGTGGGATAATGCAGGGGACCACAAGGTAGGTTTGAATTGCAAGGTCAGTGGTTCAAATTCACCAGTCGCTCCTTGAAAACACTATTCAAGGTCACTGTATGACTAGATGGTACTAACAGCAACAACAAAGATTCACAGCATCAGAAACCCTCTTCAGGGTCGCTATGAATCAAAACCAACTCTATGGCACACAACCACCACCACCACAATTTGACAGACACACGAAGTGAGCACATGCTGTTAGGAAAATTGCTCTATAAAGATTTGATCCATGCTGAGTTGCCACAAACATTCAATCTGCAAAAATGAAAAACTCAGTATCTGTGAAGCACAATAAAGCTAGATGCAATTAAATAAGGTTTGCCTGTAATCTTTGTCTTCCTGACTACTTGTCTATATAAGGATCTCTGCTATCATCTAAACAAATTTTCTCCCAAAATCCAAAACTTTTCCAAATACTGATATAGTAACACATCTGAATGAAATTTATCATCAAAATTATGATGCAAAATGATAGAGAGCAACTGAGGACTCTAGACTCATGGAAAGAGAAGGGCTGTGTGCTGGCGGCCAGGAGACAGGCTTGCAGAATGTGCCCTTTGGTTGTTTAAATGATTTTATATTCCTGAGTGTTTTGGCATGCATCTAAACAACAACAACAACAACAAAAAAAATCAGGGAATAGAGGTAAATACTGTTGAATGATGATGAATGGAGAGGATTGTAATCATTACAATGAAACGAGTACAAAATCTATGTTCTCCCATGTAAACTATCACTCAATTCACAATAAAAACTTAAAAAAAAAAAATTATGATGTAAAAAAGAATGCTAGAGGTAGTATATCTATAATATTACCTTCCAAATAACAATAACAGTGCTTACTGAAGCAACCACCCTTACCTCAAACTCCCCTCAGACCGTATGTTCTATTTATGCCTATAGCTTTTCGAAGACCACTATAGGGATATGTTAATGAGTAACTATTCACATAGTGCTAGATGATCTACAATATGTCTTGTACTTCTACTATTCTATGATAAAGTTCAGTTCCTTCACTCTCTAAGTAAAAAGACATAAAACCACACATAATGACTATGTTCAGCCGGAAGATTACCAAGTTTAAACACATGCTTTGCATCTAATCTTTTAAGAGCAATACTTACCAGCATTTTTATCTGATTTCATTCTGTCCTGATTACATTCCTATTGTTTAAAAAACAACATTAACTAACATTCATCTCATGATCTCGATCAATTCACAAGATTAGTCTTTCAAAATAGTCCAGCAAGATATTTTAGTACTGTAGATCCTAAGGAAGCTAATCAAGTACCCAACAATCATTTTTCTTAGGAGCTGCCCTAGGAGGGAAAATGTTGTTATAAGAAAAACTATTAACGATACCTTAAGCAGAAAATCTCTTTAAAGGCAGTAGGGTTTTAAAGCAGAGTCTTAACTGGCCAGGAAATTTGTCTTGAGAAATGTCATTTTGGTTCACTTGAAATGTCATGAATTTTAAAAAAAAGCTCAAACATAGGAATGATTGTAAGGACGGTGCAGTAGCAGACATCATTTCATTCTGCTGTACACTGGGTCGCCATGAGTCAGAGCTGACTCGTATATACCTGGTCCTCACTTACAGACAATCTCATTAATCAATAATTTGCATTTATGACAACAGTATAAAAATCTACTGCCTGCCTGTTTTGTACATCAGCAACACTTTTCTGGCAGTAAGGACTTCTGGTATGGAGCTGTAGGATTAATATGTGATTTCAATCCTATAAGGTCTACAGTTCAAACCACCAGCTGGATCCTCAGAAACTCTATACAGGGTCGCTATGAGTCGGAAACAACTCAACAGCACTTAACAACAGCAACAACATCTGGCAGTAACAAACGCCAAGGTGTGAGGTGAGAGAAATGCTGACTGTGATGGTTGCAGTTACATGCCAACTTGGCTAGGCCATGAAGCTCAGTGGTTTGACAATTACGTAATGACGTGGTTTTGCAGTTAAGTCATGATGATGTTAATTTCCATTTTGCATGTGATAATGGCCATCCTCCATTTTCACACAATGCCAGTTTTCACGTAACAACCTGGTCTTTGGAAGCTAACCATGTAGACAAGTGAGGAGTGGATATAGTGTCCTTCAGCTCCCAAGTTGTTGCCTTGTTTACAACAATTTAACAAATGTAGGGTGATAATGATAACTATGTTGTTGTTGTTGAGTGCTGTCAGTTAAGTTCTGTCAAGTCAGTTCCGACTCTTAACAACCCTGCATAGAGTTTCCAAGGAGCAGCTGTTTAGCTTGAACCACCGACCTTGTGGTTCAAACCGACTTTGCAGTCTAGTGCATTAACCCACAGCACCACACCAGGAGTCCAATGATGACTATGAAAAACCTCAAATGTAACAATTGCTAAAGAAAATCTCCATCTTTTGAACAAAATACATCTAGAGGTTCTAATAAATGCCGGTTTGAGGTACATCAATATTTTCAAAAATCTACTAAATGATGTTTAAAAAACAAAAACAAGATGCATACATATCCAACTGTAAAGGAATCACATAAATTGTAGAAGAGAGGTTCCTTACTTTTGCAAATAATGTATTCCTGCAAACATGTGCAAGTTACAAAGACTCAGTGCATGCTATTTTGAATTCTGATACAAGAGCTGATAAAATATACAAACAGCAATTGCTCCCAGGGCTTTAGAGGGGGAAAAAAATCCTTGAAAATATATTTCCAGCATTTTTAATATATTCCTTAGCTTTTCCTACATTGACTGAGGCCACTGATTTTCCTCTAAATTCAAAAACTCTCTATATGCAAAGCACCAAATGAGCACCAGCCGTAAGCTCTTTATCATTAAGATAAACACTCAGATTATTCATCCCCCTCTTCCCATTCATTCTTAATAAAATAAGGTCAAAATGAAATCAGATATTGAAATACTTGTTTCAATACTTCTGCCAAAAGTCAGCTGCTAGCTGGCAGGCGTATGCATATGCAAAAACTACAAATGTTTGCTCATCAGCTGAGTACTCAAATCCAAATTCAGAGCAATAAAGACAATTTAGTAAGGTAACTATTGTACCATTTAAAATTGCAGAGTATTTAAATGTCCCAAACCAATTTATTTTTTTAAACTTTTAATAGCCTTAAAAGTTATTCAGTATATTGTATGAGGGAAAAATAGATTATAAACTTACAAAGCAGATTCTTTCTGATAACTAAGAATCATCTAATCCATTTTTTACTTAAGTTTTATACTAGTAACCTCCATATGTGGAGTCCTGATGTGGTGTGATAGGATAAAACACTAGACCAACCAACCACAAGGTCAGTTTGAATTGCAAGGTCAATGGTTCAAACTCACCAGCAGCTCCTTGGAAACCCTATAGAAGGTCCGTTGAGTCAGAACCCAACTCAACAGCACTTACCACCAGCAACAACAACCTCTATAGAGCACTGTGCCCCTACACTGAGATGAGGTATCCTTCCCTGGTCATCTAAGCCAGGCCATCCATAATTTCTGAGCCATCTCACCACTAACTGATTTGTAACAATGGTCAAATTACTTTGCCTGCATGCTTTAGTTCCTGAATCTCTAAAACAGCAGGAAAAACAAACAAACAAAACAGACAACAAGAAAAGACTCACAGAGGCCCCTAATACTGGAATTATTATCACATACATAAACTTCTTATTTATCATGGCCAAGGGCACAAAAGATAAGATTGTGAATTTCAGCTGTGATCTAGAAGCATAAAATGAATCAACTTTAAATTATAAGACTGAAATCTACAATAACTGAAATTAAGAACTCAACAGACAGGTTTAACAGAACAAAGAGATACAGCTGAAGAAATTATTTGTATGCAGAAAGATGGGTCAAAAGAAAATCTAGGCAATGAAGCATGGAGAGAGACAATGAGGACAGAAAATCAGAGATGTGTTTAGAGATTCAGAATAAGTAAATTAAGCAGAAGCATTATTTTAAAAAGAATATGGTTTAAAATCTGTAAAACTGATGAAAGGCATCAAATAACAGATTCAAGAAGCTCTATAGGCAGAAACTTTTTTTTTTTTTTTAACCCACATGGAGGTAGATATTCTAGTTTTCTTAGTGCTGACAGAACAGAAATACTACAATTGGATGTCTCAACAAACAAATTTACTTTTTCACAGTTCAGTACACTAGAAATACAAATTCAGGGTGGTGGCTCTAGGGACAGCCTATGTTACTTCTCAGCTTCAGTTCCTGGGTTCCTTGGTGATTTTTCATGTGGCCTGTTATCTACCTTCCCCCATGTCTGGTGCTTCTTTGTGCCTATTCAGTGCTGTAGAGTTGAGTGTGACTCACAGAGATCCTACAGGACAAAGAAGTACTGCACCTATCAAGTCCAAGGCTATAATCTGCAGAAGCTGATTGCACTTCTTTCTCTTATGGAGAGACTGGAGGGTTCAAACCACTGATCTTTTGGTTAACACTTGAGTACTTTTAACACTGAGCCACCTTATCTGCTCATTCTATATCTCAAAGGTGATTTGGGTTAAAATACATGCTGCATTCTAGAGAACTAAGAGCCACAAGACAGACGTATGCACACCAATGTTCATCACAGCACTATCACAATAGCAAAAACATGGAATCAACCCTTCGATGGAAGAATGGATAAACAAATTTTGGTACATGCATACAAATGAATATTATGCAGTATTAAACAATAACAATGCATCTTTGAAATACTTGATTACATGGATGAACCTGGGAACACTGTTGTTAATGCCACTGAGTCAGTTCCAGCTCACAGTGGCCTATATAGGATTTCTGAGACTTTGAATCTTTGCAGGAACAGAAAGCCTCATTATACTAAGTGAAATTAGTCAATTACAAAGATAAATATTGTAAAACATCAAGAAAAGGTTTTCACACTAAAAGAAACATTATTTGACAGTTACCTTGGGCAGGAGGGAACGGGTATAATTCACTGACTAAAGGGCAGACACTTGCTAACGTCAGTGAATCAGAAAGCAGTATGCAATGAAAGAGAGATTGGCTAAAAAAAAGGATTACGAAGGAAGATGACATAGGGAGGTGCTGAAGGCAACAGAAAGAAATACTGCTATATACACAATCCTGCGACAATGGTCATCTAAGGGTAGATGCACAGATAGACACTAAGATTGAGTGGGTATGGGAGTATATCTAGGAATATATAAAGGTTTGACAGAGGATATTTGCACACGGATATTACCTTTGCTGCAAATATATCCATTAATATGGTGGAACATACGCAGGAGGCAAAGTTAAGAAAACTTCTTAGACATTACCAAACACCTTGAGGGAAGGAGTCACTGAGCCTGGGGGCTCATGACCGCAGTCTAAAGAGGCACCATGGTCAACCAGCACAGTCCACAAGACAGTGTTCTACATTCTACTCTGCTGAGTTGTTGTTGTTGTCAAGTGCCATTGAGTCGGAACCAACTCATAGTGACCCCATGCACAGCAGAAAGAAACAATGTCAGATCCTGGGCCAACCTCACTACTGCCGCCACACTTGACGCCATCAATGATGCCACCTGGCTGATCCATCTCGTTGGGGGTCTTCCTCTTTTTCTCTGACCCTCCACTCTAGTCTTCTGAGTAGCGACTAGAATCTTAAAAGCTCATGCGTGGCCATGGAAGATGCAATTATTGGTCTCTCCCTACCCAGAGGCAAGAAAAGTGATGAAAACTGAAGATGTCTGGAAACAGTCCAATGGACTACTGGACAGAATGAACAACATTCTCCACAACCCTGAGACCAGAAGAACTAGATGGTGCCTGGCTAGCACTACCAATTGGTCTGAAAGGATTAGCAATAGAAAGCCTACATAGAGTGGAAGAAAATTGGAACAAAACTCAATGATAAAAAAGATCAGGTCAGGTAGAGACTGACTGGAACCCCAAGACTATGACCTTTCGAGTAGGAAAATTTTGGAACAAAACTCAATGATAAAAGGTATCAGGTCAAAAGGAGGGCAGTGGTCAATCTTGCAGTCCAGAAGCTAAGGACCCTGGGACCATGAAAGGAGAAAAGCGGAGTTCGGGACCCTATCCAGAGAAGCAGCAATGCCAGAGAAGAAGGCAGAGACAATGACACAGAGACATGGAACAGTTGGGGATTCTAGATTCACGGAGAGAGAGGGGCTGTGTGATGGCGGCCAGGGGGCAGGCTTGCAGGATTGTGTGAATGGTTATATATTCCTGAGTGCTTTGGTGTACATCAAAAAAAAAAAAAAAAAAAAAAAAAAACACAGCAGGAATGGAGGTAAATACTGTTGAATGATGATGCATAGAGGGGATTGTAATCATTGCAATGACCACGAAATACGACAGGATGAATGTAAAGCTAATGTTCTCCCATGTAAACTATCACTCAATTCACAATTAAAAAAAAAAAAAAGATTATCAGGTCAGAAACTGGTGGGAGCCCCCTGAGACTGTGACCCCCCCATCACCCTTCAGGTCTGGAAATGAATCCACCCCTGTGGCTCAATTTTGAGCCAAGCCATGTAAAGGGGATCACAACACTAGTAAAGTAGGCACACCACAGAATGGTCAACCATTTTAGATGAAAAGGGCAGCATTTACCCGAGGACAAAATCTCTACAGGAGCAGAAAGCCACATCTTTCACCAAACATTGATACGCCCTCATTAACTTCATCAAATAAAATCCCTATTGCCAAATGGGAATATTTCTACAATGTGTTGTTGTTGTTGTTGTTGTTGTTGTTGTTGTTAAGGGCCCTTGAGTCAATTCCGACCCATAGTGACCCTGTACAGGGTTTCCAAGGCTGTAGCTCTAGTAGCCTGGTGGTTACGAGTCGGACTGCCAATCTCAAGGTCAGCAGTTCGAAACTACCATTGGTTCCGGGGGATAAAGATGAGGCATTCTGCTCCCATAAAGATTTACAGCCTTAGAAACCCTGTGCAGGGTCACTATGAATCGGAACCGACCCCACAGTACATAACAACAAATCTTTACAGGAGCAGAAAGCCTCATCTTTCTCCCACTGAACGGCTGGTAGTTTTGAACTGCTGACCTTAAGGTTAGCAGCCCAACTCGTAACCATGACATTACCAAAGCTCCTTCTACAATGTGTGGTGCTGTAGTTCAAATCCACCAGTCTCAGAAACCCTATACAAGGTGTCTCTATGAGTCAGAACCGACTCAAAGGCACTTAACAACAACAACATAGTAGTTAGAAGCCCAGGTGTGGTGCTGTAGGATAAGCAACGGAATTGGTAACCAGAAGGTGGGCAGTTGAAACCCACCAGCTGCTCTTAGAAACCCTACACAGTCTGAACAGACTCAACGGCACATTTTTAAGAGACACAATTCAATCCATAATACTGTGTAATAGCAAACCTATTAAAACCAGATTCACAGAAAAAGACTAGCAGCATCCCTCGAGCCAGTCTCCACGACCCTGAGAACACAAAAACTAGATGGTGTCCAGCTACCACTGCTAAAAGGGATCACACAGAATGGGAGAAAAATGTGGAACAAAATTTGACATCATTAAAAAACAAACAAACTCCGGGCTTATGGTTTGATTGATACTGGTAAAATCCCCAAGTCATTATACAACCTCCAAGTCTGGAACTGTATCCAAGTCCTATGCAGGATCAAAAATGCTCAAGGCACAGTTGTTCCATCAGGACAGCCTCTCTTCAGCTGTGCCAACAAGCTGGCCTCTCTCTCTGCCCGGCTAAAGCTACAAAGCTTGGTTAGGGCTGCTGATAAATACCCACAAGACACACCACTCTTCCATAAGCCTCAGTAAAAAGGCATTCGGGTCTACTTTGGTGGATCAGTAAACCTAGTTCCCCCAATTACATGCCTGGAGGCATCACCCTCTATAAGCAAGCCTCCAGCCCAAAGTTGTAAAGCTTTACTGGCTCCAAGGGCTGGGAAGCCCACAGATTTTTGCATGCTCAGGTTCTTGGTTCTGATGTTGCTGCTCACTGCCACCTCTCCACAGTGTCACAGCTCTCTGTCCCTGGACTGAAGAGGTTCAGTGCACAAGGATCTTGAGGTCCAAAAGACACAATCCACTCCTAGCTCTTCTTTGACAGTAGTGAAATCCCCTTTTGTAGTGAAAGCTCCTGAGATGGCTCATTTTATACCCATTAGAGTTTCCGATTTTTACAATTATAATTAACTCGGTTAACAATCATTTATACCTGACTCCTGTCAGCATCTTCTCTGACCTTCTCTGAGGCATATCCATCAGGGTAAAAGTGTTGTTTGGCAGGAATTACAAAGACTAAGACTAGAAGAGATATATACCTTTTAGAAAATTCTGAAGGATGTCCTCAAGGAGCAGCAATTCCAGAGATATTTCCAAAAGAGCATTTTCCCACTTTGGAACCAACAAATTTAGAGGTCTATTCAGATTTGATGCTTTTGAGTTATGGTGTTGGAGGAGAATATTGGAAGTGCCATGGGCTGCCAAAAGAACTAACAGATCTGTGTTGGAAGAAGTGCAGCCAGAGTGTTCCTTGGAGGCCAGGATGGCCAAACATCGTCTCTCATACTTCAGACATATTGTCAGGAAGGACCAGTTGCTGGAGAAGGATATCATGTTTGGTAAGGTGGAGGGTCAGAGAAAAAGAGGAAGACCCCCAATGAGATGGACTGGCCAGGTGACAGCATAGATGGACCCAAGCGTGGCAATAATAGTGAGGTTGGCCGAGGATTGGGCAGTGCTTCATTCTGCTGGGCATAGGGTCGCTATGAGTCGGTACCTACTCAATGGCACTTAACAACAACAAAGAGCAAAACTCAAATAGAAAATTTTCATATATTTGTAAATTAAGAAATGTAATTCTAAGTAACTTGTGGGTCAAAAATATGAAATCACAAAGGAAAAAATATGATAATAAATGAACTGTATATCAAAACTTAAAATACTATGAAGAATTATACTCCAACAAATTTGAAAATCTAAAAAAATGGACAAATTTTTAAAAACATACAAACTAACACAGACTGGAATAGAAACCTTGAAACAGGCCTATAGCAAAAGAAATTGATCAAGTTATAATAAAATTCCTAATCAAAAAAGTCTGGGCCCAGATGGCTTTAATAAAAGGTGAATTCTATCAAACATTTGAAGAGGAGCTGACACCAATTCTACTCAAACTATTTCAGAATAGAAAACTCCCAAATTCATTTTATGAAGCAAATATATACCTAATTCCAAAACAGGCAAAGATATAACTAAAAAAGAAAACTGTAGGTCAACATCCCTCATGAACATAATCGCAAAAATTCTCAAAAAAATCCTAGCCAATAGAATCCAACAACATAACAAAAAAATAATATATCATGATCAGGATGGTTCAATATTAGAAAAGCAATCAGCACAATCCATTACATAAAGCAAAGGGGAAAAAAAATCACATCATCAACATCAATAGATACTGAAAAGGCATTTGACAAAATCCAACACTCACTCCTAATGAAAACACTCAACAAAACAGGAATATAACAGAAATTCCTAAACATAATTTGCTATTGTGGTTGTTATGTACCATCGAGTCGAGTCCGAGTCATAGTGAGTCTGTATACGGTTTCTTAGGAGCAGCTGGTAGAATGGAACCACCAATCTTGCCTAGTACTTATTCTACATCACCACACCAGGAGTCCCAACATAATTTAGGGCACACATTAAAAAAAAAAAAAACTGCCATATGAAAAATGAACTGGGATAAAAGTTACAGTAATGACTCAGACAAGGGACTACTCGAAAATTTATAGAGCACCATACCGCTCCAATAAAAAGACAAATAATACAATTTAAAAATAAGCAGGGGACAGGAACAGACACATCATCAAAGACATTTAGGCAGTCAAAAGTTCATGGTCCTCAGTATTGTTGCTAAGTGCCATCTAGTTGGTTCTTACTCAGCGACACTGTATACAGTTTCTAAGGAGCAACTGGTGGATATATTCCACAGCACCACACCAGCACTTCATTATTGTTGTTAAGTGCAGTCCAGTCTATTTTGACTCATAACAACCCCATCCATATAGGGTTTCCAAGGAGCAGCTGGTGAGTTCGAACCACCAACTTTATGGTTAAAACTGACATTTTGGTCCAGTGATGTATCCTACAGAGCCACACCAGAACTCTATTCGTCGTTGTCGTCGTCATCTGCCGTGGAATTGATTCTGACTCATAGCGACCCTGACCCTGTACAGGGTTTCCAAGGCTGTAAATCTTTACCAGAGCAGAAAGCCTCATCTTTCTCCCACAAACAGCTGGTAGTTTCTGCTGACCTTGAGGTTAACAACCCGATTTGAAACCACTACAGCAGAGCTACTTTGTTGTTAAGTGCTGTTGAGTCGATTCCGATCCATAGTGACCCTGTATAATATAGGGTTTCCAAGAAGCAGCTGGTGAGCTTAAACCACCAACCTTGCAGTTCAAAAGACTTTGCAGTCTGACACATTAGCCCACAGCACCACACCAGAGCTACTTTGTTGTTGTTGTTAAGTGCCGTGGAGTCAGTTCTGACCCATAGCAACCCTGTATAGGGTTTCCAAGGAGCAGCTGGTAAACTTGAATGACGCAAATCAAAACTTCAAAAGTTAATACTTTTTTTTAAAAAAAGGAAGAAAAATTACAGGTCCAACACATTGTTGAGCAGAGGTAAAAATCCTGAGCAAAACTGTAGGTTTCCAAATCCAAACAAAATATGCAGAAATGAAAAGACACACACACAGGTGTAAGTGTAATTCACAACCAAATTTGGTTCATTTCAGGAATGCCAACTTAGCTACATATTAAAAATCCATTAATATATTTCATACTATCCAAATATGGAGTCTTGGTGTGACACAACAGATCTCATACTATCCAAATATGAAGTCCTGATGTAACACTGTATTGTAAGCACTGAAACTGCAAGGTCAGTGGTTAAAACTCACCAGCAGCTCTTCAAACACCCTATACAGGGTTACTATGAGTCAGAAACAACTCAATAACACATAACAACAACAATAACAACAGCAACATTCGAATATACAAGAAAAAAAGTCATGACCTAAATAGTTTTTTAAAAAGTGAAAGAAATGAAAAAATCATTCATTCATGCCAAGAATCCTTAAGTCAATTTAGTGAAAGCAAGACCTTCATTAATCTAATCGGTGTGGTGCTACAGGATAAGCACTAGATTGCTGACCACAAGGTCAGCAGTTCAAACCCACCAGCCACTCTTTGGAAATCCACTACCGGGTGGCTGTGAGTAGAACTGGTTTGATGGCATTTATTAACAACAATCCATAAAAATCTACAACAACAACGAGAACTCACTTGGAGAGAACCTATAGGTCAGAGCAGAAGAGCCCCACAGAGTTTCCAAGGCTGTAAAACGTAACAGAAGCAGATTACCAAATCTTTTTTCCATGGACTGGATAGATGGTTAGAACCATCAACCTTTCAGTTAGCAGGTGAGTGAATTTAACCACTGTGCCACCAGGATCCAAAATATCCAGTCAAATAGTCTATAAATGGTGAAATGTAGTCTTTCTCTCTGAGATCAGGAGTTAAACAAAAATACCAGCTATCACGAATTCTACTGAACATTTTACCAAACTCTTAGCAATGCAGTAAAGCAAGAAAAGAAAGATACAAGGATTGGACAGAAAGAAAGAAAACTACCACAATCAACAAAGTATACACAGAAAAAATCAAAAGATGACAAATCACTTATTAGAACGAATGTCTGAGTTTATTAGCAAAGTTGCTAGACATGCAGTCAATTTGTAAAAAATGTCAATTTTATTCAGTTCATTTACAGACTCAATGCAATCTCAAATTCCAACTTATTGTTTTGGTGAAACCAGCAAACTTACATGGAAACAAAAGGGGTAGGAATAGCCAAGCCAAGACACTCTTGAAGACAACCAAAGTAGAAGGGCTTGCTCTGGTAGATATAAAAAGTTACTATAAATTACAGTGCTGAATATATATAGATATTTGATTTAAAACAAAGGCAGCAAAGTAGAGAAGGAAGAGAATGGTCATAAAAACAAATGGTGCAGGCTGTTAAACAAATGGTACTGGGAAGATATCTATATGTGGAGCATTGTGGCTCTGTGGGATAAGCACTAGACTGTGACTCACAAGGTTGGCGGTTCAAGCCCACTAGCCACTCCACAGGAGAAAGATGAGCCTTCCTATTTGTGCAAAAGATTTATAGCCTCAGAAACCCTACATAGTCAGTATGAGTCAGAACCAATTGGTGATGGCACATACCAACAACAAATGTCTATATGAAAAACTGAAAAGATGCCTACTTCAAATATACACACAAAAAAAGAGTTCCTGGCAAATTGTAGATCTTAATGTGAAAGACAAAACAATAAAGCTCTTAACCAATAATATAGGAGAATATTTTTATATCCTCAAGTAGAAAAAAATTTCTCAAACAGGACATTAAAAAGGCCCTAATAAAAATTTTAAACCAAAAGACCCACTGAGTCAATTCAGCCTCATAGTGACCCTTTTTATAGGGTTTCAGAGACTATAAATCTACACAGAAACAGACAGCATGATCTGAAAAATTAGACAGTAGACTTAAGAACTTCTTCAAAAACCACCATTAAGGGAGTGAAATAGTAAGCCACAGAGAGAACAGCATTATCATATAAACCTCAAAACCACACTTGTCCATCAACAGGAATAAATTGTGGTAAACTCATATAATGAAATACTATATTCTAATGAAACCAAATGAAACACTGCTACACTCTACAATATGAATGACTCTTTACAAACATGTTCAGTGAAAGAAGCCAGACAGACACCTTAAGAATACAGACTGAATTAGTGATTCTCCATTTATATAAAGTTACAAAACACGCAAAATTAAGCTACAGATTCAATAGCAACTGTTATCATGACTAACTGCAATTGTCACAATGGTAACCGTAAAAGTTGTGTCACATAAAAGGGGTAGTAGTTAATCTTACATTCCAGGAACAGAGGACCTAAGACCATCAAGGGAGAAGAGCAGGAGTGGATTGTAGGACCCAATCCAGAGAAGCAGCGACACCAGAGATGGAGGCAGAGATGAGGACATGGAGAGACAGAGCAGCTGAGGATCTAGCCTCATGGAAAGAGAAAGGCTTTGTGCTGGCAGCCAGGAGGCAGGCTTGCAGAATGTGCCCTTTGGTTGTTTAAATGATTATATATTCCCTAGTGTTTTTGTGTACATCAAAACAAAAACAGAGGCAATGGAAGCAAATACCACTGGAATCACGATGCATGGAGGGGATTGTAATCATTGCAAAGAAACAAAATACAATAGGATGATTGCAAAACCAATGTTCTCCCATGTAAACTATCACTCACTTTACTATAAAAGCTTTTAAAAAATCGTAATTAAGCTACAGTGTTTAAAGAAAAGGAAAAAGTGATGCCCAATAGTCAGGGTAACAGTTACCTTTGCCAGGAAGGGGAGTTACTGGCAATGTTATACTTCTTGACCTTGGTATTAGTAACTTAAGTGTATTTTTCCCTTTTGTGTTCAGCACTTTTAAACTTTAAAATGCTCATGAAATATGTAATCAAACTGAAAACAGCATCCCCAAAAATTGGAAAGGAACCATAGGTAGCAGTGAGTTTATGAAAATGGGGAAAGAATAATTCAGAAAAAGTGAGAATGGTTACAAAACTTGAAGAATGCAATCATCACTAAATGGTACGTGTAGAAACTACTGATTTTATGTATGTTTTGCTTTGTGTATTCTCAACAACAAAAAATAAAATTAAATATTTTGAAAATTCTCAAAAATAAGGATTTTCAATGTTGAGTAGAAAGGATAATAACAGTATCTTCTTGATGTTTGGTACTTTCATGAGTAAGGAGCTGTTTTAACTTTCAGTACAAATACCTTAGCATTCTTACCTCCTTAAATCATCACAATATAATCAAACAATAAATACTCTGCACTGATAATCAGGTATTTATTACATCTCTAAAAGTCTGAGCAAGTTTCTTTAGAAATACAAAAAGAAGCATGAAAACATGTGGAAATGCTCAGATAAATTTAGAAAACAAGGTTAATGAAATTAGAAAAAGCTGAAATGAGACCTTACTGTATATAATCTTACTGTAACATTTTATTTCTGCATTTAGTAGAAAAAAAAAAGGGGGGGGGTAAATTGTTGACATTATTATGCTGTTGACTTGGTTCCAACTCACAGCCACCCTGTATAAGATTTCTGAAGCAATTAACCTTTGTGGGAGCAGAAAGCCTCATCTTTCTCCTGCAGAGCAACTGGTAGTCTCTAACTGTTGTCCTTGTGGTTCACAGTCCAATGCTTATCCTACAAAGCCACCCTGCTCTCTTGCAGAGCTAGAGAGTAGATAAAACAAATACACAAAATGTTAAGATTTAAAAGTGAATACAGGTCCCCCCCTCTAAGATTGAAACTCAAAGGGAACATATGAGCAGACATGTAAGCTTGCTATGACCACATAGGGCTACTGGTGAGTGGAAGGCAGGGAGAGGGAGCAATGAAGAAATGGGCTGAGTTCAACCATGTTCCATAGATTCCCACTGACCTGGAGATGAAAGAGAAAAGAGGAAGGACTGGTTAGTCTACAGTGTGGTGAGACCTGGGGACACCTGAGCCCATGGACAAGGACATAGCCACCGAGGGCTAGAGCTGAGAGTGAAGCATCCAGCTGATATGATGTGAGGAGAGATGCACAAGAACACCCAAACCTGAAGACAGTACCCATTTCACCTAGCCTCAATGGCTTACTAATCAGAACTCACCTAGAGGAAAATTTAAAAAAAAATGTTTTAAAATAAAGGAAACAAGTGTAAATTGCTACAATTTGATGAACTTGACCTGTACTCATGGAGGTGGTGTTGTTGTTAAGGGTTGTTGAGTCGATTCCGACCCATAGTCACCCTGTATAGTGTTTCCAAGGAGCAGCTTGTGAGCTTAAACCTCCGACCTTGCAGTTCAAATGGCTTTGCAGTCTGGTGCATTAACCCACAGCGCCACACCAGGACTTAGTAGCTCTAAATACCAACAGAGAGGGAAGGAGTCTTCATATCAATTATCAATGCTATCACCTCTGTATACGGGGTACATAGGGATGGGCAACTTAGACGATGTTGTTGTTGTTGTTGTGTGCCATCGAGTCAATTCCAACTCATAGCAACCCTTTATAGGGTTTCCAAGGAGCAGCTGGTGAGTTTGAACCGTCGACCTTGCAGTTCAAATGGCACTGCAGTCTGGTGCATTAGCCAACCCACAGCGCCACACTTAGACATTGGCTATCTAAAATGAGGGAGTGATAAAGGTACAAAGTGACTGGCTTACAAGCTTTCATCTACCTCCTCCTGATTTTTCTAAGAGTTTTTCTGATTCTCGTTCTGATTTTTCTCTTCTATAGCTTCATGTTCCTGTTCCTCTTATCTAGTCTTACTTATTCTTAAGTGGCTTTTAAAATTTTTTATTTTCTCTTATTTTTCTTATGTAGCTCCATTTCCGAGTTCATCTTTTGTATTTATAGTTATTACATTCTTTTCTTCTGTTGCTGTCTGTTTTTACTTATTTTTTCATTTTGCTATTTTATCTTTTCATTGTTGGTTCCTTATTTATTTTGTTTTCTTGTGTGTGTGTGGGGGGGGGGGGTTGTCTCTTTCCCACCTGACACCAAATGTGCCCATATAACTCAGCCACAGCTGTGCCCTCTATACAGTTCCACCCATTGGGCAAAAACCAATACCAGTTCCTATACCACCTGATCAACAATACGGCAGTCAATACCAATAAAAGCCATTCTAAACTGAGATGCAAAAACAGTGAACAAGAATGGTGTTCGCTCTTCCATTCTCTAACTATACCTACAGGAGACAGTTAGTGAAAGTCTAAGATTTCATCAACATATAATCATTAATTAAATACAAATACAACAACCCCACAATGCCCCAGAGACAACAGACAATTTTAAATCCCATGAAGAAACAAGGAAATGTCTCAAACTAATGACCGGAAGCAGAGTCATAAAATGTTTCTGAGGAAGAAAAGGTAAGGGAACCATCTGAAAAGGAACATAAAAGAATTGTATTTAAGTACCTTCAAAGGAATGACAGAAAGATCAAGGAACGCAAGGAGAATACAGAAAAAAATTTGAGAAGAATTCAGGAAAGCACTATAAGAGCAAACAGACATAATAAATACACAATTCTGAAACACTATTAAACTTACCATTAGAAATCCAGAAGATTAATACTAACATTTCAGAAATGGAGAATACATCAAAAGGACACAGAAGCAGATTCAAGGCAATGGAAGCCCAAATTAGTGAGCTTATAGATAAGTCTCTCACACGAGTATGCTAGAAGAACAGTCAGAAAAAAAGGATGAAAAAACCTGAAGAAAGCTTAAGAGTTATGTGGGATACCATGAAGAGGAACAACTTATGGGTGACTAGAATTCCAAACCAGGATGAATGAGACAATACAAAGCATGGAGAAGATTGTTGAAGAGTTATTGGAAGAAAACTACCTTAACATCATGAAAGAAGAGAAGATAAACATACAGAAAGCTGAACAAACCCAAAACACGTCAGTTCCCAAAAGAAAATCATTAAGACATATCATAATCAAACTTTCCAAAAACCAAAGACGAAGAAAGAATCCTAAAAGCAGCTAGGGAAAAATGAAGTTAACTACAAAGGAGAACCAGTAAGACAAAGTTGATTTCTAAACAGAAAGCATGCATATGCAAAGAAAGCAACAGAATGACATATATAAAATTCTGAAAGAAAAGAATCACATACCCAGTAAAGTTGTCCCTTAAATACAAGGGTGAATGATCAGACCCACTTTACAAAAAGTGCCGAAGGGTGTTCTTTGGACTGAGAACCAACAACAACAGATAGCATCCTGAGATGAACATATATGACAAAACCACCCAGAACACAATCCAGATATATCAGCATTTAAAGTAAAACAAATCCCAGCTGTTCCACAGGAGAAAGATGAGGCTTTCTGCTCCCATACAGATTTACAGCCTCGGAAACCCTTTACAGGGTCGCTATGAGTCAGAACTGACTCCATGGCACATAACAACAACGACAAAGTAAAACAAAACCTGTAAGACTGAAAATAGGGAACCAGAGATATCGATGTATACTGTAAAGCAAAAAGGGGAATAGTGAAGATACAGAATTTCCAAGTGTCAAGGAAGCTGAGTAGATTTCATGATAAAACAGACTGTTTTAAAAGGGGGAAATAAGTAATAAATTACAGGGTAACCTCAAAGGAAAATGCAATAGTTAAAAGTGAATAGATCGGAGCTCAACCAGGAGAGGAAAGAAGAGGAAAAAAAAAAGAGTAAACTGATACAATCTGATGAACTTGACCTATGGAGCAGCAACTCAAAAGAAGGAACAAATCCTTACAGCAAGAAACATTCCCACCCCATCCACACACAGAGTGGACGGAGATGGGCAACTTGGACATTGGATACTCAAATGGGGAGGGGGGAACTACAAAGGCAAGAAGTGACTGGCTTACAAGCTTTCAAGAGGGAACCTAGTACTAGGGGGCATGGAGGAAAGCAGAATCCCCAGTGGGTACTATTCAATCTGTCTGGGCGGAGCTGATGAAATGAAATACAGATGGGTAACTCGTGATACTGTCGTGACTAATGCTTATCAGGGCGGATTATGAGGGTTGGAAATGCAAAGGTTGACGTTTTTGTAACAAGGAAGGGAGTGATTAATTCTCCAATCTAGGAGATGAGGTCTCTGGGACCATCAACGGAGAAGAGCCGAGAGCGGGACCCTACCCAGAGAAGCAGAGATGCCTGAGATTGAGATAGAGACAGAGACGATGATGTGGAGTGATGAAGCGGCTGGGGACTTTGGACCCAGAGAGGGAAAGGGACTGTGGGCCGAAAACTCGGGGGTGGGGATGGGGGGTTGGAGAGACAGAAGTGTAGGGGGTGGGTTTCTAGGATATACCCTTTGGTTGGTTGATGATGCATGGAGGGGACTGGAACCAAGGCAATGAAATGATACACGATGGAATGAATGTAAAACTAAAGTTCTCTCATATAAACTATCATATAATTCACAATAAAACATTAAAAAAAAAAGTGAATAGAGACAAGGAGCTCTGGTAGCGTAGTGGTTACGAATCGAGTTGCTAACCTCAAGGTCGGCAGTTTAAAACTATCAGCCATTACGCGGGAGAAAGATGTGGCTTTCTACTCCCGTAAAGATTTACACCCTCAGAAACCCTATATAGGGTTGCTATGAGTCAGAACCGACCACCACCAACACTGTTAACTGTTGGTGAATGGAGGGGACTGCAACCATGTAATGAAGCAAAGTATATGATTTGTTGACTATAGAACTAATGGCCTGCTCCGAAAATCTTCACTCAATCCACAATAAAAACTGTAAAGAAATGTTAAGATTTAACAAAATTAGGTGGTAAATGAATATGAGTATTTGCTATATTATGTTATACATGATCACAATTAAAGGAATAAAATATGTAAAATCCTGTTTAAGCCTAGGAAAGTTTTTCAAAGACGAAATGTGAAATATTTGAAAATCATTATATTCTAAACCACTAACACCATCACCAAATCCCACATTTTCTTCTTCTCTAAATATCTCCCTTAGGGTTCATCTATGTTTGCTGTCAATTTTTCATATTCGTCACCACTTAATCACTCTGTTCTGGATGGTTGTTGTTGTTAAGTGCCACTGGATCAATAAATAGCATCATGATTAATGGGAAAAACCTGAACTTGTCAAAAGACGTCATTTTGCTTAGCTCCACTGTCAAGGAAGTGACAGTCAAGAAATCAAATGACATGTTGCATTAGGCAAATCTGCTGCACTGTTGTTGTTAAGTGCCATCAAGTCGGCTATGACCCTATACACAGTTTCCAAGGAGGAGCTGGTGAGCTTGAACCACTGACCTTGTGGTTCAAACCAACTTTGCAGTCCAGTGCATTAACCCATAGCATCACACCAGGACTCCAGTCTGCTGCATACGACCTCTTTAAAGTGTTTAAAGATGTCAGTCTGAGGACTAAAGTGCACGTGACCTAAACCATAGTATTTCAAAAGCCTTGTAGGCATGTGAAAGTTGAACCATAAGTCAGGAAGACCGTAGAATTGGTGCCATTGAGTTATGATGCTAGGGAAGAATTTTAAAGGTACCATGGACTGTTAGATGAACAAACCAATCTGTGTTGGAAAAAATACAACCACAATGCTCCTTAGAAGCCAAGATCACCAGTCTTTATCTCTCATTATTTCAGACATTATTAGGAGGGTCCAATCCCTGGAGAAGGACATCATGCTTGGTAAAGTAGAAGGTCAGTGAAAACCAGAGACCCCCAATGAGATGGACTGACACAGTGGCAGCAGCAATGGACTCAAGCATAGCAGCAACTGTGAGGCTAGCTAGCGCAGGACTGGGTGGTATTTCATTCTGTTATTTTCAAGGTCACTATGGGTCGGAAATTACTCGACAGCATCTAACCATAATAACAACAATGGGTTCTGACATAGGGACCCTGTATAGGGTTTCCAAAGAGCAGCTGGTGGGTTTAAATGGCTGACCTTGCAGCTGACTGGGAGTCCAGTGCTTACCCTACAGTGCCACGTCAGGACTTCGTTCTGGACAGTACTACCTCTGAAAATGAGGTGCTGAGCTCCTATATAAGAGGATTCTCCTATGTCTCAATCTTACCAGCTAACTTTAACCTACAGATAATTCAGATAAAAATAAATTACTTCTCTTCTCTTTTAGCCAGGCCTCTGTAGTTGTCTACCCAGCCTCCACTGTCTCCTTTCCCAACTGAATTCAACTTGATTCAAGCAGGCACCCTCTTCCTCTTCGAAAAGCAGGTCACAGTAAATCTAATCCTCATTAAGGCAGCACCTTTCTCCTGACCATATTTTGTTTCACCATAGGCATCTGATATTAACCTGTCCAATGAGACTTGGAGGGTGGGGGGTCTTGTGTTGATAAGTTTTGAGAAAGGTTTCTCTCCTCTTAAAAGGAGATGTGCATAAAAAGACAGTCTCTTCCTCTGGACAGTACTGGACAAAATGTATTTTCTAGAGCTGCGGCAGCCACTCAGCAACCCAGAGAGGAGTTACATGAGGACGGCAGAACAGAAAAGTTATGAGCTGTTTGATAAACTAAATCTTTAGGGGATTTTTCATGAACCCCAATCTTTATCTGAGTCATACTGGTTACTGTCTGAACCTTTTCCTCTACTGACTCACTTTTTATGTAAGAATAGGCACACCTACTTCACTTGGCCACTGATTGCAAATCTGCTGCAGGTGGCCATTTAGCGCACAAATAATTGTGATTTTAACAAGACCATCATAGGGGTTCATATTTACTATGCTGGATTTTTTTCCCCCTTTTTAAAATTTTTGGTCAGAACACAAAAATGGAACAATCGTATCACTTTTTTTTTTAATTTTGCACATGACATTAAAAAGCATTAAAAGGTTTTTTTAAAGCCCCCCCACAAAAAAGTGCAAAAAGGCAAAACCAACTCTTAGCAACCCTATAGAACAGAACAGCCCCATAGAGTTCCCAAGGCTGTCAATTTTTATAGAAGCAGATATTGGCTACTAAGTTTGAACTACCAAGCTTTCGTAATTTAACCGCTGTGCTACCAGGGTTACTTGCAAAAGGGCAACCCATCCACTCCCACTGACATCGTGTTGATTATGACTCACAGAGACCCAATAAAGAGTTTCCATGACTGTAAATCTGTAGGGGAGTAAAAAGCCTCATCTTTCTCTGGAGGAGTGGCTGGTAGGTTTGAACTGAGGACCTTGCAGTTAGCAATCCAGTTCTAATCTTACAGTGCCACCAGGACTTCTTGCAAAAACGCAAAGTCTTTTCCCTGTAATTCCATCCAACCACTATCGACAGCTTGATGTGTGTGGGTTCATATAGATTTTAACTTCTATGATATTAGTTAAGTTTTTTTTAAAGAAATTATTCATATTACATTTTTGGTAATGGGAAAGTTAGGTTGACATGACTGAAAAAGAAATCTATAACAAAATGAAAAACATTATGGAATACTCAAATATAGAGAGAGAAGGAGTCCTGGGGTATGGCACTGTAGGATAAGCACTGGACTGCTAACCCGTAAGGTCAGTGGTTCAAACCCACCACCCACTCTTCAGAAACTGTATACAGGGTCACTATGAGTCAGAACCAACTCGATGGTACCTAATAATAGAGAAAAAAAGAACACTAGATTTAGCACAGGACAGACAGGTTCATGCCCTGGCTTTGCTGTGTGGTCTTAAGCCCTGATCTCTATTGACTCACTTTTTAGGTGAAGATAAGAACACCTACTTCACCAGATTGTTTGGGGACTTAAACAATTATGTGTCGCAGTAAATTACTTAATATGGCTCTTCTAGCCAGTCTTTGTTGTTAAGTGCTATGGAGTTGGTTCCAACTCACAGCGACCCTGTACAGAGTTTGTGAGGCTGTAAATCTTTACAGGAGCAGAAAGCCTCATCTTTCTCCCATGAAATAGCTGGTAATTTTGAACTGCTGACCCTGAGGTTAGCAGCCCAATTCGTAATCACTACGCTACCAGACCTCCACGTTCCAACAGTTTGTTGTTGTTAAGTGCCAAAGAGTCGGAACCGACTCATAGCGACCCCATGCACAGCAGAACAAAACAATGTCTAATCCTGGGCCAACCTCACTACCACTGCCACACTTGAGTCCATCAATGCTGCCATCTGGCCAATCCATCTCATTGGGGGTCTTCCTCTTTTTCTCTGACCTTCCATCTTACCAAGCATGATATCCTTCTCCAATGACTGTTCCCTCCTGACAATATGTCCAAAGTACGAGAGATGAAGTTTGGTCATCTTGGCCTCTAAGGAGCCTTAGGTCGACACATAGCAACCCTGTACAGGGTTTCCGAGGAGCAGCTAAGATTGAGCCGCCAACCTTGACTTTAAATTGACTTTGTGGTCCGTGCTAATCCTACAGAGCCACACTAGTAACTGCCACCAAATGACCAGATGTTTCTGTTAAGTGCCGTCAAGTCAGTTCCAACCCATAGCAACCTTGTATAGGGTTGCTGAGAGGCAGCTGGTGAGCCTGAACCACTGACCTTGCAGTTATAATGGCTTTGTAGTCTGGTACATTAACCCACAGTGCCACACCAGGACTCTGATTGTTGTAGTTGTTAAGTGCCTTCGAGTAGATTCCAATCCATAGTGACCCTATATAAGGAGCAGCTTGAGAGCTTGATTGAACCGCTGACATTGCAGTTTAAATGACTTTGCAGTCTGATGCATTAGCCCACAGCGCCACACCAGGACTCCAGGACTCTGATAAGACTATGCAAATGTGAGGTGCTATAATCAACCAAGAAGATTGCTAATAATGTAAATAAGACTCATGACATCATGAGGTGGGATCATGCATATAAGGAGTATGGATCCCTGAAGAGGGGATTGACCAATTGTGCTAGCCCACTAGGCTTAAAATGAGCCATCCCAGAGGGAAGAGGGGAATGTTACTACTAGGAAGAAAACAGTCAGTAGTGAGGTACATCTTTTGGACCTGAGATCCCTGCACTGAACCTCCTCCACCCAAGAGATAGATAAAAAGAGAGAAAGCGCAAACACAGTGCTGAGACAGCAACAGAACCAGGAGACTGGCAGCAAATACACACACCAATACTCCTGATGGAAGAATTGCATACTGCGTCATTTCTGATCCTGAATTTTAACCTGTTACTTCCCTAATAAATCTCATAACTTTGAGTGTTGTCTGTGCATTACGTATGGACACTGCAAGGAATTATCACACCCAACTCAGAAATATAGAGACCAAGTAGGAGAGACAGTTGGTGTCAGACTGGTAAAAGGTTGGGGGGTAGGGGTGGAGACCTGTCTGACCTCCACTTCATAAGAATCAGCCTTGGACTGATGACCTTGTGAAGTAACAGGAGGTCAAACAATGTCTCTGCTACACATTTTTACAGTACTCAAATGTGGGTTTTTTTGGCGGGGGAGGGTTGTTTACAAGAGTTTTGTTTTCCTCTACTTGCATTTTAGAATCATCTGGGAACATTTGAAAAACGAACATGCCAGGTACACTCATTGAGAATTTCTGGAGGTGGGGTCTAGAAATGACAAGCAAGCACATTTTGGAGAGTGAAAAAAGGACATACACATTTGGTTTTACTACTGCACTGTTCAGTTCTAGTAGTCATTCAATAAACACTGGTAGGATGGTTTAGGACTTCTGGTATGGTGCTGTAGGATAAGTGCAGGACTGCTCAGTTGGTTTGAACCACAAGTTGGCAGTTCAAACTCACCAATGGCTCTTTGGAAACCCTCTTACTGAGTCTCCGAGTGGCAACCAACTCAATGACTGAATGGTGCTTAACAACAACAGAAAGATTTGGTTAGTTAGGTTCTCCAAAAAATGACAGATGACAGTTGTTTTTTAAAACATTTTATTAAAAAGTAAAGACCTCATGGGGGTTGTTGTTGATGTTAAGTGCCATCGAGTTGGTTCCACCTCATAGCAACCCTGTATAGGGTTTCTGAGGAGTAGGCAGGTTTGAACCTCCAACCTTGTGGTTCATAGCCCAGTGCTGATCCTACAGCACCAAATTAGGAGTCCTTATGCAAGAAAAAAATCCCTTGGCAAAACTAGCTGTCAAATTCCTTGGTACACAGTCCTGGAACCCAGGAAAAGTAAGAAAATGTCATTTCTATTTGAATTCACCTGCATGGTTCATTCTCCATCTTAGACAATAAATCAAGGTACACTGATTTAAAGTTACTGAAACCTTAGGACAATCTAGTTTGTCTCACTAAAAAACAACTCAAGGAAACTGAATTATAGGCAAGTTAAAATTCTATCTCTCAACTGCCCTTCTTCATAGAAATTACAATTACTGTACGAAGATTTACCTTTACTTTTTTGTAACACTCAACACTTTATTTTTTTTTTCAGCAGTTCATATCAGGATAACTCAAAACAACTGTTAGGTACCAGTTGCAATACGCAGCATGGGCTACTTGCGTAAAATTTATGTATCTGATGTACCTGGAAGGATCCTGAGGGGACTTCAAAGTAGGATTCTTCCACAAACATTTTGAAGCCCCGTCATATATATCAAGACGTTTGCAGTGAGATTTCCCTGGATAATATTTCAGGACTGTTTTTTTATTTCTTACTGTTTATCTGTATATTTGTTATTTTTACAATAAATATGTATTTCACGTATATCTTTTGTTGTATTAAGAAATAAATATAAAAGGCTAAGAATTTGATAAGGATGAATAATTGAATAAAGAATCTTTAAATATTTTTTAAGTTTTTGATTTTCCAAAATTTCAAAAATATCAGATAAATTGTAAACGGATTTTTGTATTTGGAAAAAGAACCCTTCCCATATGACTGCCAAGAATTCAAAAGCCCGTTAGCTTTTTTAAAAATCAGGTTTTCAAATACTCTAAAGGACACTACTGCGTCAACTGACAAGATGGATCAAATCAACAAACAGTTGATTTGATCAAAGTATTCTATCAACTCTTCTTTAAACTGATCACTTTAAGAGAAATGTCCTTGAATAGCAGGAAACATCCACTGAAGTTTTCAGAGGTCAAGAAGCACAATGTATGTGAACTACTCAAACAGTTCAGCAAAAAGAAAAATAATAGAATGAATGATAAAAGCAAAAGCTGAATGGGGAGAATGTTAACAATTGGTGAATCCGGGGAAAGGAGTTAAGAGTATTTCTTATAAAAAAAATTAACATCCAGTATTGTCCTAATAAAAACACTTAAGATCCAGTAAGACTTTATTGTTGGTTCAGGCTCACAGTGACCCTGTACAGGGTTCCAAGGAGTGACTGGTGAGTTTGAACCACCGACTTTGTGGTTCCATGCGGTCTAGTGCTTTATCTCACATCGCCACACCAGTACCCTGAGTTGTTGTTGTTGTTGTTGTTAAGTGCTGTGGGTTAGGGCTCATAGTGACTCTTTGTACACTTTCCGAGGAGCAGCTGATGAGTTTGAACCCCTGACCTTGTGGTTCAAAATGACTTTGCAGTCTAGCACATTAACCCACAGCACAAATTAACAGCATTCAAAAATTATGCTAATAGAAACACTCATGCAGGACCAACTTAAATAAGACTAAATCACGGCAAATAGAAATATAATTTGAACCACATAGATAATATTAATTTTTCTGGTAAGTATTAAAAGGAATTTAAAAATATTTTTTATTTAACCCAGTTTGCCCCAAATATTAATATTTCAATATAATTTTATTAACGAGATTATTTTACCATTTTTAAAATACTACGTCTTTTATCTTTTTTTCATACTAAGATCTGGTATGTGTTTTACACTCAAAAAGTACATCTCAATTTGGACACATAATTTTCATTATAAGATTTTATTTGCATTTGACTTTTAGGTTCATGGATAGACCCCACCAGCCCTCCTTGGAAACCCTATGAGTAGGATGTCACTATGACTAGGAACAGACTCCATGGCACTTAACAGCAACAGTTAAAAGCTAAGTTGTTCCAAGCAGTTAAAAGCTTCCCAATCACTAAATCAAGTATCAGTTTTCAAATTTAAACTTGAATTCATAAAAATTCAATAAAGTGAAAATTTCAGTTCCCCAGTTTCAATGGTGATATTTCAAGCTTAACAGACATATGTGGCTAGTAACTACTATACTGGACAAGCCTCTAAAAACGGAGGGACTGATGGATGTAACTTACCATACTTACCAACATATTTTTCAACACTGTTGTGATAAAATAACTAAAACATTACCAAGATGTCTCTCCAAGTCATTTCCTATACTACCCCTCGGAGACACCAACAGCAAAGCCTTCGCAATCATATACCTCAGTTTGCAGAATGTTGGCTATCAAACAGCCTTTCAAATGTGGCAGAAAGAACCCTGAGTTCTGACTCCCAGAAACCTAAGTATCCAAGGCATGTAACTCCAGGGTTTCAGTACAAATACTGTCCTGATATTTCCCTGTGAAAACACAGAACAACAGACCTTGTCTTGGATTTAAAAGAGGAAGTGACCCAGAGTACAGAGCTGTTTTGTTGGGGGTTTTTTTTCTTATCTTATTTGAACAGGTATAAGAAATTAATTCAGTAGGCACCAAACATCACTGAAGAGTCTCCAAATCAATAATTTTATGCCAAGCCACTTGATCAGGGATTGGGCTTGATTTCCTTTGGCTAATCTCAATGAGAACATTTCAAAACACTATCCTGGTTTATGCCATTCTCATCTAAAGTCCTTTGCCTGACAGCAAATATAATCAAATTACATACATATGAATAAAATTCCCAGAGCTTGACAAAAGGAAAAGAAGCTTGTTTTAAGCCCATTTGAAAGATAACTTAGCAAGTGTGGGCAAAAAATATGGTTTCACAGAGATTATCATAGAATAATTTGAAAACCATATGGAGAAAATGTTTAGTTCTCATTTTCTATGTACTCAGACTATTCAATTAAACAATGCAGTTGCTTACAAGCAAATCTAGCCCATAACTAATTCTGATACTAAATTATTTTGCCTTTCTCTGAGACATAAAAGTGTGTATTGGCAATCTGCTAAAATTTGAAATGATGATAGTCTTTAAAAATAATGAATATTTCATTGTGAATTAACTAGTGCCTTCAGTTACACCACTGGGACTTGAGGTGAAAGTGTGAACAATGTTTCTGACACCCTCCCCTAAAGGCTAAATCCCTTTTTCCATATCAAATGCTTTTTTTTCTCTACCTCTCTAGTTTTCATCCTGCATCATACTGGGGTATCACAGATAAACGTCTAACCACTGTGTGAGGATACATGGTAATCTAAAAACATGTGTACATATATAACTATGTACATATAAAAGCATATGTACCTATATATTTCCATTGAAAAGCTAGCCCTCCTCCCTCCTTTTTTCTAGAGTCATAAACTTTAAGCTGGATAAATACAAACATCTCAAGCCATTCCATCAGAACGGTGTTTTTTCCTTATTTTTATCAGTGGAAATACTTATTCTCTAAAAGTGGGCAGACACATTATAACTTTTATTTTATTAGAAAGTAGTCTGTCAATACCTATTTCATCAAGTCTTGTCTCGTATCACTCTGAAATTAGCCAAGTACCCACAAATCAATTTTTTTTTTTTAAACTGTGAGGAAGAATAAGAAACACATTCCAGTCCAACAGTTCAAGCACTATTTTCAGGAGGCAAGTAAAAATAAAGTTCCAAGTCTCCCTCAGCAACAGAAAGGTTTATTGTAAACCGACACAGTTCAGTTCACACTGCACAACCAACCCACTCCGACTCCAAAGCAATCTTGCTTGTTCCAGTGCTCTGAATTACAGTGAATTCCAAAAGAAACTCAAGTCACTTAGACGAACCTCACAGCACAAAGATGTTTACAGAGTTGGGTCGGATGCAGAATAATTACTTAAATTTTGACACACAAAAGTATGGCTTTCTTTTTTTTTAAGTGTTTTTACGACATATTGACCTTACTCGCTAACACTACAAAAGGGATGACCATTAACACTAGAGAGGGTTACACACACACACACACACACACACACACATACACAGTTTGTAAGACTCAAGCAAACAATTCCCCTCAAAGGACTGATGCTAGTAGCAGTGATTTTTATTTGAAAAAGAGGCAACCCAACTCCTACCGCAGCGCAGGAAGCGCAAACCCGCACCCGCTGCTTCATGAAAGACCTATCTCGCAGTCTAGCCAAAGCTTCCCCCGTTCCCTGCCATCAAGGTTACTTAGAGAACAGCGAAAACCAGAAAGTATGCATCCAAAAAGCAAAATTCACCTGCTTCCAGGTGGGGATCCCCTAAAAGAGGCGCTCTGACAATCCAGAGGGCAAGTGCAAGGTTCGGTGAGGAGGAAGGAGGTAGCAAAACAAGGGACGCTCTGCTCCGGTTTCCCACCGGGCCGCCCCGCTGAGGAGCGAGCGCACAAAGGTCTGGGTGCAAATCCCAGCAGCAGCAACAGCAGCGCCCGCAGCCGGCGGAGCCGCAGGAGTACGCAGGGGTAGGCTTGCATTGTCCCGGGGGAGGGCGGGGTTGGCGCCTTGACTTCGCTGGGATCCCCGAGGACCCGCGGCGCCTCATGGGGGCAGGGAGGCCCGCCCGCACCACCCGCAACCACCCGCTCCCCGCAACCCCGATGCCTTTCATTTGGCCTCTGCAGCTGCAAAGGCGCCGGCCTCCAGCTCTAAGCACTGCGCCAAGAGGGAGACAGCAAGAGCGAAGACGGAGGAGGGCGCCAGACCGCCGCAGCGCTGGACCCTCCTTGCATCGCGTCCCCTCCGCGACCAGCAACCCGCATCAGGTCTCCATCCCCGAGCGGATAAGGAAGACTGCACCCCAGCGCGCGCGGCCCCTACCTCGATATAGCCAGCCAGTGCCGCAGCGGGTGCCGTGAGTCCGAGCAGCAGCAGGACCAGGAGCCTGCCCATGGCCGCAGTCCGGGTCACCGCCATCCCCTCGCCGGTGACGCTAGCGCTCGGCTCCAAATTCGCACAGTGGACTACTCAGGCTTAGCCGACTGCGACCCAGAATCATCTGAGACCCGTTCGCCGCCGCCCCGGGGGTTTTACACCAACCGGAACTGACTTCACAAAATCACACCCATCCTTCCACAGAGCCCAATGCCGACCTGCAGAGCCTCCCGAGGTGCTGCCCCCTGCTCCGCTCAGACCCAATCAGAGAACTGAAGAATCTACCGCTCCCGCCCACCTTCGCGCCGGCCCGCGTCTGGACTCGAAGATCCCCGCGCGTCCCGCCCCGCCCCGCCCCGCCCCGCCCCTATGTGCAGACTGCCCCGCCTACGCTGCGACCCCGAGGCTGCGGAGCTGGTGTGGTGCGGGGCAAATGGGCCGCCGCAGAGCTGCCTCCGCTAGTGGGACTCAGACCATCGCCGCCCGCGGAGATCTGTCGGTCAGTGGTGCTGTCTTCCGTCAACCGCCAGTTGCCTAATACAAACACACCCCGCTCCCCTGACCCTCCTGGGTATTTTCCAGAGTCCCTTGGGTACCGCCCTCATTTGGATTCTGAAAATGGTTTCATTAAAAACAGGATGAATTGTTGTGAGATCTGAACTGCTAACAGAAGGCCTCCCCCGAGGCAGCGGAAGGACTAATGAGGCAACCTTCCTTGCGCCTGAGCGCCTGTACTGGGCGCTTCCTTTCCATGAGCGCTGCTTCCCTTCCCTCGTTTCCACACTTTTCATCTCTAGTCCTTAGGCCTCCTATTTCCTTCCTTCCTACCCAGCGCCCACTAAAGCCAGGGATCCTTGCCTCCTCTGAAGACCAAGTGGTGCGGGGACCACGCTGACTTTAAGGCGCAGTGCTCCTTTCTCTCTTTTAGGCAGTGTCAGATTACCCAATAACAAGGTAAACACGGGCTTACTTGTGTTTACTTACTAAATTGTAGTGAACATTTCATAATGTTTTCACCACATCAAAGATTCTGCTTCTAGGTATGGTTGTCATTTATCTATCCCCCAATCCCACCTATTTACAGAATCAAAGCCTCATCACACTTACAAGCCCTAAGTATCCGAGTACCCAGTAAGCAAAGAAAGCACCAGTTTATTTGTGTTTACTTACTAATTTGTAGTGAATATGTGTTTCACTGATGAAACATGGGAACCTCTTAACTACAGACTAGTAAATAAATACAAGTAAGTCTGTGCTTACCTTGCTTATTAGGTAATTGGCCTCTGGTTTTAGGAAAAGATGTTTTTTTCGTTTTTCAGTTTGCGATCACTAACAAGAAGCCTGTGCCGCCCCACCTTCTTGCCCCACCTTCTTGCCCCACTTGTCTTGCCACTTCAACCACAGTGTGTTCGGCTGTCCCATTTCGTAACTGGCACGCACTGCCATGGAAACTGCCCACCAGGTTTGTTTCCTTTCGGTGGAGCTAAGGAGCTCTGGTAGCGTAGTGATTATGAATCGGGCTGCTAAATCTCAAGGTCAGCAGTTTGAAACTACCAGCTGTTCCTCAGGAGAAAGATCTGGTTTTCTGCTCCCGTAAAGATTTACAGCCTTGGAAATCCTGTACAGGGTCGCTATGAGTCAGAACCAACTCCACGGCACATAACAACAACAATGTAATTTATGTATCAATTTTGCATTCCTGAATTAGTCCCTTTAGGTTCAACAAAGAAAGTAGAGAATAGGATTCCTACCCACTAGAAACTGGCAGTCAAAATGAAGAAACAATGTCTGTGATACAGAGTGGTGCAATGAGAAGGATCCCACATTTTCCCATCTTACTCTGTACAAGCTTTACAGGCCCAAATCACGTTTTACATGCCCAAAGAAGCCTGTGGTTAAACGGGCTTCTACCATTTTTTCTGAAAACAACCAAGCCACAGTTTTTCATCACAAAGCCTTTTATTAATGCTGTTCCTATGCTTGCAATGCCCTATCTCCAATGTTACCTGTTGAACAAGTTTTTATTCTTCATCTGATCTATAGGATATAATTTAATCCTTTTGAATCCTAAATACTGTTTAATTTCATACACTTTTGAGTACGATTGTGGCAGTGGCTTTCAGAGTTACCCCACTAGACCACTAGACAATAGGCTTAATTAGCATGTCATGCCACAGTGCCCCTCAACAGTGGAGGTGCTCATCTAATGTTTGTTAAGTGTTACTAGTTCTGAAAATTCTCATTAATTTAACTATGTCAGTTGTTGTTGGTAGGTGCCAATGAGTTAGTTCCGATCCATAGTGACCCTGTATACAACAGAACAAAGCATTGCCCCATCCTATGCCATTCTCATAATTGTTGTTATGCTTGAGCCCATTGCTGATGCCACTGTGCCAATCCATCTCATTAGGACTCTTCCTCTTTTTCACAGACCCTACACTTTACCAAGTGTGATTTCCTCCTGATAACAAGTCCAAAGTATGAGAGACACAATTTTGCCATCCTGTCTTCTAAAGAACATTCTGGCTGTACTTTTTCTAACACAGATTTGTTCTTCTGCCAGTTCATGGTACTTTTAATGTTCTCCCAACACCATAATTTAAATGCATCAATTCTTCTACCGTCTTCCTTATTCATTGTCCAACTTTCACATGCATATGAAACAATTGAAAATATCATGGCTTAGTCTTCAAACGTACATCTTTACTACTGAACACTTTAAAGAGGTCTTCTGGAGTAGATTTGCCAAATCCAAGACATCATTTGATTTCTTGAATGTTGATTTCATGAGTGTTTATTGTAGATCCAAGCAAAATGAAGTCTTTGCAACTTTAATCTTTTCTCCAATTATCTTGATGTTATTTATAGATCTAGTTATGAGGATTTCTGTTTTCTTTACATTGAGGTGCATTCTACATTGAAGTTTGTAGTCTTTTATCTGCATCAATAAGTATTTCAAGTACTCTTCGCTTCCAGCAAGCACGGTTGTATCATCTGTAGATCGCAGGTTATTAATAAATCTTCCTCCAATCCTGATGTCACATTCTTCTTCAAATAATCCAATTTCTCAAATTATTTCCTCAGCATACAGATTAAATGACTACAGGGAAAGGATACTGCCATTCCCAATATTTATGCATTTCCGTATTCCCTTGTTCTGTTCTAACGACTGCCTCTTGGTCTATGTACAGGTTCCTCATGAACACAATTGAATGTTCTGGGAAACCCATTTTTTGCAATATTAACCATAGTTACTCATGATCCACACAGTCAAAAGCCTTTGCATAGTCAATAAAGCGTAAGTTAACATATTTCTGGTATTCTCTGTTTTCAACCAAGATCCATCTGACATCAGCAATGATATCCCTAGTTCCACATCCTCTTCTGAATCCAGCTTAAAGTTCTGACAGCTCCCAGTTAATGTACTGCTACAATAATTTTTAAATTATCTTCAGGCAAATTAATGATATAATTTGATGATTTCCACATTCCATTGAGTCACCTTTCTTTGGAATGGGTACAAATATGGCTCTATTACAATCGGTTGGCCAAATTTCTTAACATAGATGAGTGAGAGCCTCCAGGGCTGTATCAGTTTTTGAAAGAGTTCATTTTATATTCCATTAAATCTTGGAGCTTTGTTTTTCACCATGTTATATTGTTGTTAGGTGCCATTGAGTCGGCACCAACTCATAGCAACCCTATGCACAACAGAACAAAACACTGCCCGATCCTGGGCCAACCTCACTATTGTTGCCACACTTGAGTCCATCGATGCCGCCACCTGGCCAATCCATTTCATTGGGGGTCTTCTTCTTTTTCTCTGACCCTCCACCTTACCAAACATGATATCCTTCTTCAGCAACTGGTCATTCCTGACAATATGTCCCAAGAATGATAGACGATGTTTGGCCATACCTCAGTGCAATTTGAACTTCTTCCTGCAGTAACATAGTTACTTGAGCATATGCTACCTCTCAAAATGGTTAAACATTTTTTCTTTTTGGTACACTGACTTTTTTTTCTTTCTCTTTAACTTTTTATTGTCAATTGAGTGAAGGTTTACAGACAAGATCAGCAATTTTGCATGCAACAAATCATATGCTTTGTTTCATCTCAATGATTGCAATCCCTTCCATGCAATAACAATTATCTCACTTCCTCCTTGTGTTTCCTGTTTCCAATTCACCTACTTTTTCATCTCTTTTCAACTTTGTCCTTAGGTAAATGTTGCCCTTTTGATTTTGAATGATTGACCATTCCACGGTGAGCACACCTCACTAGTGTTGCTGGTGTCCCACTATATACTTTTCTACTGCTTGGCTGAAAATTAGGCCAAGAGGGTGACTTTCTTTCCAGAACTGAAGGATGGTCTTGGGTTCTACTAGTCTCTTTCTGACTAGTAAACCTGATTTTTATTATAGTTTTGAGTTTTGTTCCAGACTATAGTGATTCTTCATCCTTTGATGCTTTTGGTACTTATTGTTCAGTATTTTGCCCATGTTGTTGTTGTGTGCCGTGGAGTTGGTTCCGACTCATAGCGACCCTGCACAGGGTTTCCGAGGCTGTAAATCTTTATGGGAGCAGAACGTCTCATCTTTCTCATGCAGAAACGCTGGTAGTTTCAAACTGCTGACCTTGAGGTTGGCAGCCCGACTCGTAACCACTATGCTACCAGAGCTCCTTAATTTTGCCCAGGGAGTCCTTTAATACTGATTGCAAGTCAAGGCTTAAATTTTTTCATTTCTTTTAACTTGAGAAATG
>NW_006408740.1:1854279-1856617 GCF_000296735.1 Chrysochloris asiatica
ATTTTAGCTTATTAATGCTCAGAATTGATATCTTTATGTATTCCCTTTGATATTTGACAACTTCCAATTTTCCTAGATTCATATTTCATAATTCCATGTTCTCATTATTAATGGATGTGTGCTGCTGTTTCTACTCACTATGAGTAAATGAAGATCCCAAAAGCTTCGCTCCATTCACACCATTATGGTCAACTGTACTTTGAGGAGGCAGCTCTTCCCCAGTCATATTTTGTGTACCTTCCAACTTGAGGGCTCATCTTCTAGAACTGGATCTGACATTGTTCTGCTGCTATTCAGGTTTTCAGTGGCTAAGCAAAAGTAGTCCAACTCTCCTTCTTCTTAGTTTATCTTAGTCTGGAAGTTTCACTGAAACCTGTCCTCCTTGGGTGACTCTAATGGCATTAAAAACACCAGTAGCATAGCTTCCAGCATCCTAGCTACATCCAAGCCACCACCGTATGACAAACTGACAGAGGAGTGGTGGAACTGTGTAAATAGCTATGGGCAATTCCCTTCATTACTTGGGATTCTCTTTTCTTCTCTGATGGTGGTAGTGGTGTGCTGTGGAGTTGGGTCCAACTCATAGTGACCCTGAATAGGGTTTCCAAGGCTGTATATATGTATGGGAGCAGAAAGTTTCATCTTTTTCCGGTGGAATGGCTGGTAATTTTGAACTGCTGACCTTGAGGTTAGCAGCCCAAATGGTAATGAATACACTAAAAGCTCCTTTCTTCTCTGGTTAGTGGAACTATTAAAACCTGTCTCATTTCATCGATTTCTGTGATTAAATGAAAAGTGCATATGAAAATAGTGAAAAGACTGAAATATTAAAGATGGGAGGAGAGTAAAGCAAAATGTTGTTGTTGTTGTTGTCAAGTGCTGTTGAGTTGGATCTGACTCATAGCAACCCTGTATAAGATTTCTCAGGAGCAGCTGGTGAGTTTGAACCACCAACCTTGCAGTTCAAACCATCCTTGTTGTCCAGTGCTTATCCTGCAGCACCACACCAGGACTCCAGTGCAACATATTACTAAACGGTAATTAGTTTAATCCATTAGATAGTCAATGGGGGCAGTAACAAGAGAAGCTTATGAAAAGAAAACTAGAAGGATGTATTATTTTTTTATTCAGTTAATATTTATCACCACAGCATAGAGTCAAAAGTTAGGAAAGGCCAAGAAAGATGAAGACTAAGAAAGACTGAACCTGGAGACCATTGAATGTTGTCATTGGTCATTTCATTGTAAAGATAAAATCTACATTAAATTAAAGGTGCACATAGATCTTGAGGAAGGAAAGTAAACAAGTATAGACTTGTCTTCAAAGATATTCCTGCTGAAAGAACAAACTAGCAGATTAACTCTTGTGGAATGTTTTATTGTTGGTGGTGAATTGGTGGAGAATTTTATTGTTGTTCTTACTGTTGTCGATAAGAAGGCACTGGTGAAAATAGAGAAACTGAAAATGCAAGAAAGACTATTGAATAATATCCCCATTTTACAGATGAGGAAACTAAGACTCAACGACATTACGTAACTTGTCCACAGTCAAAAGCCAGTTGAATTCCAGAAGAAGCAATTGAATCCCAGTTTATCTGACTCAGAAATTTGTGGTCTTCTGAACACATCATGCTAATCAACCCTACTAGATATCAGAGAAATATTAGTCTGATAAATGCCTCAATGTTGTTAATGTTGCTGTTGTTGTCAAGTGCCATTGAGTTGGTTCCAACTCATAGCGAACCTTTATAGGGTTTTTAAGGAGCCGCTAGTGGATTTGAACTGCCAGCCTTGTGATTCCCAGTCCGGTGCTGATCCTACAGTACCACACCAGGAGTCAAATCCCTCAATGGATACAATGCTTTTTTTTTTTTTTTTTTCAAATCCCTCAGTTGATACATGAAAAATCTGTAGATTGCTCTTTATTGTTTTTGCTTTGTAAATGCTATTCTGTAAAATGTAATTCTTGTAATAAGTAGAGACCACCTGTGGACCAACTATCAACACTCATGGAAGCAGCAGTCAAGAAATCAAAGGATGTATTGCATTAGGCAAATATGCTGCACATGATCTTTTAAAAGTGTTGAAGAGCAAAGATGTCAGCTTGAGGACTAAGGTGCGCCTCACCCAAGCCATGGTATTTACAGTAACCTCATATGCATGCGAAAGCTGCACAGTGAATTAGGAAGACCATAGAAGAATTGATGCTTTTGAGTTATGGTGTTGGAGGAGAGTATTGAAAATGCCATGGGCTGCCAAAAGAACCAACAGGTCTGTGTTGGAAGAAATGCAGCCAGAGTGCTCCTTGGAGGCCAGGATGACCAAACTTCGTCTCTCAT
>NW_006408740.1:1857562-1858836 GCF_000296735.1 Chrysochloris asiatica
GACTAGAACTTGGCCAGATGAAGATAAAGATGCTTTATACTCTGAGCAAGTATAAACTTGATACAATTTAATGAATTGAATCTTCACTTATTGATACAGTTGCTCAAAACTCCAACCAGAATAGACGGATTCATCATATCAGAGAACAAGGTTGTTTCCTCAGTGCACTGGGCTGATAGGGACAGGCAATGTAGACATTGATTATCAAAAATGGAGGACTATAAACGCACAAAGTAGATGGTTTCAAGGTTTCATGAGTGTGCTTAATTTCAGAACAAAATGGGTAAGATAGAATCCCCGCTGAATACTTTTCCTCTTTTCCAGATTGATCTGGTGAAAGAGGGTGGGGATTGATGGTGATAGGATTTTATGATCCAATTGTGAGTACAAGATTGTTTATGATAGTAACAATTGTAATTGCAGAAGGTGTGTAACTAAAAAGGGGGAGTACTTAATCTTTCATTTCAGAAACATCAAGAAAGAAGAACATGAGTGGAGTATGAGATATCCTACCTAGAACAACTTTGACAAAATTCACTCTTTTGCTCAGGATCCTGTATCTGACTCACCTCTGTCTGACCTCTGTTTTTGGAACTTGAGTTGGTGGTGTCTTGCCTCACCTGATTTTGTCTTGTTAGTCAACAGCACAATTTGGCATGAGTGAGAAGAATCATCCAGACTAATGTCTGAATGATAGACTGAGAGATTTGGGATTTGTCATCTTCCACATCAGCGTGAGCCATTTCCTTAACAGTCTGTGAATTCTGTGACACATAGGAAGGAATTTCAGATGTGAGGTAGAATAATGAAGGGAGGGAGGGTGGTTAATATCAAGGATTCTAGAGCAGCATAGGAGTCCTATCACTCTGTCAGTTTGTTGTATTGTGGTGGCTTGTGAGTTGTTGTGATTCTGGAAGCTATGCCACTGGTATTTCAAACCAGCAGGGTCACCCAGGGTGGACAGGTTTCAGATGAGCTTCCAAATGAAGACAGACTAGGAAGAAGCAGTGACGAACTACTTCCAAACATTTAGGTGCTGAAAACCTTATGAATAGCAGAGAAGCACTGTTAGATATAGTGCCAGAAAATGAGCCCATCAGGTTGCAAGGGACTCAAAATGCAACTGGGGAAGAGCTGCCTCCTCAAAGTAGAGTTGACTGTGATGATGCGAATGGAGTAAAGCCTGTGGGAGTAAAGCCCACAGGACCATCATTTTCTGATGGGGCACAATTCAAAATGAAGAAAAACAGCTGTAAACATCCATTGAAAATCGT
>NW_006408740.1:1859969-1861261 GCF_000296735.1 Chrysochloris asiatica
CTCAGCATTTCTCAAGCTGGGGAAACTGAAGAAAAAATTCAAGCCTCGACTTTCATTATTGAAAGATTCTCTGGCAAATTATTGAATGATGCAGGAAGCATCAAAAGAAGATGGAAGGAATACACAGAATCACTGTACCAAAAGGAAATGGCTGATGTTTAGCCATTTCAAAAGGTAGCATATGATCAAGAGCCAATGATACTGAAGGAGGAAGTCCAAGGTGTACTGAAGGAATTGGCAAAGAACAAGGCATCAGGAATTGATGGAATAAAAATTGAAATCTTTCAAGAAAGCAATGCAGCACAGGAGGCACTCATTCATCTATGCCAAGAAATTTGGAAGACAACTCTCTGGCCAACTGATTGGAAGAGATCCATATTTGTGCCCATTCCATAGAGAGGTGACTGAAAGGAATGCAAAAATCATCAGACAATCTCTTTGATATCCCATGCGAATAAAGTTTTACTAAAAGTAATAAAGACATGGCTGCAAGCATACATTGACAGAGAACTTCCAGAGGTTCAAGCTGGATTCAGAAGAGACCGTGGAATGAGGGATATCATTGCTGATGTCTGATGGAACTTGGCTGAAAGCTGAGAATATCAGAAAGTTGTTTATCTGTGCTTTATTAACTACACAAAGGCTTTTGATTGTATGGATCATGACAAGCTATGGACAACATTGCGAAGTATGAGTATTCCGGAACACTTAATAGTGCTCATGAGGAATATGTACATGGAAACACTGGATGGTTTAAATTAAGAAAGGTATATGACAGGGTTGTATTCTTTCACCATACTTATTCAACCTGAATGCTGAGCAGATCATCTGAGAAGCTGGGTTATATGAAGAAAAACATGGCGTTAGGTTTAAAGAAAGACTCATTAACAACCTGCGATATGCAGATGATACAACATTGCTTGCTGAAAATGAAGAGGACTTAAAATATTTACCGATGAAGATCAAAGACCACTGCCTTTGTTATGGATTGCATCTCAGTGTAAAGAAAACAAAAACCCTCTGGACCAGTAAACAACATTCTTATCAATGGAGAAAAGATTAAAGTTGTCAGGACTTCATTTTTCTTGGATCAACTATCAACACTCACAGAAGCAGCAGTCAAGAAATCAAACTACGTATTGCATTAGGCAAATCTGCAGCACAAGACTTTTTTAAAGTGTTGAAAAGCAAAGATGTCTGTCTGCATGAGGACTAAGGTGCACCTGACCCAAGTCATGGTATTTTCAATAGTCTCATATGCATGTGAAAGTTGGACAGTAAATAAGGAAGAC
>NW_006408740.1:1868161-1869687 GCF_000296735.1 Chrysochloris asiatica
TGTAAAGGTAGTCATTTTGTAGCAAAAGGACGGGAGTGGTTGACTTTGCAGTCCAGGAGCGGAAAGTCCTGGGACCATGAAGGGAGAAAAGTGGAGTGTGGGACCCTACCAAGAGAAACAGTGATGCCAGAGATGGAGTCTGATATGATGACATGGAGAGATGGAGTGGCTAGACCCAGAGAGGGAGAGGGGCTGTGCGCTGACAACCGGGGAGCAGGTTTGCAGGGTATACCATTTGGTTGGTTGATGATGCATGGAGGGGATTGTAACCAAGACAATGTAACAATATACGATAGGATGAATGTAAAGCTAATGTTCTCCCATGTAAACTATTACATATTACACTAAAAAAGAAAAAGAAAAAGAAAAAAAGAAATGGTCTATGTTCAATCATTTAAAGAGGTAGCATATGATCAAGAACTGATGGTATTGAAGGAAGAAGTCCAAGCTGCACTGAAGAGAAAATTAAGGCTCCAGGAATTGATGGAATACAAATTTAAATATTTCAACAAACTGATGTAACAATGAGGTACTCACTTGTCAATGACAAGAAATTTGGAAAACAGCTAACCTGGCCAACCAATTGGAGGGGAACTGTATTTGTGCCTGTTTCATAAAGAGGTGACTCAATGGAATTCAGAAATCATCAAAAATATCATTAATATCATGTGGAACTAGGGACATCATCGCTGATGTCAGATGAATACAGAAATGATGCATTCTTGGCAAGGGAGGACAGCAGAATAACAGAATGATTAAGACAGGGGAAGGAACTCTCAGTTCAGACAAATTCCTGTTGTGTCATGTTAGATGACTTAATATTATCAAAACTCAGTGTTGTCTTCATAAAATAGGGTAATATCACCTTAGCAGGGATTTTATTCGACTAAATTGATTAATGTATAAAGGCTTAGCTGGATGTGTAGCATATAATAAGTAATCAATATAGGACAGTGGACAGTTGTTTATGGTAGTGGTCATCATGCTGGTGCCATTCAGCAAAATAAAGAATTGAGGAGGAGAATGTGTAGAGGAAGAAATGATGCTATTGCAGAAGTCACTCATATTTGTGTAGTGCTTTATTTTTCATTAGCAATTTTAAACTCATGATAAAAGTTTTAAATGTCTAAGGAATAGCTGTGGGGGAAAAGGGTCCCTGGGTGGTGTAAATGATTTACAGCTGCTCATGTGTGTGTGTGTGTGGTGGTCAAGTAGGAATAAGGTGTTAGGGTTACGACTATGGCTAGGTCTAGACTAGGCCTAAGACTTCATTTAGTGTGAGGGTTATGGTTAGGACTAGGGTTAATGTTAGGGGTATGGGTTTGGTTAGGGCTAGGAGTAAGACTTTGTCTAGTTTAAGGGTTATTTTTGTTTGTTTTATTTTTCCTTGAAATCTACTACATTGCCTCCTCATTGGAAGTTCTGTGACTATGTTGTTGTCAGGTGCCATCGAGTCGGAACCGACTCATAGCAACCCCATGCACAGCAGAACGAAACAATGTCCAATCTTGGGCCAACCTCACTAC
>NW_006408740.1:1871326-1889788 GCF_000296735.1 Chrysochloris asiatica
AAATCTTTGCATATTTTATTATAGTATTTGGTTTTTATCTTCTCGAGCTGATCTTTGAAATTTTCTGTTTAGCTCTTGGACCTCTTCAATTCTTCCATTTGCTTTAGCTGCTCTACCCTGGAGAGCAAGTTTCAGAGTCTCCTCTGACATCCATTTTGACCTTTACCTTCTTTCTTGTCTTCTTAATGACTTTTTGCTTTCTTCATGTATTATATTCTTGATGTCATCCCACAACTCTTCTGGTCTTCGGTCTTTAGTTTTTGACTTTATGGTGTTTTTGTTGTTTAAACTCAGTCTTGTACATTTGTTTTACTTTGAACACTTCTTATATATCTACATTGACAGTGATACCATCATGTACATATATATATCTCAGGTTGTTTCTGCTGTTGGTGGTTCTCTCTCCAATGAACTCCATTTAGTATTTTTCGTAAGACTTATCTTGTTTTTGCAAATTCTTTTAATTTCAGTTTGTCTGAAAATGTCCTAATTTCACAGTCATATTTGATAGACAATTTTGCTGGGTATGTGGCTATTGCGATTAAAATGCAAAGAGTGGAAACAAAGAAGAAGGATCAGTCCTTGGAAAATATGGCTTTGGTGATAGAAACAATGCTGGAGATTTCATGATAGAATTAAAATAATAATTATATATATATATATATATATAGTTTTATTGTGAGTTGAGTGTTAGTTTACATGAGAGAGCATCAGCTTTATATTCATGCTATCGTATTTTGTTTCATTGTGATGATTTCAATCCCCTCCATACGTCATCATTCAACAGCATTTGCTTCCAATCCCTTTGTTTATTTTGTTGTTTTTTTAATGTACACCAAAGCATTCAGGAATATATAATCGTTCAAGCAACCAAAGGGTATATCCTGCACACCAGGCCCTGGCCACCAGCACACAGCCCGTCTCCTTCCTTGAGTCTAGAGTCCCCAGCCTCTCTGTCTCGCCACATCATCGTCTCTGCCTCCATTTCTGGCATCACTGCGTCTCTGGATAGGGTCCTGCACTTGGCTCTTCTCCTTTGATGGTCCCAGGGTCCTCTGCTCCTGGATTGCAAGATCAACCACTCCCTTCCTTTTGTTACAGAACATCTACCTTTATATTTGCAACATTCACAAACAGTCCTGATAGCAATTATTCACTATTGAACCACAAAAGTCTTAATCCTTATCTCTTTTCGCCAGTCCCACCTAGACAGGATGGAGACCACTCAGTGGAGAGTCTACCTTCCCCCACACCCTCTGAAAATAAGCTCCCTCTTGAAAATTTGTAAGCCAGTCATTTCATGCCTTTGTCGCTCCCCCACCCCATTTTGGGTAGCTAATCTCTAAGTTGCCCATCCCTGTCAACCCTGTGTACAGAGGGGGTGGGAATGATCCTTACAGTAAAGATTCATTCCCTCATTTAAGCTACTACATCCACAAGTATAGGTCAACTTAATCAAATTGTAGTGGATTACACTCTTTTTCCTCTTCTTTCTTCCTCTAGTCAAGTTCTCATGATAGAATTTTGCAAGACCAATAACTTGTCCATTCCACATACCATTTTTTAAACAACATAAAAGAAGATTCTAGGCATGGGCTTCGCCAGATGGAATACACAGAAATCAAATTGACTACATCTGTGAGAAGAGACGGTGGAAAAGCTCCATAACATCAGCCAAAACAAGTCCAGAGACAGACTGGAACAGACCAGCAATTACTTATATACAGATTCAGGGTGAAGCTGAAAAAATTAAAACAATTCCATGAGAGTGAAAATATGAACTTATCCCACCGGAATTTAGAGATCATCTCAAAAACAGATTTGATGAATTAGACACTAATGACCAAAGATCAGAAGAGTTGCGGGATGACATCAAGAAAATCATACAGGAAGAAAGCAAAAGGTTACTAATAAGACAAGAAAGAAGGAAAAGACCCTAATGGATGTCAGACAAGACTCTGAACTTTCTCTGTAGCATAGAGATGTGAAAGCAAATGAAAGAAATGAGTCAGTAAAAGAGCTGAATAGAAAATTTCAAAGGGCAAGACAGAGTCAAGTATCATGAAATGTGCAAAGACCTGTATTTAGAAAAACAAAAGGGGAGAACACTCAGCATTTCTCAAACTGAAAGAATTGAAGGAAAAACATTCAAGTCTCGACGTAAAATATTGAAGGGTTCTATGGACAAAATATTCCATCTCCTTCTGATGCAGATGGAAGGAATACAGTCACTGTACTAAAATGAAATAATAGATGTTCAACCATTTCAAGAATCAACATATGATCAAGAGCCAATGATACTGAAGGAAATCCACAGTGCGCTGAAGGCATTGGCAAAGAACAAAGCTCCAGGGATTGATAGATACAAATTGAAATCTTTCAACACACTGAAGCAGTGCTAGAGGCACTCACCTATCTATGCCAAGAAATTTGGAAGACAGTTACCATGCCAACTGACAGCCTGCCAGTTTTTCTTCTTTCTTCTTGATCTTGTTCAGTTTGGTCTTCCAGTGGGCACTTGATTTACTTTTCTGTCCTATCCTCTGAAGCTCAGGGTTCCAGGATCACCATTTGAATCTGTTTCACTTGATCTCCCATGTCTTTGTTGTAGACTCTGCTCAGTGCATCTGCCTACTTTGCCATCTTGCCCAGGAAGTCTTTGTATAGTGTTTTTCAATTTTCTTTCTTTTTTTTTTTATTGTGAATCAAGTGATAGTTTACATGGGAGAACATCAGTTTTACATTCATTGTTTCATTACAATGATTACAATCCCCTCTGTACATCATCATTCAGCAGTACTTGCCTCTATATTTTCTGTGGCTTTTTTTTTTTTTTTTTTTGGGTGGGGGTGGGGGGGATGTTCACCAAAACACTCAGGAATATATAATCATTTAAACAACCATAGATACATTCTGCAAGCCTGCCTCCTGGCCATCAACATACAGGCTTTCTCTTTCCATGAGTCTAGAGGAGTCAGCTGCTTTGTCTCTCCATGTCCTCCTCTCTGCCTCCATCTCTGGTGGTGCTGCTTCTCTGGATAGGGTCCCACATTCTGCTCATGCTCTTTTCCCTTGATGGTCCTAGGGTCCTCTGTTTCTGGAATGTAAGATTAACTACCCCCCTTTTATCTTACAAAACTTCCACCTTTACAGTTATGACATTTAGTCGTGATACAGTTACATTAGTCATGATAATAATTACTCACCATTGAATCATAAGAATCTTATCCCCATATCTTTTCACCAGACCTGTCTAGACAAGATGAAAACAATTCAGTGGGGATTCTACCTTCCCCCACACACTCTGAAATTAAACTCCTTCTTGAAAACTTGTAAGCCAGACACTTCGTGCCTTTATCGCCCCCTCATTTTAGGTAGCCAAAGTCTAAGTTGCCCGTCAAATTTCTTTTGTATCCATTATCTCACTTGATGTTCAAAAGAACCCTGTGAGGCTCACTTACTTCATTTCTAGGCATCCATTTTGGGGGAATAACCCAAAAAGATAATAAATGATTTTTAAAAATACTTGTTAAGTGCCATCAAGACAGTTACAATTCATAGCCACCTTGTATAGGTTTTCTGAGGAGTGGCTGGTGGGTTTGAACCACTGACCTTTAGGTTAGAAGTCAATACTTGTCCTACAGAGTCACACCAGGACTCCACATGCACAAAAAGATAGTTATGAGCTATCATACTTGTTATTCTGCGTATCATTGAATATATGTTCATTGAATAGAGTTTGATAAAACCCTGTGTTTTAAATTACTAAAAATCTTTGTCCTGAATTTAAGATGTACTGATTGCCACTAAGTTGGTTCTAATTTATGGTGACTTCATGTGTGTCAGAGTAGAGCTGTGTTCCATGTGGAAATGGATTGCCAGTCATTTCTTCCAAGACACCTCTGGGTAGACTAGAACCTCCAGCCTTTTGTTAGCAGCCAAGCATATTAACCATTTCCACCATCCAGGGACTCAAGATAATGTGTAGCGCAAGCTAGTATGCCACATTCTTCTTTGGCATGCTTCTTTACTGACAGTCTTTTGTGTTTTGTTTTGTTTTTTAATTGAGTTCAATTAGCTTCTCAGACTGAGCCTCACATGAGCTTGGTGGGATCTCAAAATCTAGGTCATTATTGTTGTACATGTTTACATAAATGTTAATGTATCATATGTCACTATCTATTTAAAGTGTATAGTCCAACAGTTTATAGTGTATTAGCAGAGTTTGCAACCATAACTACAGTCGAATTTAGGACACTTATCATCCTCAAAAGAAACACTGCACCCGTTATTAGTCACTCCTACTTCCCTCCAATTCCCCAAGTCCTGTTGTTGTGTGCCATTGAGTCAGTTCCGACTCACAGTGACCCTGTAGAGTGTTTCCGAGGAGTGGCTGGTGAGTTTGAACCACCAACCTTGCAGTTCAAACCGACCTTGAGGTCAAGCACTTATGCTTTCTATTTCTACAGAGCTACGTTTTCTGGGCATTTCATATAAATGGAATCATGCAATGCATGGTCTTTTGTGTGATGATTCACTTTATATGACTTATTTTAATCCACATAATTTCTCTCCACATAAGGTTTTCAAGAATCACCCATAATGTATTAGTGCTTCATTGCTTTTTTATTGCTAAATAACATACCATCGAGTCCTAGTGTGGTGCTGTAGGAAAAGTCCTGGTCTGCTAACTACAACGTTAGCAGTTCAAACCACCAGCTGTTCTCAGAAACCCTATACAGACTTACTGTGAGTCTTGACTGACTCCATAGCACATAACGAATAGGCCATTATATGAATATACCACATTTTATTTATCCTTTTGGAGTCCTGGTGTGGTGCTGTGGGTTAATGCACTAGACTGCAAAGTCTCATTGAACCACAAGGTTGGCAGTTCGAGCTCACCAGCTGCTCCACGGAAACCCTATACAGGGTCACTATGCACTTAACAACAACAACAACAATTTATCCTTTTATTAGTTGGTGAACATTTGGGTTATTTCTACTTTGCGGAAAGAACTGAAAATGCTGCTATAAACATATCTTGTGTTAAGTTTTTATGTGAGCATGTGTTTTCATTTCTCTTGATTATGTACCCTGATTATGTCCTGGAGTCCTGGTGTGGCGCTGTAAGACAATGCACTGGATCCTAAGGTTGGTATGAACCTCAAGATTGGTGGTTCAAATTCACCAGCTGCTCCTTGGAAACTCTATTCAGGGTTGCTATGAGTTGGAACCAACTCGACGGCACTTAACAACAACAACAATAACAGCCCTATATTTATAAGTTAAAAATTTTATCTTGGCCAAGCCCATAAAACAGTATCTCAAGGTAACCACGCTCAAGAGATTGCCATGTGGAACTAAAAAGTAATTTAGCAACTGATAATGGAAGTTGCAAATTCAAGAGATCAAAACACTCATATTAGCTATTTGGGGAACATCTTTTTCAACATCAAGGTAATTGAGAAACTGATAATTACTTAATTTGATACAACAACTCACCAAGGCTTAGAGAAATGAAATGATCTGTTCCAGGTTACATAGCAAAGAGATGGAAACAAAAGAATTTGAACCCCTTTCCAGTGCTGTTTCTCTTAAGTACCAGACTAGGCGTATGCTACCAACACACTACCAAAGAGTAGACTGCCCATTTGTTGAAAATGAATGTTTCCCTCCTTTTCACCCACAGCATCATCACTGCTACAAATAACAACTGATTCTCAGTAGTTTTACTCTCCATAGGTGATTTGATATCCAGATTCTGGAGGTCTTTTTATGTGGTTCCCTCTATACTGACTTCATGTGAGAAGGTGCTCATAATCACAATTTCTGGCATGCCTCTTTAAAAGCATAGTCAGCTGCACCAAAGCAACTCCTGGATGCCTGCCCACAGGGACTTTTGACGATGTCTGTGCTATTTTGAAACACAAACAAGTTCTGAATCTATCATTCTAGAAGCATATTCTAACATCTGCCTTAAATCCATTGGTATATTTTAGATGATAGAGGCTGCTGAAGACTTGAGTTGTTTCCAGATCTTCTATAGTGAACTGTGTTTAGCAGCTTTTTGGGGTGGGCTGCAGATAAAACAAAGCCCTAAATAATTTGTGGTGACCAATGCCATTATTTTGTCTTCAGATATTGCTAATTTTGCAATGGCCAGACTTGTTCCACATCTTTTCAGTAAAACAGAGTTGTTGTCAAGTATACTTTGCTGGTATTTGTACACTAAAATATATAAACCATGATAAAATATTTTGGAATTAAAACTCATCTTGAGAATTTTTGTTAAATTCTATTAGATATGATAATGGCATTAGACTTATGTGAGAAAACATCTTTTTTTCTTCTTTAAGATGCATACTAAAAAGTATTTAGGGGTAAATCTGAAGAATAAGAGATTTCCCCTAAGTGAAGAAACTGTGAGAAACAGAGAAATAGCAAATGAAATATCTGATGCAAATAATTTAAAAATGTGTAAGTTACTGAATCATTGACATTTGACCATGTATGCAACTTTTCTTCATAGATATTATTTACACTGACGATCTTAGAAAGCAATAAAGATAAGTTATAAGGCAAATGTATCAAAAACATATATTTGGTGAGGATAAATGATACTTTAATATCACAAAATCAAGTTAATATTACCGAAGTAAAGGATTGTAACAGTTTCAAGTTGTAAAAACTGATGTATGGAGCAATAACCCACACTCGTAAGGAGAAGTTATTCTTGTAGTGGTTGTTTTGAATCTTTTGCTCTTGGCTGCTGCCTTAGATTAAGGATGAAGGTTTCAGGATCTATGAGTTAGAATTTATAGTGATAAAGAATGCAGTCATGTTGAAAGATTTCTGGCCTTCAAGAATAGGTAAAGAGTGGCCTTTCCTCTAATTCTTCATCTATATGGCAATTTGCTTAGTTCTTCAGAAAAAAAAAATGTGGGTGTTCAATCCTGTGTTTGATTGTTTTTTGTCATTCGGCTGTGTTGTGTGTCAATTTTAATCTAACTTCAGTAGTATCTGATGAAAACCAAACGAAGTCAGCTGTCAACCATTCATCTACCTTATGTATTTTATCCAAACCCTCAGCCTTAGCTCCTTAAACTGGTGGACTCTTTATTTAGCCATTCCCTTGAGAAATAGAAAGACAAATACAAAACAAATTGCTCATTTTTCTTCTGCTTGAGGAATTCTGGAGATGGGGGGGGATGGAGAAAGGAACAACTAAAACATTAAAAAAAATCATGCCGAGACAAGTAAAGTGAGTCTTGAGGGCTATTTGTGGATTTCCATTATTTAAGTCCTACTGCTCGCCAAAAAGTAATGCAATGCCATTTGACTTGTGTATGCTTTATAAGGAGTCCTGGTGTGGCATAGGATAAGCACTGGACTGCTAACTGTGAGGTCAGCTGTTGAAACCCACCAGCCACTCCTTAGAATCCCTATACAGGGTGGCTATGAATTAGAATGGACTTGGTGGTACTTAACAACAACAACAGGCTTCATAAACACAAAATATCTTAAACTTAGTAGTTATGTCTACCTGCTTCTAAGTTGCTTTGAATTCATTGAACATTAGTCAGCATTAAGGAAACCTTGGAATTTCTCAAGCAATTGCTGACAACTGAAGCACTAACAAGCTACAGCTGCCAAATTCCTGAGCCAAAGATATTTTTTATTTGTATGGTGTTATATGTTCTAAAACTGAAATTGAAACATATGATCAGATAACAAGATGAAATATTTTGAATCAGGACATTTAGCCACCATACATACTTAACAGTTACAATAATGTTTTCCCATTCTATCCCATTTATTGTTATTGTTAAGTGCCATCAAGTCGGTTCCGACCCATAGAGACCCTGAACAGGGTTTCCGAGGCTATAAATCTTTATGGGAGCAGAAAGCCTCAACTTTCTCCCGTGGAGCAGCTGGTAGTTTCAAACTGCTGACCTTGTGGTTCACAGCCCGATTCGTAACCACTACAGCTACCAGAGCTATCCTATTTATAATTACTTTAATTATTAAGGATTGGGCAGGCTTGGCCTTAATCAAGCCCCTCCCTTTGAGAAGGGAGCCCAAACAAAGAACATGCATTAAAGAGAGAAAATATCTAAGAATATATAAAGTAGCAAAATGACTAAAAATAATAATATTCAGATTTTTAATATTCTTTAACAATTTTAAGTCATTATTTTTAGTTAATGTTATGTTTTAGAACAGTTGTTAGGTCAGTTTAAAAACTTATTCACACATAGAAGAGATCAGGTTTACTGGTCAGATAGTGACTGGTAGAGTCCTGAGCCTATGGTCAGCCATCAGGTGTGGAAATGAACTCACCCCTGGGGCTTAATTTTCAGCCCAAAATAGGCAGGTCTATAAGTGGAATTGGAACTGACTCCATGGCACATAACCACCACCATAAGTGGAATGGAGTCCAGGTGTGTAGCACTGTGGGTTAATGTACCAGACTGTAAAACCATTTGAACTGCAAGGTTGGCGGTTCAAGTTCACCAGCTGCTCTTTGGAAAGTCTGTACAGGGTCGCTATGGGTACAAATCAACTTCACAGCACTTAACAACAACGACAATATAAATTGAACAATCAGACTAGTAAGATATACACACCTTATAATAATTAACCATTTGAAATCAAAAGGGCAGCATTTAACCAAGGACAAAGTTCAGAAGAGTAGGGGGAAAAGGAGGAGGACCGGAAGCACAGGGAGGAAGTGGGATACATGATGTTACATGGAGGGGATTGCAATCACTGAGATGAAACAAAATGTGTATGAATTGTTGAATGGAAAATTGGTGATCTGCTCTGTAAACCTTCACCCAATTTACAATAAAAAATGTTTTGTTATTTTTAATTCAAAAACTGATTTACAATTTGGGCATATCTAATTTTTGAGAACAAAAGAGAGAAAAATAGTCCGGCTATATTCATCACTGGGGAGATTATTCTTAGAGTATTGTGTACAGTTGCGGTTTTTCTAATTGAAGAAAGATGTGCAGAGCTTGGGAAGAGTCCCAAAAAATCAACCATAGATTAGGAGGCTAGAAAATAAGCCATATGGAATTTATCCTACAGATAACTCACACACATAGAAAATAATGAATGTTCAAGTTTATTCATTATGACATTATTTATAATAGCAAAAGATTGGAATTACCTAAAATTGAGCCAAGTTAACTGATTTATGGCACCTCTGTGTAATGGAATTTGCTGCAGCTGTAAAACTGACTGAGGGAACTCTATAAGTTTTGTTTATAGAAAAGTGAAAAAAGTAAGACACAGATCACTGTATTTAGTGTGCTGTTGTGTGGTTAAGTGCTGTCAAAGTGACCCTTTTTGTTAATACACTGGACTACAAAGTCAGTTTGAACCACATGGTCGGTGGTTCAAGCTCACCAATTGCTCCTTGGAAACAACTCCACTGCACTTAATAACAGCAACAACAATAGATTTTCCGAGGAGCATCCGGTGGGTTTGAACTACTGATCTAGTGATTAGCAGTCAAGTGTTTATTGTATAAGACCACACCAGGACTCTACAATTAGTGTGCTACCAGTATTTTTTTTTTTTTTTTTGAAAAGCAGGGGTGATAGATATTAATATCTGCTGGTGTGTGCTTTTAAAAATCTCTGAAAGTATACACGAGAAGTCAATTACAATTATTATTGTTGCCTATAAATCATAGGTAGGAATTGGAAGGATGGGAGATAGAGAGGTAGAGACTTCAATTTGTAGCTTTTTATACTTTAAAATTTTCATTCTTATAGATGTATTACCTAACTTTAAAAAAACTAGATAATTTTAAGTGAGCGACACGAAAGTAAAGAAGAAATATGAAAAACAGAGAGAGGGACTAGGGATTTAAAGAGTAGTGGTTACCACTTGGGCTACTACCCCAAGGTCAGCAGTTTGAAACTATGAGGCTTTCTGTTCCCATAAAGATTTATAGCCTCGGAAAACCCTATTCAGGGTCGCTGTAAATCAAAACCAACTTTATGGCACATAACAACCAATCAAACACTTTTGAAGAGAGTGTGGTGGCTCTATATAATAAGCACTGGACTGTGAACCATAAAGTTGAGTGTTTGAGCCCACCATCAGCTCCACAGAAGAAAGATGAGGCTTTCTGCTTCCACAGAGTTTTACAGCCTCAGAAATACTAAGGGTTGCTATGAGTTGGAAATAACAAGACTCACGTAACAGTGACAACATACTTTAGAAGAGCCCTAAGTAACACATCTTATCTCAGTATCTCCAAATCAGTGTAAATCACCACATGGTTAACTCAAATACAAAGGCAAACAATGAATGAATTGATTTTGTCACAGTGTCATCCACTCATGATACAAAGACACAACCCTAATTCATAGAAGAGAAGATTGAGTTAGTCATTGATTTTTCCAAAAAGACAAAGAAGTCAGTGAAAAAAAATACAATTCACTATCCCTGGATTTAATCATGTTTGTAAAGCACTTTATAATCTCCAAACTGGTTTTTACTTATATAATCTAATTTGGTCTACCTGTACAAAAACATTATGCAGCATTCAGGACAGATATTTCTATTTTCATTTTACAAACTAGAAAGAGAAAGCAAAGAGAAGATAGACAATTTCCTGAAAGCCTCAACCAAGAGAACAGAATATTTGGAACTAGAATGAGCATGAAAAATGAGGGTTAGAGTCCTGATAGGCAATGTAGGACAAGCACTCGACCTCAAGGTCAGTTTAAACCCAAAGGTCATCAGTTCAAACTCACCAGCTGCTCCTCAGAAACCCTATACAGGGTTGCTGTGGGTCAGAACCAACTCGACGAGGCACTTAACAACAACAACACTACCATCAGGATTTGCTTAGTCATTGGTCTCCTTCTTAGAAGTATTTACAGCTTACTGATTTTGTCCCAAGTTATTTCTTACTTATTAATTTTTCTTTGTTCTGTTCCAGAGATATATCTGATTTTTTTAATTAAAAAGATAAAACTTTTAATTATGGATTTTCTAATAGAATTAAGTATTGAGAGTACTGTGATAACATATCCATACATCCATCACTCAACTCCAATGATTACCACCATTAAACCAGTCTTATATCTGTTCTCTCACTTGCTTACTTTTATGAAGTAAGCTTTTGGTGAAGGTTTACACAGCAGTTCAGGTTCCCATTCAACAAATTTTATACAATTTGCCCAAGGACATTGGTTACATTCTTCGTGTTATTGTTGTTGTGAAGTGTCATGGACTCATAGCGATAGGGTTTCCAAGTAGTGGCTGGTAGGTTTGAACTGCCAACCTTGTGGTTAGCAGTCTAGTGCTTATCCTACAGTGCCACACCAGGACTCCTACATTCTTCATACTACATGATTATTCTCTGAATTTCCACTCTAGTTGCTCTGATTCCATTAATGTAGTTTCCCTGACCCCTATCATTATCATTTTTGATGTCCACAATGCACTCTGTTATGCAATTTGGCCATTGTGTGGCAGTCCCTATACAATCCATAGTTAAAGTCTATTCCATATATTAAAACCTTATGGCAGTCCGCGGGACAAAGCCTAAGAGTTGTATCACTGAATACAGAAGGCTGAATATGCAACTGAGCAGGTGGGGGCTGCTCTGGCAAGTACATTCAGGTACAAAGTGTGGGGAGGGAGCACATAGTAGGGCATGGAGAGGGGACTGAATGTGCAGGTGTCAGGAGTGGGGCTGGTGGGAGCTCCCTGACTTGCACTATCCTAATGGCACAGTGGCTTTCTGTTCATGTGCAGCCACAACCACCATCGGCTCCTGGAGACAGGAGCCCCAAGTGCAGCACCTTCAGGCCTTTTTTCTAGTTATAAACAGTTGAGAGCCAGCTATGGCCATTTTGCACTGCCATTTGGTTTTAAGTGGAAACTGTCACTTTAAATTTCAAGGAGATCTGTGTGCATGCATATTAGAACCCTCCAGGGTGGGGGTTGGGGTGCTCACTCACTCAGGTACCCCATCTAGTCAACAGCGAGAGACCAGTGAGAAGATATTAAAAAGAGTGTCCATACCTTTATCTCCTTGGTTATATCAGATGTCCATAGCTGCTCTGATCCTTCTCCCGCTTGGTCTTACCCAAGATGGTGGCTCCAGGAGCAGCTGAGCATCTCTGATTAGAAAGCAATGGAGTTCTTGCTTCTGCTATAAATTCCCCTGTCTGTAAGCCTTCCAACCTTCCAAATATTCCTTTATATGTGGTTCAGAGTTCTGGTACCATTCCCTGAGCCTGCTTGGTCTGGTATTCTGTGTTGTTGCTGACAGAACTCCTTACTGCACTGCTACCAGATCCACCATCTTTTTTGTTCTCCAAACATATAAACTTTTTAAAACATTTAAGTTCAATCTTTTTTTCTTCCTTGGATTAGCCCCATTCATATGCATATAGCCTTTGGCCTTTGGCAGGGTAGATTCCTGTAGGCCCTGGCCTGTGATTAGCCATCCTTATTTTAAACAGTGTGACATCAGCTCCAGGTTACTCCAGAATCTGTGTTTTCCCCTCTTAGGTATTTTATCCCATGCCCCTTCTTTCTTTCTCTTACAAAATCTCAATTTCTTAGATCTGGAGCCATTGCAATGAATCCTGCTCACAGTGCCAACTGCTTAAACCAAGTGGGGACCATATGTGATTTCCTCTGACTCCACAAAAAGGAAAGAGGACCAAACTCAAAATCGGCCATAGGCCGATTCCTATGATGTGCAGGTCAGACATGACTCTACCCTTTATCAGTGCCTTTAAAATGAGTCAGACTTGAGAACCAACTTAGAAAACTCATCCTTATGATTTTATTTCTCTAGAACCCCACTCCCTTGGTACCACATGTCTTAGGCCAGGTTTGAGAGACAGAGCGAGAGAAGTTTATTATTAAATAAATGGTTTATAATATAGAGTCCCAGGTCACCAGAGGAAGAGAGAAAGAGAAAGTCCCTTCTGCATGTCCTTTATATTGGGAACAGGTCAAACCCCCAAAGAAGCATCCCTTCAATTGATTGGCTACTTGTAGCCTCTCATGATAGAGCTAACTATGCCTGTATTAGGTTTCATCACCATGGGAATAAACATCCCAACTGCTAAACCTCTGGAAATTCCCATGTAGTCAAGTTGACACAAAGCTCTAACCATGATACTTGATAAAGTTGAGGGTCAGTGAAAAAAAGGGAGACTCCCAAGATGGAAGTGTCAGCAGCAATGGGCTCAAGTATAGCAACCGTTGTGAGATTGATACAGGACCCTGTAGTGTTTTGTTCTGTTGTGCATAAGGTTGCTATGAGACAATACCAACTCAATAGCATCTAACAACAATAACATATACAAGTGTGATAGTTAAAACTTTTGTGTCAACAGTGGCTTGACAGGTTGAGATCCAGTTATACTGCAGGATGAGGTAAAACAAAATGGAATCAACTCTATGATGAAGTCAGTTATTAGCAGCCAAACAATTGAAAGAAAGTTTTCTCCAGAGTATGGTCTGCTTCCAAGATATGTAACACTCAAGCAAAGCTTGCTTGTTCTCTGCTGGATCTGTATCCTGCACCTTTGGACTTGAACTAGTGGCCTGCTCCATTACCTGCCAATCCTAGCAGTCATCAGCAGCTTGCCTTCTTACCTGCCAGACCTGCCTGCCTACCTACCATCTGGCCTGCCAATCTAGGCTCATTAGCCCTCCAGCTACATGAGACAGAAGCCTCCAGCCTGACACCTAACCCATGGACTTAGGACTTACCCACCTCTACAACTGCATGAGCCATTTCCTTGGTATAAATCTCCCTTTGTATAAACATATTTAAGCTTCACTGGTTGTGCTTCTCTGAGAATCCAGCCTAAGACAATACTAATACACATATATACCTATATACAAACATATATACCCACACATATATTTTTTAGCTACTCTTGCTGTTGTTTCAAAATTATATATGCAATAACAATTACCAACAACTTTTTTCTTGTGCACTTTTTAGTGACATCATTTACCTTTGTCAAACCATACACACTTCACCCTCATTCTATACTACCTTTACCATTACCAAAATAGCAAGTGTCTTCTAATCTAGAAGGTAAATCCTCCTCATCCCCTAACCCCCATCCCTGGTAATCACCAATGAACATGATTGTTGTTAGATGCCATCGAATCAGTTCCAATACATAGTGGCCCTATGCATAGCAGAATTAAATACTACCTCGTCCTGTGCCATCACCCCAATTGTTGTTGTGTTTAAGCCCTTGGTTGCTGTCACTGTGTCAACCAATTTCATTGAGGGTCTTCCTCTTTTTCACTGACCCTCCACTTTACCAAGCATGAGGTCCTTCTCCAGGGACTGGTCCTTTCTGACAACAGTCCAAAGGACTAAAGATGAAGTCTTGCCATCCTTTCTTCTAAGGAGCATTCTGGTTGTACTTCTTCCAAGACAGATTTGTTTGTTCTTCTGGCAGTCCATGGTACTTTCAATATTCTTTTTTAACACTATAATGTAAATGCATCAGTTCTTCTATGGTCTTCTTTATTCATTGGCTAGCTTTCACAGTGAATAAAGTCATGCATATGAAGTGCTTGAGGATACCATGGATTTCCAATTTGAGGACCGGGGGTCAGGCACACCTTAGTCCTTAAGTGAAATCTATGCTCTTTAACATTTTAAAGACTTTTTTTTTTGTAGCAGATTTTCCCCAAACAATATGTCATTTGATTTTTTTTAATTAAATTTTTTTTTGTGTGTGGGGCTAGGTGTAAGTTGTTAGGGTTAGGCTATGGCTAGGTCTAGGCTAGGCCTAGGACTTGATTTAGTATTAGGGTTATGGTTAGGATTTGGGATAGTATTAGGGGTGGAGGTTGGGCTAGAGCCAGGAATAAGACTTGATCTAATTTTAGGGTTGTTGTTGTTGTTGTTAAGTGCCGTTAAGTCAATTCTTAACCATAGTGACCCTGTATAGGGTTTCCAAGGAGCAGCGGATGAGCTTGAATCGCCGACCTTGCAGTTCAAATGGCTTTGCAGTCTTGCGTATTAACCCACAGTGCCACACCACGACTCCAATTTTAGGGTTTTACAGATAGGTTTATTTTTATTTATTTGTGAAATCTACTTGATCTCCTCTTCATTTGGAAGTTCTATAACTCCATTATCCCCTGTTTTTACTTTATGGTGTTTTAGTTATTGTTGCAAACTGGAATCTCTGGTTCCCTATTATGTCTTGATTTGTTTTGGAGTCCTGGTGTGGTGCTATAGGATAAGCACTGGACTCCTAACCACAAGGTTGATGGTTCAATCCTACCAGCTGCTCCTCAGAAACATTATACAGGATCACTATGAGGCAGAAATGACTAAATGACTAAATGACATTAAACACCACTACAACAGGTTTGTTTAACTTTGAATACTGCTGTGTCTGAGTTGAATGCGGGGTGATGTGTGTTAGTCTCAGATTGCTGTTAACTGCTGTTGGTTCTTTTTCCAATGAACTCCTTTTAGTATTTTTTATAAAATTGGTCTGGTTTTTACTCTTAATTTCTTAAATTCTGTTTATTTGGAAATGTCCTAATTTTGCCATCATATTTGATGGACAGTTTTGCTGGGCATATGATTTTTGGCTGGCAATTTGTTTCTTTTAGAGTTTTGTACATGTCATCTCAGTATCTTCTTGATTGCATGGTTTCTGCTGACATATCAGAGCTTAGTCTTATGGGTTCTTCTTTGTGGATAACCTCATGGTTCAAACCAACCTTGTAGTCCAGTGCATTATCATTATCCTGCAGGGCCACACCAGGAGAAATGTGAAAACACTTCTTTGTTTGCTGTTTGTGTAGCATCATTCAGGATGGGCTCACGCACCCCCAAACACAGGCAGAGCGGACCTCAGGCCTAGCAGGGAATACACAAAGGGGGATGCCTCAGGCTGCAGGGATAGCAAGGGAGAGTCGCACACTCCCTGTTGCCAACATCTATCTGCGTTCTGTATCTCTAGGTGTCACTTTATTGACAACTACTCACATAAACTCAAGATGACCACACCATTACAGGTCGGTCAGCCACTCACCCACCCTTTTTATTCTCTTTAACTGCTTCTGTTCCATTTCATCTTTCAGTCTTCACTCAGTCTATCTCTCTGTATTATCCTCTGAAGCTCGGGGTTCCAGGATTACCATCCATATTTATTTCACTTGGTTTCCTATGTCCTTGTTGATTTCCTGACTGCTGTTCCCATGAGCACTGAATGTGGATCCAAGCACAACGAAGTCTTTAACAGCTTCAATGTTTTCTCCATTTATTATGAAGTTATTTATTGGTCCAGTTGTGAGCCTTTTTGTTTTCTTTATATTAGGTACAATCTATACTGAAGTCTGTAGTCTTTGATCTTCATCATGAAGTATTTCAAGTCCTTTTGCTTCCAGCAAGCCAGGCTTAGTCATCTACATATTACAGGTTGTTAATAAGTCTTCCTCCAATCCTGATGCCACATTTTTTCATATAACCCAGCTTCTTGGATTATTTGCTCAGCATACAGATTGAATAAATATAGTGAAAGAATACAACCCTAACATACACCTTTCCTCATATTAAACCATTCAGTGTCCCCTTGTTCTGTTCAAACAACTGCCCCTTGGTCTATGTACAGGTTCCTCATGAGCACAATTTAAGCATTCTAGAATACCCATTCTTCACAATGTTATCCACAGTTTGTTTTGATCCACACAGCCAAAAGCCTTTGCATAGTCAATAAAGAACAAGTAAACATCTTTCTGATACTCTCTGTTTTCAGCCAAGATCCATCTGACGCCAGCAATAGCATTCCTAGTTCTACATCCTCTTCTGAATCTAACTTGAATTTTTGGCAGCTCCCTATTAATGTAACTCTTGGTTAATTAGCTTCAGCAAAATTTTACTTTCAGTGATATTAATGATATTGTTCGATATTTCCTTCATTCTGTTTGGGTCACCTTTCTTTGGAATGGACACAAATATGGATCTCTTCTAATTAGTTGGGCAGGTAAGCCAGGTAGCAGCTGTCTCCCAAATTTCTTAGTATACATAGGTGAGAGCCTCCAGTCTTTCAGCAGTTTGTTGAAATAGTTCAATTTATATTCCAGTAGCCTTGTTTTCCCCCAATGTATTCATGCAGCTTGAACTTCTTCCTTCAGTATCATCAGTTCTTGATCATATGCTGCCTCTTGGAATGTTTGAACATCAACCATTGCTTTTTGATACAGTGACTCTCTGTATTCCTTCCATCTTCTTTTGATGCTTTCTGCATCTTTTTCAAAATTTTGCTCATGTTGTTGTTGTGGTTAAGTGCCGTCGAGTTGATTCCGACCCATAATGATCCTGTATAGGGTTTCCAAGAAGCAGCTGGTGAGCTTGAACCACCAACCTTGTGGCTCAAACGACTTTGCAATCTGACGCATTAGCCCACAGCACCACACCAGGACTCGATTTTGCTCATAGTATCCTTCAATATTGCAACATGAGGCTTAAATTTTGTCTTCACTTCTTTTAGCTTCAGAAATGCTAAGCATGTTCTTCATTTTTGGTTTTTTAACTCCAGGTCTGTCTTTTCACATTTTATTATAATGCTCAATTTGGCTTCTTCAGCTGCGTTTTGAAAATTTCTTTTCAACTCAGTTACTTTACCATTTCTTCCAGTTACTTTAGCTTCTCTTTTTTAAAAAGCAAGTTTTGAAGTCTCTTCTGACATCCATTTTGGTCTTTTCTTTCTAATGACCTTTTGCGTTCTTCATATGTGATGCTCTAGATGTCATCCCACAACTCTCCTGATTTACAGTCATTAGTGTCTAATGCATCAAATCTGCTATTGAGATGGTCTCTAAATTCAGGTGGGATGTACTCAAGATTGTATTTTGGCTCACATGAACTTGTTTTAATTTTCTTCAGCTTTAGCCTGAACTTGAACATGAGCCACTGATGGTTTGTTCCATACTCAGCCCCTGGATTTGTTTTAGCTGATGATATTAATCTTCTCCCTCGGATCTTCCCACAGATGTATCAATTTAATTCCTGTGTGTTCCATCCGATGAGATCCATGTGTATCATCACTCTTTATGCTGTTGAAAAGAAAGGTATTTGAAATGAATCAGTCATTGGTCTTGTAAAGTGCTATCATGCAATCCCTAACATTTCTATCACCTTCCTCTTTGTTTCCAACTTTCCCATTCCAATCACCAGTAACAATGTATTAATCTTGATTGCATGTTTGATGAATATCAGACTCTATAAGTTGGTAGACCTCTCCAGTTTCATTGTCTTTTGTGTCAATGGTTGGTCCATAAATGTAAATAAGTCATGTTAACTGATCTTCCTTTTAGGTGTATAGGTAGTGTCCTGCTACAGACAATATTGCACTTCAAGATAGATCTTGAGATGTTCTTTTTGACAATGAATGCAATACCATTCCTCTTCAATTTATT
>NW_006408740.1:1890428-1891900 GCF_000296735.1 Chrysochloris asiatica
CCCGCGGAGCGGCTGGTAGTTTCGAACCTCTGACCTTAAGGTTCGCAGCCCGATTCGTAACCACTACGCTACCAGAGCTCCTTTTACTTAGTAATGTCTTAATCTAGAAGCGCTACTGAAATCTGTCCACCATGATTGCCCCTGCTGGTATTTAAAATACCAGTGGCATAGATACCAGCATCAGAGCAACACACAAGTCACCACAGTCTGACAAACTGACAGACTTCACCTTCATTGTAACAAGTATCTACTACCCAGTGAGTAAATCACCTTCTTTCTCCCACCCCACCCCCATTCGCTAGTAACCAAATAACATTGCTGTTATTATTGTAATTAAGTGCTGTCAAGTTGGTTCTGACTCATGGTGATAGTGAATAGGGCTTCCAAGGAGAAGCTGGTGGGTTTGAACTGCTGATCTCTGCTTACCCTACTGTGCCACACTACGAGTCCATTCTTTTCTGTATATTTACTTGCTCATGTCATTTCATAAAAGAGAGAACAGAAAATGACCTTTGTATGTGTGATTGACCTTTTCCACTCAGTGTCCTCCAGGTTTGTCCATGTCCCAAGATGTTTAGAGAACTATTTTTTTAATTACTGAGCAATATTTCATTGTTTGTATGTACTATGTTTTACATACCCATTAATCCATTGATAGGTAACTTAGATTGTTTTTATCTTTTTGCATTAGTGTTGTGATGAACCTAGGAGTGCTGCATATATCACTTAGCTGAACTTCTGGTTAACCTTATTCTTTCATAGTAAAAGACATATAAAACCTTTCTACCTTCTGTTCAGTCAATCCTAAATTTGAATGTGCACATGAATCACAGAAGAGAACTCACTAGGATTTACATTCCTGGCCCATTTCTTCAATGATTGTAATTCACTGGGTCTTAGGTGCAGCTTAGAAATATGCTTTTTCATAAGCCTGTGGTGATGCTTAAACAGGTGGTCTGAGCATTGTCCTAAATAATATCCTCACCAACAAATGAGTTTATTTTTAACTAGTAGCTCTGTGTGGCTGATTAAAATTAAAGAATCTTTTTAGATCTTCTTCCCAAACTCATTATTACTAAAACAAAGAGGCAAAAATGAGGCATTGGGTATACTGGTTAGCCCCCAATGATTTGAGGACAAGGTAATGGTGGCAGCACGGAGTGCTAGTATTCTCTAGCATTCAGAGGAAGACTCACAAAGTGAAATTAAAACTACCATGTTTTAATGTAAATAATACACATATTATACCGGGTTTTTTTCAAGCCCTGCATGCCCACTCTCAGTAATTTTCTGTGTGCATAACATGTGTGCAGGAACCCTGCCGGTGCAGTGGTTAGAGTACTTAGCTGCTAACCAAAAGTTCAGACAATATTAAAAGTACCATGAACTGATAAAAGAACAAACAAAAATATGTTGGAAGAAGCATAGCCAGAATGCTCATTAGAAGTCAGGATGGGCAGATTTAGTCTCTC
>NW_006408740.1:1897245-1899619 GCF_000296735.1 Chrysochloris asiatica
GCCATGAAGGCTCCTTCATTTCTATATGTGTTGTTGTTGTTAAATACCTTCAAGTTCGTTCCAACCCATAGCAACTCTGTATTAAGGGTTTCTGAGAAGCAGCTGGTGAGCTTGAACTGCTAACCTTGTGGTTCAAAGTGACTGTACAGTCCAGAGCATTAACCACCCATGGCACCACACCAGGACTCCTTTCTATGTATAGATAAGGGGGGCGGGGTGGGGGGGTGGGGAGGAACATATATATTGGCCGTAGTTTATTTCTATTATTGTTAAATGTTGTTGCTGCCTTGGGTTTTTTGTTTGCTTGTTTGTTTTCAATTGTATTTTGTGTGAAAGTTTGCAAAGCACATTAGTTTTCTGTTTAACTCTTTAATGCACATTTTCTTATCTTGAATTAGTTGCCATCCCCTTATCTTGAGCCAGGTTTTCTAGAGAAGCAAAACCCGTGAGATGTATTGAACTGCCACCCTTGCTGTTCAAATGGCTTTGCAGTCTGACGCATTAGCTCATAGAAAATTGTATTATCAAGGAAATGGCTTACAATTGTAGAGTCTTAGGTACTCAGCAGAATCAAGAGAGTCCCTTCCGTATGTCTATTATATTAGGGGCAGGCCACACCCCCAAGGAAGCATCTCTTCAGTTGATTGGCTGCTCATAGCCATTCATCATAGCCTGTATTAGGTTCCATCACTATAGGAAAAACCACATCTCAACTGCTAACCCTCTGGAAATCCTGGCCTAGTCAAGTTGACACAAAACCCTAGCTATTACACCCTTCAATGTAACAACACTCTTTCCCACTTCCTCCCTGAGTTCCCTGTTTTCATTTGTTCTTTCCTGCTCCTTTTTGCCTTCTAAGCTTTGTTATGGGATAAATGCTGTCCTTTTGGTCTATAATGATTGATTACATCAAGGAGTTCATTTTACCCTGGTGTTATTCATGTTGTAGGACTGTCTGTTGTTTGGCTGGACTTATGGTGTGGCGCTGTAGGATCAGCACTGGACTGTGAACCACAAGGTCAGCAGTTCAAACCCACCAGCTGCTCCTCAGAAACCCTATACAGGGGGTTATGAGTCACAACCAACTTGAAAGCATACAACGGCAATAACATTTTTTGGCTGAAAGTTGATTTCCAGGGATGGGTTCTGTTCTAGGCTTGAATGGTATCTAAGGGCCACAGTCTCAGTGTTCCACCAGTCTCTATCAGACCAGTATATCTTGTTTTGTTGTTAGGTTTTTTTTTTTTTAGTTTTTATTGTGATTTGAGTAAAAGTTTACAGGGCAGATCATCAGTTTTACATTCAACAAATCATACACCTTGTTTCATTACAATGACTATAATCCCCTCCATGTACCATCAGTTAATGTGTTCTCACTATTCATTTTAGCTCTGTTTTTAAAAACACTCAGGCATATATAATAATTGAAACCACCAAAGGATACATTCCACAAGCCTGCCTCTTGGCCACCAGCCCTCAGTCCCTCTCTCCTATGAGTCTAGAGTCCTCAGCTGCTCCCTCTCTCTATGTCCCCATCTCTGCCTCTGTCTTGGATGTCACTGCTTTTCTGGATAGGGTCCCGCATTCTGCTTGTGCTCTTCTTCCTTGATGTGAAGAATCCTTCCCTCTCTGTTGGTATTTTGAGCCACTACATCCATGACTATAGGTCAAGTTCATCAAATTGTAGCAATTTACCCTTGTTTTCTTTATAAAAATTTTTTAAAAAATTGTTTTATCATTTCTCTAGTCAAGTTCTGATTATCAAACCATTGAGGCTAGGTCAAATGGGTACTATCTGCAATTTTGGATGTTCTTGGGTGTCTCCCCTCACTTCATATCAGCTGGATACTTCACTCTCAACTCTAGCCCTCTGTGGCAATGTCATTGTTCATGGGCTTATGTGTCCCCACGTCTCACCATACTTGGAACTAACCAGCCCTTCCTCTTCTCTCTCTCATCTCCAGGTCAACGGGAGTCTATGGAGAATGTTGAACTCAGCCCATTTCTTCATTGCTGCCATTCCCCCGCTTCCAATCACCAGTAGACCAATGTGGTCTCCAGCAAGCTTACATGCCTGTTCATGTGTTCCCTTTGAGTTTCAATCTTAGAGGGGGGCAGTACATCTTTTCTATGACTTTAAATTTTGTTCTGCATTTTTTCCTTTTTGTGATTTTGATCAGTGAAGTTGGTAGTAGCATCAGGATTAGAGGAAGACTCTTTTACTGAAAGAAAAGAGGACCTAAAATACTTACTGATAAAGATCAAAAACAATCGCCTTTAGTATGGGTTGCACCTCAAGGCAAAGAAAACCAAAACCCTCACCACTGGACCTTTAAACAGCATCCATTTAAATGGAGAAAAGATTGAAGTTATC
>NW_006408740.1:1900069-1929519 GCF_000296735.1 Chrysochloris asiatica
GGATATCATGTTTGGTAAAGTGGAAGGTTGAAGAAAAAGAAGAAGACCCCCAAAGAGATGGAGTGGCAGCAGCAATAGGTTCAAATGTAACAATGATTGTGAAGTTGACACAACACAGGGCATTGTTTTCTTCTGTTGTGCATAGGGTCGCTATGAGTCAGTACCATCTTGATGGCACCTAACAACAACAACAGCAGAGAATAATATAGCAAACACTTAAGTACCCACCACCCAAACTGAACAGTTGTTTATAACTTGTCATATTTGCTTTGAATATTTCTTGTTTTAATACATAAAACATTATAGTTATAGCTGAAGTCTCCTCTGTACCTTTCCCCATTCCCATTGCCTCTTATTTCCCCAGAAGAAACTATTGGCAGGGCTTTAATGTGATCTGCCATCCATTTTAAGTACTTTTCCTACATAAGCATTATCTACAAACAACATATAATATTGTTTACTGTTTTGAAATTTACATTAAATAGTATTACATTGCATGAATTTTGGCAGCCTACTTTTTTCATGCAACCTTATGTTTTTGAGAGATGTTGAAACATACATATTAAATTATTTTTTTAATTTGTTGCATGAAAAACTATACCTCATTAATAAAAAATTACATTTCTGTAGAACTTTATAGTGTATATTTTCACATTACCTCATTTGAACTTCACAACAATCCTGTGAAGCAGGTATTATTATTATGTTGTTGTTGTTAAGTGCCGTCAAGTCGGTTCCGACCCATAGCGACCCTGTACGGGTTTCCGAGGATGTAAATCTTTACGGGAGTAGAAAGCCTCATCTTTCTCCCGCTGAGCAGCTGGTAGTTTCGAACTGCTGACCTTAAGGTTCGTAGCCCGATTCGTAACCACTACACTACACAGATAACGTTGTTAAGTGCTGTGGAGTCAGTTCTGATTCATAGCAACTCTGTATTGGGTTTCTGAGGAGCAGCTGATGAGCTTGAACCACAGACCTTGTGGTTCAAACCAGTGTTGCAGTCTAGCGCATTTACATGCAGTGCCACACCAGGCCTCCAATTAAACAGATAAAGGAATATAATTTAAGAGGTTCAGGGACTACTCCAGTGCTTAGTAGATAATGAGAGGCAGAACTGAACTCAAACCTTGACTATTGCAGGCCAAAGTTTGTATTCCAATGTATTGCCTCTAGGGTGTCTTGGGAAATTCACATCCTACATTTTCATTTACCCCTAAGTGTCACCAATTGTTGCTGTTAATTGCTTTATCTCTTTGACTGATCCTCACATTGTAACAACACTTATCCTACTTCATTCCTGAGTTTTCCGTTTCCATTCCTCCTCCTTTCCTAATCTTTCTGAAAGTTGTCCTTGGTAAATGTTACCTATTTTTGATGTCATTGATTGATTATTCTAAGGTAAGCTTATCTCCCTAGTGTTATTATTCCCATTATAGTGGTGGGTCTCTGGAGGGATAACTGGGGCAGACCACCTTATTTTATATGAGGTCATCAATGAGTTATCATGAGTACTTAACCACAAATGCTCAAGAAATCCAATCTGTATTCATTTTAGTGAGTTGTTGTTGTTGTTATTTTGTGCCGTGGAGTCGGTTCTGACTCATAGCGACCCTGTACAGGGTTTCCGAGGCTGTAAATCTTTACGGGAGCAGAAAGCCTCATCTTTCTCCCGCAGAACAGCTGGTAGTTTTGAACTGCTAACCATGAGATTAGCAGCCCAATTCGTAACCACTACGCTACCAGAGAGTGAGGCTTTATTATTAATTGATTTTGCAAAATCAGGCACCAAACTCAGAAGACAAGATAGGCAGACGCGCTGTGTGGCCATTTTACAAACATTTTTATTTCCTAACTTAAAGGATCTCCCCTGTTCCTCAGTGTCTGAGTACTAAAGGGGGAACAATCTTCCTGGATGTCACCTATTTCCTTTTGATGGTTGCATCCTTATTTTTAAAGTTTCTACCTCTTGAATGGGTTCCTTTTCCCCTTCCACAATTCATCCTGCTCACATACCCCAGGTGCATGAGCCCCTGTTGCTATACCAGGCAACGATCTCAATCAGCAACTTCCTGGACCCCCCTTATTCCTGAAGATGGACCATCTTGAGAATTTATTTCTCATACAAGGAGTTGGTGGTGGGTTTGAACTGCCAACCTTGAATTCACAGTCCAGTACTGATCCTGAAGTGCCACACCCAGAATCCACCAGTTATTGTTGTTGTTAAGTGCCGTGAGTTGGTTCTGACTCATAATGACCCTGTATAGGGTTTCCAAAGAATGGCTGTTGAGTTTGAACTGCCTACCTTGCGGTTCAAACCAATCTTGTGGTTCAGTGCTTATTCTACAGCACCACACCAGGACTCTGGAGTCTACCAGTAGGGAGTAAAATATACTGGGCAGAATTCTCCCTTACTACCTAATGAAAATCCTAAGCTAGGAAACCAATAAGGAGGAAAAACAGGGCAATTGATGAAAATAGAAAGAAAGGAAAAAATAAATGATGAGAAAAATAGTCATGTTGAGTAATTTCACTCCTAGGTGTACACCCTAAAGAAACAAAAGCAGTGACACAAATGGATGTAAGCACATAATGTTCACTGTAGCATGATTCACAACAGCCAAAAGTGTCCATTACACAGATGAATGGATAAATAAAATGTGGTATATATTCAAAAAGTTCATGGAAAAATTCCATTATCTTTCTCCACCAACTTTTTGAAGTTCCCTCATACACACACACACACACACACACACACATACATACTATGGAATATTATTCAGTCAAAGGAGAAATGAAAGGCACTCTGGTAGTGTAGTGGTTACATACCGGGCTGTGAACCTTAACGTCAGCAGTTTGAAACTACCAGCTGTTCGGCTGGAGAAAGGTGAGGCTTTCTGCTCCTATAAAGATTTACAGCCTCAGAAACCCTGTACAAGGTTGCTATGGGTTGGAATTGACTTGACAGCACTTAACAACAAGAAATGAAGTTCTGGTGCATGTCACAACACGGATTACACTTGGAAATTGTATTCTGAGTGAAATAAGCCAGACACAAAAGGACACATATTATATGACTCTACATATAGGAAATATTGGAGTCCTGGTATGGCTGCTGTAGGATAAACACTATACTATTAGTTACAAGGCATGGAAATTCTGTACAGAGTTGCAATGGATCAGAACCGACTTGATGGCACTTAACAACAACAGAAACAGTAATTACATAGGAAATACCTAGACCAGGCAAATGCATTGAGATAAAGGGGTGGGTTAGTGTGGGGAAGAGCGTGATATTGCTTAAGAGGTACAAGTTTCCATTAAGGCTGGTAAACATTTTTGGAAACAGACGGTGGTGATGCTTGTGTACCATGTGAATGTGATTAATGTCACTGAATTGTTCAGATAAAAATGGTTGAAATGATAACTTTAATGTATTTCACTGTAATATATTTTCTAAGCCATCATTTTTGCTAGGTATGAAATCTTATTAAATTTTGCCCTGGAAGGAACGAAGAGTGAAGAAAATTGAAGCTGCATGCAAACCCTGGACAAATACATTTTGTGAACATCAGTCTCCAGAGCCCTGAGACCTGAGAACTAGATGGTGCTGGGCTACTGCTCAGAAAGAGATCACATCAGAGGGTCATGGATAGAGTGGGAGAAAATGTTAAAACAAAACTCAAAATCATAAAAATGACCAGATTTACTAGTTGGATAGAGACTTGTGGAACCCCTGAGACTTTGGCTTTTAATCACCCTTGAGGTCTTGAAATGAACTCACTTCTGTGGCTCAAGTTTCAGTCAAACACTAGACAGGTCTATCAAAGGGTTTACGGAGCCCTGGTAGTGTTGTGGATTATGAGTTGGGCTGCTAACTCTAAGGTCAGCAGTTCAAATTAGCTGGTTGCACTGCAGGAGAAAGATGAGGCTTTCTGCCTCATAAAACAATAAAAATTGTGCCCTTGCCCCAAATATCTAAATTCTGTTTCTTACACTCAACTGTAAAAAAAGTCTGTGCTTAATACGATCCTTCTAGTCATGTATGGTCTAGTGACTCCCACAAAATGACTAGGTGGGACTAAGCAAATAAGGTGCTTGTGGCTCATGAAGGAAGTTGGACAACTTGCTAATGATACAAATAACATTCATGGCCCCCTTGTGAGGGTGGGGCCAATAGCATCACTCGAATTGGAGTCACTCAGTTCAATATCTCATGTTGTCATCACTTCCACCATGAGTGGGACCAGCTAGTGAAACATTCCCCTCTGTCCTGCCCCCCCCCCAATGACTTCCCAGAATTCCTTCCCTCTCTGATTGGCCAAGGTGGAAACTTGCTTCTCCACCTAGTGGCAGATACCATGGCCCACCCTGCACCCTGACTGTCAGGTAATTGGGGTGGGGGGTGACAAGTTACTGTACTGATGAGTAACACCAACTATAGGGATGCCACTGGCATGACAGCCACATCCCCTGTGGTACCAGCTCACCCAATGCCACCTCTGCCTTGGACCATGGGGGTGTTTTGGTGTCACCCTCTCTGACAGGGTCAGAAGGTGTGATCCTCAGGCCCCATCCCTGCAGTTCTCAGTGATGCTACTGAGTGGGACCATGCTAAAAATGTGTATGGAACCCTAACAAGGGAATGGGTCAGTTTTACCATCCTCCTAAGCTTAAAATATCAGAAAGATATATACTTGTTCTTCATTCAACTGTGTGAATCATAACAAACTATGGATAACATTTTGAAGAATGTTAACTGTGCTCATGAAGAACCTGTATATAACCCAAGAAGCAGTCATTTGAACAGAGGGAATACTGAATGGTTTAAAATCAGGAAACATATGTGTCCAGCTTGTATCCTTTCACCATATTTATTCAATCTGTAATGCAGACCAAATAATCCAAGAAGCTGGATTATATGAAGAAGAACTTGACATGAGGAATGGAGGAAGACTTAAGCAACCTACAATATGCAGGTAAAAAGGACTTGAAATAGTTACTGATGAAGACTACAGCCTTCAGTATGGATTACACTTCAATGTAAAGAAAATGAAAATCCTCACAACTGGACTACCAAGATCATGATAATTGTAGAAACAATTAAAGTTGTCAAAGACTTCATTTTGTTTGAATCCTCAATCAGTGTTCATGAAAGCAGCAGTCAAGAAATCAAATGATGTATTACATTGGGCAAATTTGATCAAAAGACTTCTTTAAACTGTTAAAGTGCAAAGATGTTACTTTGAGGACTAAGGTGCACCTAACCCAAGCCATGGTATTTTCAATCACCTCATATGCATGTGAAAGTTGGACAGTGAATAAAGAAGACCTTAGTAGAAGTAGTGATGTATTTGAATGATGATGTTGGTGAAGAATATTGAAAGTGCAATGGACTACCAGAAGAAAACCAAATCTGTCTTGGGAGAAGTACAGCCAAAAAGAAGTGAGGATATCAAGACTTATCTCTTGTACTTCGGACATGTTTTCAGAAAGGACCAGTCCCTGCAGAAGGGCATCGGGTTTTTTTAAATGGAGGGTCAGCAAAAAAGACAAAGCCCCTCAACAAAATGGATTGACACAGTGGCAGCGATAATGGGTTAAAATCTAGAAGCAATTGTGAGGATGCAGCAGGCCCGGGCAGTATTTCATTTTGTTGTGTATAAGGTCGCTGTATAAGGTCATCAGAAACGACTTGATGACACCTAACAATAAAAGCTTAAAATGAGTCACCCCAGAAACAGAAAGAGGGTACCTCATTGCCAACAAGAAAGAAGAACCAGGAGTAGTGTGCATCCTACCCTGAGAACCTCCTAGATTCCAGAAACAAAGAGTTATGGCACTAGAGACAGCATGGAACAATGAGAGAGAGCAGTAGAGATGCCAGCAGTAGGTTCAGGAGACTGGGGCTTCCGGGACCACAAAACAAGGCAGCTACAATGGGTCAGCCGACCCACTGAGTGAAAGAGCTGAGTGTCTTTAGGCAGGAGGCTTGCTGGTGGCATGAACCACATCTGGGCAATTTTGGCAGAGTTAAAGAGCTTTATAACACTTGCCTAAGCAGGGCAGGGGCTGGGCTGAGAGACCTAGAGGCCAAGGGCTAGAGAGGTGTGTGTGTGTGAGCGCAGCTGAGAACAAATTATCCTGAGTCGTTCCTAATCTTATTTCCCTAATAAACTCCACAACGGCGAGTATGATCTGTGAGTTCTGTGTGGCCATTGCAATGAATTATCAAACCCAGCAGAGAAGTTGAGAATGTCATGGGAGGGACAGCTGGTGGAAGAACTGGTTTCAAGATTAGAGGGTGGAGGTATAGCTGCCTCCAACTCATAGCAATCAGCGTTGGACTGTTGCTGTTGATAATGACTCTCTCACTCCCTCAGGAAATTACAGGAGATCAGATACCCCCTCCACACCATTTTTATAGCCTGCATAGTTCTCTGACATGGGAGTGTCATTTTGGCTTGACATCTTCCAACTGTTCCTCAGCTCCCACTCTCTGAGGGCTATGACTAGTCTGGGCCCAGATACACATCCGAATTCTGGGAACACACACTAGGTTCTTCCCAGACCTCTCTCCACACAGTCAGGCAGAGCAACACCAGGGTAGACAGTCGACTGCACAGCTCTCTTTTCTTATTCCCACCCCCTCATTTGTGAGGGCCCTCCTCACCTCCTAGAAAGGAAGCAGCACTCCTGAACTGTCAGGTTATGTTATCTCTACCTGATGAGTCACCCCATTTTATACTATGCCTGTTAACTTCTCAACCTATTCCACCTATTCCTGGGCATCTATTTTTACGAACTTGTAGGGAAATCATGAAAAAGGGGCAGAAACCAGCTCAGTTGTTCCCTGATAAGCTTTAAGAAGGTGGTGGTGGTGGTGGTGGCTATGTGCCATGGAGTCGATTCCGACTCATAGTGACCCTGTACCGGGTTTCTGAGGCTGTAAATCTGTACGGGAGCAGAAAGCCTCATCTTTCTCCTGCGGAACAGCTGGTAGTATCTGGCCTCAATTGTCTTCAACTCTGTATTGTTGTGGTTAAGTGCCATCAAATCAGTTCTGACTTAAAACAACCCTGTATAGCATTTCCAAGGAATGGTTGGTGAGTTTTGAACCACTGACCTTGTGGTTCAATCCAACCTTATGGTCAAGTGCTTATCCTATCGCGCCACACCAGGACTCCTCAACTCTGTATGTTGTTGTTGTAATGTGTCATGGAGTTGGTTCCGACTCATAGTGACCCTGTACCGGGTTTCCGAGGCTGTAAATCTTTACGGGAGCAGGAAGCCTCATCTTTTTCCCATGGAACAGCTGGTAGTTTCAAACTGCTGACCCTGTGGTTTGCAGCCTGATTCGTAACCACTACACTACCAGAGCTACTTCAACTCTGTATAGAAGGTGGATAAAACCCTTAATTTTCAACCTTGGTTCCCTGTTCTAATTACATCAAGGAGAAATTTTCAGTTATTGCTAGAATGTCTCAAAGAAGTCCTGGTATTGTAGTGGGTTATGGATTGGGCTGTTAACCACAAGGTCAGCAGTTCTAATCTACAGCTGCTCCACAGGAGAAAGATGAAGCGTTCTGCTTCGATAGAGATTCACAGCCTTGGAAACCCTATACAGGGTCGCTATGAGTCAGGACCAACTCAATGGCAGGCAGTAGCAGCATGTCCCAATCACTTAATGAGCCAGTGCTAACTTGTCTCTAACACTTTGAGTCTCCCTTTTTTGAATTGAGAAAGCAAGTCTTCCTTTAGGCAACATCTAGTTCAAGCTCACCAGCTGCTCCTCAGAAACCCTATAGAGGGTCGCTATGGGTCAGAATCGACTCGATGGCACTTCACAACAACAACAAACCTACACAGAGTCACTATGGGTCCGAATCAACTTGATGGCACTGAACAACAACCTACAAATTAACATCATTTGACTTACCTTGTGCTTATTTTTATATTTTATATATAACAAGTGATACTGGTTTTCTTTTCACCATAGACATAGGTTTTCTTTTTAAACAAATGTATTAGCTTTTTTTTTAATTAGTTGTTTTAAAGAAAAATATTAGGGCAATAATTGTGCAGATGGTAAGTGGAAATAGAAGAAAACAGTAAAAGTGGCATTTGGATGACTGAAGTTTGTGGAACAATTCATTAGAAAGGAGCCCTGTGGAACTGTGTGTTCGGGGTTGTACTACTAACCCCAAGGTTAGCAGTTCAAACTCACCTGTAGCTCCAAGGGAAAAAGATGAAGCTATCAGCTCCTGTAATGACATACAGTCTCAGAAAGCCAGTAGAACAGGGATAGGGGACCTTTTACTGCCAAAATTTATAACATCATCCATAGGCCACACAAAATTATCCACTTAAAAACAAGCCTGCTCTTGCAGAACGTGCCCTTTAGTTGTTTAAATGATTATATATTCCTGAGTATTTTTGTGTATATACAAAAAACAAAAACCAGAGGGAATAGAAGCAAATACTGTTGAATGATGATGCATGGAGGGGATTGTAATCATTGCAATGAAACTAAATATGAGAGGCACTGTAAACTGTCACTCAATTCACAATAAAAACTTAAAAAAAATAAAATTAGCCTACTCTATTTTGTCAAACATTGAATTAACTCACCCCTTATGTAATAATGTAATATCTTGAACTGAAAGGTCAGTGGTTCAAATTCACCAGCCACTCCTTGGAAACCCTATACAGGGTCACTATGAGTCAGAAATGATTCAAAGGCACTTAACAACAACAACAACAAAAATGTGATGGCTGGAACTGCGGTTGTCTTGGCAGGGCCAGACCAAATGATTTCGAGGGTCTTATACGGAGTCCTGGTGTGGCGCTGTGGGTTAATGAGTCAGACTGCAAAGCCGTTTGAACTAAAAGGTCGGCAGTTCAAGCTCACCAGCTGCTCCTTGGAAACCCTATACAGAGTCGCTATGGGTCGGAACTGACTCAACAGCATTTCACAACAACAACAATATACGGTCAATGGGCCAGACTGTCCCCACCCCTGTGCTATGGAGGGTCACTAAGAGTGACTCAATGGCCTGGGATATGGGATTTGTCTTAGAAATAAAGAGTTAAAATCAGCTACAGCAAGTAACATTCCTAAAGTAGTGTTTGGTTTGCCACTTGTTGTTTAGTGCCGTCCAGTCGGTTCTGACACGTTTACCCTGTATAGGTTTTCCAAGGAGTGGCTGGTGGATTTGAACCGTTGACCTTGCAGTTCAAACTGTCCTTGCAATCCAGTGTTTATCCTATAGTGCCACACCAAGACCCAGTTTATCAGTATGTGCTGATTAAATATTAACTATGTCATACAGATGTAGGCTTAGCATAGGACTCCGAACCACAGGTCGGCAGCTGCTCGTTGGAAACCCTATAAAGGGTCGTTATGAGTAGGATTTGACTCAAGGGTATTTAACAACAACAACAATGTCACTTTGTAGTGCTGGTGTGGTGCTGTAGTATAAGCACTGAACTGCTTGCTCTCCATGAAGTCAGTGGTTTGAACCCATCAGGCACTCTTCAGAAAACTCTACATAGGGTTGCTTCAAGTCTGAACTGACTCAATGGCACATAACAACAATGTCACTCTGAGGACTCAGGTGTGCCTAACCCAAGCCATCATTTCACCTCATACATGTGTGAAAGTTGGACAATGAATATGGTGTTGGCAAAGAATACTGAAAATGTACCATGGATTGCCAGAAGAAGAAACATATCTGTCTTGGAAGAAGTATAGCCAGAATGCTCCTTAGATGTGAGGATCGTGTCATACTTTAGACTTGTTGTCAGGAAAGACCAGTCCCTGGAGAAGAATATCTTGTTTGGTAAAGTGGAAGGTAAATGAAAAAGAAGAAGACCCCAGTGAGATGGCTTGACACAGTGGCAGCAGCAATGGGCTCAAATCTAACAGCAATTTTGAGTATGGTGCAGGACTGGGCAGTGTTTCATTCTGTTGCACAATATATTCAGTGGCACCTAACAACAACAAAATTCACTGTGAACACCTACCACACGTGCAATGGTAAGTTTGTTTGTTTTAACAGCTATAGGGTCTAATTTATATACTATTAAATTTCACTGTAAAATTCATTGATTTTGAGCAAACATCACCCAAATTCAACTTTACTCCAAAAAGATCCCTCCTGTCCATTTTCAGTCCCTTTTCTTCCTCCTCCAGTCTCAGGCAAGCCTAATCTCCTTTATGTCTGTATAGACTAGATTTTTTTACCTTTCCACATGTAAATAGAATCACACAATATTTTATCTTTTTCTCTGGCTTCTTTCACTCAGTATAATGTTTTGGTGGCTCAATCTTGAATAATGATGTAATGAGCATTCACACCCAGGCCTTTGTATGAACATATGTTTTCATTTCTCTTGGAGATATGCCTAGAAGTAGAATTGCTGGGTTGTACAGTAAATTTATGTTTAACTTTTTAAAAAACTGCCAAACTGTTTTCTAGATAGGCGATGCCACTTTACATTCCTGACAGCAATGTATGAGGATGTCAGGTGATTTACAAATATTATTTTTAATACGTGTGGTGAAATCATAACTACTATTTTATAGGTGAGAAACCTGAGGCTGAAAGATGTTAACTAACTTGCAAAAGGTTCCCGCAGCCTTGACAAAGCCAGTATTGAAACATATCAGATTCCAAATCCCAGTTTTCCTTAGTTGGTCTAGGCTCTGTGCTGGAAAGGGAGCCACAGATGTTTGTTTTTGGCTCACTCTAAGTCCTGATGTGCTGTTGTAAGATAAGCACTGGAATGCTAACCCCATGGTCAATGGTTCAAACCCACCAGCCCCTCGCAGAAACCCTGTATCAGGTCACTGTAAGTCAGACCAACTGGATGGCATTTCAGAAAGGAGCCAACCCAAGAGATCAGATGAGCAAAGGGCCAAGAGCTAGGGAAGGAAGTCTAGTTGTTTTTTTTTGGGGTTTTTTTTGCCATCTGGTCTGGATATCAAGTACCGGAAGTGATTCATATGACTCATTTATTTCTTTAAGTTTCAGGGAAGCTTCATTCAGGTTAACAAGTGAGCAAGCAGAGCTATAATATAAAAAGTTCCTCATCCCTGTGAACTTTGGCATGACTGACCACAGAAGAGGAGAGGAGATTTTTGCTTTCTTCTTGTCTGTGAATCAGCAAGTTGTTACTAGAATCACATCTGCTAACAAGTCCAGGCAATTATTGATTTGCATTGTTCCTTTGCCTTGTTTGATAATGGTTGATCCAAAGATAACACAGAAAAACGGAAAAGATTATCCTGGTGCCAGTCAGCTTCCATAAAGATTTAAACTTTGGAAACCCCCATGGAGGAGTTTTACTCTGTCCTATAGAGTCCTGGTGTGTTGCTATAGGATAAGTACTTGACTACAAGGTCAGTTTGAACTGTAAGGTTGGCAGTTCAAACTCACCAGTCACTCCTCAGAAATCCTATACAGGGTTGCTATGGGTCAGAATCAACTTGATGGCACTTAATAAATTGTGTGTGTGTGTGTGTATCATCCAGTGTGGCATTGTAGGATAGCACTGGACTATTAACCATAAAGTCAGTGGTTCAAACCTACCATCTGTTCCTTGTAAAGCCTATACAGAGTTGTTATGAGTTGGAACCAACTGGATTATATTTAACAACAACATATAGGGTTTCTGGTGTGGCACAGAAGGTTAAGTATTGGACTGCTAACCACAAGGCCAGTCACTCCTCAGAAACCCTTTTCAGGGTGACTAGGAACTGGAACCAACTCATTGACATTTAACAACAACAGCAACATTGGGTTGCTATGAGTCTGAATCAAGTAGATAGTAATGACTTTGCTTTTCTTTTGTTTTCTATAATCTTACCCTAGCACTATCTCCAGGGGCATTCTGTCAGGGTAAACAAGAATGAGGTTTGACGTTTTCATTCACTCATCCTTGACAGCAAGCCCCTTGTCTTGTTTCTCTTTGTGCACCTTCTAGCCCTTCAGCCTAAATTTGCATATGAGCAATTGATGGTCTGTTCCACAGATTGCCCCTAGTCTTCTCCATAGTCTCATCCTAAAAGTGCAGTCAATTTGATTTTTGTTTATTTATCTGGTGAGGTTTACATATGTAGTCAACATTTATGTTGTTGAATAAAGGTATTTGCAAAGAATAAGCCAATATTATATCTCCAGCATAATTTTTATTGCCAAAGCCATATTTTCCAACTACTGATCCTTCTTCTTTGTTTGATGTAATGTAACTCTAAGAGTGCTTAGGTAAGGGTTGTTGTTGTTAAGTGCTGTCAAATCGATTCTGACTCATAGAGACAATGTATATAGACTTTCCGAGGAGCAGCTGGTAAATTTGAACCTCTGACCTTGTGGTTCAAATTGACTTTCAGTCCAGTGCATTATCCCACAGCGCCACACCAGAACTCGGGTTACAGAAATGGAAATAGCACCTTCAGAAGTGTACAGAACAACAGCTTCTTCTTCTTTTTAATGTATCAACTTGACTAAGCCAGGATTCTCAGTAGTTTGGCATCTAAAATGAAATCTAATATATTATAATAACTTCTATGATGAGATTTGCTATGAGTGGCTTGCTTGAATTGGAAGTAGGGAATGTATTGGAAACTCAAGCAAAGCTTGCTGCTCATCTGGCAGTCATCTGACCTCCAGGTTTTTGCGCTTGAGCCAGTGACCTGCTCTATTGCCTGCCAATCCTGGGTGTTGTCAGTAGGCTATCATCTTACCTGCCCAACTTGCCTGCCTGCCATCTGATAGCTTCACTTGTTGATATTTTTATTTAATAAAGTTTTCTATGATTTTGCAATGATACTTTCTGACTTTTATATACACAAAGGACTTCAAAAAGTTCATGGAAAAATAGAACTAAAAGATAATGGAATTTTCCCAGGAATTTGTGTGTGTGTGTGTATGTATATATATATATATACCCACTCCATTGTGAATAATGCTACAGTGAACATGGATGTGCATATGTGTATTCATGTCACTATTATTATTTCTAGAATACATACCTTGTAGTGGGATTGCTGGTGTGAATAAGCACTTGACTGCTAACTGCAGTTCGAACCCACTAGCTCTTCCTTAGAAACCCTATACAGGGTCACTATGAGTTGGAACCGATTCAGTGGCACTTAACAACAACATCAATTGTAAGATTGCTGACTCATGTGGTATTTCTAGTTCTAGTTTTTAGAAGAAGTGTCATACCATTATCCATACTGGATGTATCATTTTACAATCCTACCAGCTGGTATGACACTTCTTCTAAAAACTAGAACTAGAAATACCACATGAGTCAGCAATCCTACTATTGATGTTGTTGTTAAGTGCCACTGAATCGGTTCCAACTCATAGTGACCCTGAGGCCATGTATGGAGTCCTGGTGTGGCACTGTGGGTTAATACGCCAGACTGCAAAGCCATTTGAACTGCAAGGTCGGCAGTTCAAGCTCACCAACTGCTCCTTGGAAACCCTATACAGGGTCGCTATGGGTCAGAATCGACTCGACGACACTTAACAACAACAACAACCAGCAATGTATATAAGTTCTAATCTTCCCACAACCTCAATAACATTTGTTATTTTCTGCTTTTGTGTGTGTGTGTGTGTTTTAATCAGTGCCATTTTTCAAGAATGCCATTTCAAGAGGTAGCATATGATCAAGAGCCAATGATACTGAAGGAAGAAGTTGCATTTAAATCACTCACAAGAACAAGGCACCAGGAATTGATGGAATACAAATTGAAATCTTTCAACAAACTGATGCAGCACTGGAGGCACTCACTCACCTATGCCAAGAAATTTAGAAGACAACTACCTGGCCAATTGACTGGAAGAGCTCTGTATTTGTGCCCATTCCAAAAAAGAGGTGACCCAACAGAATGTGGAAATCATCAGAAAATATCATTGATATCCCATGCGAGTAAAGTTTTACTAAAGGTAATGAAAAAATGGCTGCAACCTTACATGACAGAGAACTTCCAGAGGTTCAAGCCAGATTCAGACAAGGATGTGGAATGAGGGATATCACTGCTGATGTTAGATGGATCTTGGCTGAAAGCAGAAAATACCAGAAAGATGGTTAACTGTGTTTTATTGACTATGCAAAGGTGTAGTATAGATCATGACAAACTATGGAGAGAATGAGTATTTTGTAGCACTTAATTGTGCTCATGAGGAAGACCAAGAGACAGTTGTTCAAACAGTAAAAGGGAACATCAAATGGCTTAAAATTAGGAAAGGTGTATACCATATTTATTCAATCTGTATGCTGAACAAATACTCCTAGAAGTTGGATCATATGAAGAAGAACATAGCATCAGGATTGGAGGAAGACTCATTAGCAACCTGCAATATGCAGATGATACAACCTTGCTTGCTGAAAGAGAAGAGGGTTGGAAATACTTTATGATGAAGATCAAAGCCCACCACCTTTGGTATGGGTTGCACCTCAATGCAAAGAAAACCAAATCTTCACCACTGGACCAATAAACAATATCCATATAAATGGAGAAAAGTATGAAGTTGTCAAAGACCTTATTTTGCTCAGATCAACCATCAACACTCATGGAAGTAGTAGTCAAGAAATCAAATGATACTTTGCATTGGACAAATCTGCTGCACAAGACCTGTTTAAAGGATTGAAGACACAAGCCTGACCCAAGCCATGATATTTTCAGTAACCTCACCTGCATGTGATAAGTGGGCAGTGAATAAGGAAGACTGTAGAAGAATTAATGCATTTGAGTTATGTTGTTGGAGGAGAATGCCGAAAGAACAAACAGATCTGTGTTAGAAGACGTACAGTCAGAGTGCTCCTTGGAAGCCAGAATGATCAGACTTTGTGTCTCATACTTAGGACATATTGTCAGGATGGACCAGTCACTGGAGAAGGATATCATGTTTGGTAAAATAGAGGGTCAGAGAAAAAGAGGAAGACACCTAACAAGATGGGTTGGAGCAGTATCAGCAGCGATGGCCTCAGGCCTGGCAATGATGATTGTGAGGTTGGCCCAGGACCAGGCAGTGTTTCGTTCTGTTGTGTATAGGGTTGCTATGAGTCAGTACCAACTCGATGGCACCTAACTACTACTGTTAATAATATAACTTAACCATTCCTCAGCAAGTCACAAGAATATCCATGATTAAAATCCATTCGTCTGATTTTTGAAGACTGATTTTTTAAGGTCTGAAATACAAAACCTCTTCAGAAGAGGGATTGGTTGTTTAATTTTTATTTAAATTAAACAAAGGTGGCTGTGATTTGATTTCATGATTTTTATCTTAGTGCTTATATTCATTAGATCTCTAAATTCAGCTGAGACATACTCAAGGTCGTATTTTGTCTTTCGTGGACTTATATAAATTTTTTCAGCTTCCATCCGAACTTGCATATGAGCAACTACTGGTCTGTACTATAGTCAGTTCCTGGACTTGTTTTGGCCAATGATATTGAACTTCTCCATTGTCTATGTATTTCATTCCTATGTATTCTACTGGCTAGGTATACATGTTTATGTTGTATATGTCACTGTTTATATTGTTAAAAAAAGATATTCCTTTTGAATTTGTCATTCCTGGCATAGTAAACCATGTGATTGTCAGATTTAAGATGACCAATATCTGTCCATTTTAGTTTACTGTTGTTTTTAAGTGATGTCAAGTCAGTTCTGACACATATTGACCCTATACAGGGTTTCTGAGGAGCAGCTGGTGTATTTGAACATCTAACCTTGTGGTTAGCATTCCAGTGCTTATCCTACAACATCACACCAGCTCATTAATGCTTAGAATAGCTATCTTCATGCACTTCATTTCATTTCATTTTTTATTACTTCTGTGGTACCTTGACTATACTTGATACCACTTTTCTAACCAACTTCTTCATAATTCCTACCAAGTGATTGGGTTGTTGCTGTTAAATGCCATTGAGTCAGTTCTGACTCATAGTGACCCATTGTAAGATATCCAAGGCTGGTGGGTTTGAACTGCTGACCTTGAGGTTTACAGTCCAGTGCTTATCCTACAACACCACTCTAGGACTCCAGTGATTGGGTGGCACCATGCAACTAAGGTGTGCATGACTCTAAAGCTGAGATTGGTGAGTTTTGCCATCCTGTTAGCTATAAAAGGAGACATCTCAGAAGCAGGAACAGAGGATCTCAGGACCAAGAAAGAAGAGCATGAATGGAGTGTGAGATCCCTATCTAGAAAAGTAGCAACAGCAGAGGTGGTGGCAGAAGCATCTGCAGAGGCAGTGGCATGGAGAGATAGACCAGCTGTGGGCTTCTAGGTGCATGGATTAAGTAAAGCTGAGTGTCTATGGACAGGAGGCAGGCTTGAAGAATGTGTCCTTTGGGCATTCACAGACTACCATACAGCCACATGGCTAAGAGGACAAAAACAAGAGTAAGGTGTTCCTGACTGGGGAACTTCTGTATCCTGAATTACTCCTGATCCTGAATTGTACCCTGTTTACTTCCCTAAAAAAACCCATAATCATGAGTGTTGTTAAGAGTTTTGTGTGAATATTAGAATTGACTATCAAACCCAGATGTGAAACAGAGTCTTGTGGGAGGGATGGTTAGTATCAGAATAGGTAAAGAAGAGGTCCTTACCACCTTGCTCCACTCATGTTATTAAGGCTGACTACTTTGAGAAGGCAGCACTTCCCCAGTTGTATTTTGAGTGTCTTCCAACCTAAGGGGCTCATCCTCCACTGGACCTTTATCAGACAATGTTCTTCTGCTGTCCATAAGTTTCTCAGTGAAACTTCTTTCAGAAGTGGTCTGCCTGTTCCTACTTCCTATTCTGTTCTTAGTTTGGAAGCGCTACTGAAAAATGTCTACCATGGGTGAACCTTGACTGATACTTGAAATACTGGTGGTATAGCTTCTAGCACGCCACCACAGTATAAGAAACTGACAGACAAGTAGGATAAGAATTGATAGAAACGCACAATATCAGACTCTGTCCCAGATTGTTCTGAGTTACAATTTGCATTTTAATAAAAAATCATACATGATTCTTATGCTAGTTAAAATTTTGGAATAGTTTATGTACCTACTTAAGAAAGTCTAAAGATATCAGTTTGAGGACTAAGGTGCACATGATCCAAGCTATGGTGTTTTCAATCACCTCATATGAATGTGAATGTTGGGCAGTGAATAAGGAAAACCTTAGAAGAATTGATGTATTTAAATTATGGTGTTGGAAAAGAATATTGAAAGTACCATGGACTGCCAAAAGAACAAATAAATCTGTGTTGAAAAAAGTACAACCAGAATACTCCTTAGAAGTGAGGATGATGAGACTTTATCTCTCATACTTCAGACATGTTATCAGGAAGAACCAGTTCCTAAAGGAGGATGTTGTGCTTGGAATGGTCAGTGAAAAAGAGGAAGACCTCCAGTAAGATGGATTGACACAGTGGCAACAGCAATGGGCTCAAACACAATTGTGGGGATGGTGCAGGACAGGGCAGTGCTTTATTCTGTTATGCGTAGTGTCACTATGAGTTCGAACCTACTTGATGGCACCTAACAACAAAAACAACAACAATGGAATTCAACATAAAAGTTGAATAAGTTCTTAAGTTTTAAATAATTATAATAATACAGTGATTCTTAGTGTTGATGGGGGTCTTAGACTCTTTGGAGTATGTGCTGAAGATTCATAAGAAACCTGCAGAAGGAGTGTACACATGAACTCGAACACAATGATTTACATATGAATTTTAGAGGGATACATATGTTCAAGGTTAAAAACTAAGATTTTTTGTTTATTTTTTAGTTTTATTGTGAATTGAGTGATAGTTTACATGGGAGAACATCAGATTTACATCATCATTTCATCGCAATGATTACAATCCCCTCCATGCATCATCATTCAACAGTATTTGCTCTGTTTTTTGTTGTTTTTTGGGGGGTGTGTACTCAAAATCACTCAGGAATATATAATAATTTAAACAACCAAAGGGCACATTCTGCATTAAGGTCTTATTTTATTTTCTTATTTGAGGCAACAGTTTTAAAATAGTTGCATTTGGATATACTGTTGTGTAAAAGTATATTTGGGTACGTGTTGTGTCAAGAAACAAAGCAAAGCACAAGAAAAGATTTTCTTCTAGGAACCCGGTCACCAACAGTGATTACATTATTAGGTGATTAATGGTAGCTGTAGGGTAATGCACCAGACTGCAAATCCGTTTGAACTGCAAGGTCAGCAGTTCAAGCTCACCAGCTGCTCCTCGGAAACCCTATACAGGATCCCTATGGGTTGGAATTGACTCGAAGGCACACAACAACAACAAGTGGCTACAAATCGGGCTGGTAACCCCAAGGTCAGCAGTTGGAAACTACCAGCCATTCCATGGGAGAAAGATGAAGCTTTCTGCTCCCATAAAGATTTACAGCCTTGGAAACGCTGTACAGGGTCGCTATGAGTCGGTACCTACTCCATGGTACTTAACAACAACGTTTCTTTTCTGGTGAGGAAATAAAGTTTTCTATTTAAAAAAATTGATTTTACTCTGACTAAAATGAAAAGAAATAGCATGCTATCCTGTACTGTGGTGCGAAGCTTGAGAGGAAGGAATCCTGCTCCATTCTTACGCTTTCTGTTAATCATTTCACCATGATCAGGAAGAAAAGTAGTAGGAATGTTAGCATTCCATGACTACAGGAGTAGCGTAAATATAAAGCACTATTAAGAAGAAAAAAATGTCTTGCTTAAATTTAAATCTATGTAGGACTTGTTTCTTGTTATGTTTGCTGGGAAAGGACACAAGACTCTAGCAACTTAAAATCTAAACATGAAGTATCATAGTTAGGCATTAAGGCAGAATGGAGATTCCTCCTCCCACCCCCCTCATTTCTTACTGGCTCTTACTTTAATAATAGTAACAGAAATGTGGACCTTAATTACAAAGGAGGAATATGTCTCTAAACCAATGGCACTTAGTTACCTCTTAGTCTTCAAATCTATGTATCTACACTGTCTTTTAGTCTTCTCAGAGACATTATTGCTGTGTGTTCTAGGAAATCAACACCATTTTTTCCCCATCTGATTTGCATCAGCAATTATCTAATATTGAGAATTATTTATAGATTACCCATAGATATTCAGAATAATATCCTTGTAGCTCTTAATCCTTGCTATATTTCAAACAGGGTTTTGTGTGTGTTTTTTTTTGTTTTTTTTTTTATTTCCTTTCTCCCATTTATTATGGGAGAAAGGAAGGTTCCTACATAGATTTAAATTTAAGCAGACATTTTGTTCTTCTTAATAGTGTTTTTTATTTACTCTACTCCTGTAGTTATGGAATGCTAACATTCCTACTACTTTTCTTCCTGATCATGGTGAAATGATTAACAGTTACCATTTGGTCCATCAATATATTTGCAATCTCACTTGGGTCCAATTTAGCTATTCATGTGAAAGGCCCTGTAAGCTATAAAGCAGTATTTAAAATGAGGGCTTTTACTCAAAATAGGAACTCTGGTAGTGTAGTGGTTACAAATCGGGCTGCGAACCACAAGGTCAGCAGTTGGAAATTACCAGTCATTCCATGGGAGAAAGATGAAGCTTTCTGCCCCGTAAAGATTCACAGCCTCGGAAACCCTGTACAGGGCCACTATGAGTCGGAACTGACTCCACGGCACATAACCACCACCACCACTTAAAATAGGAACACTTTAACCTCCATTATTATTACTTTAAATCAGGTTTGAGTAAACTAAAAAAGGTGCCCAGATTGTTTCTTCTGTGAAAATTCTTAGAAAGCTTTTCTTGAATATTCTCTGGGAGCTATCTGTTTGAAAGTTGGTCACTCACTTAAATTTCTTGCTATTAGTGTTGTTCCTTTGTTCCCCCATGTTGTTGCTGTTAGCTGCCTTAGAATCGGTACCAACTCATAGCAACCTTTATGCACAACAGTATGAAACACTGCCTTTCCTGCGCCAATCTCATAATCTTCACTACACTTGAGGCCATTGCTGCTGCCACTGTGTGAATCCATCTCAGTGAGGGGCTTCCTCTTTTTCACTGACCCAAGCATGATGCCCTTCTCCAGAAACTGGTCCTTTCTGAAGTAAGAGTGACAAAGTCTGGCCATCCTAGTTTCTAAAGAGCATTCTGACTGTACTTTTCCAACACAGATTTGTTTGTTTGTCTGACATGCCATGGTACCTTTCATATTCTCCTCTAACATCATAACTCAAATGCATCCATTTTTCTAAGGTCTTCCTTATTCACTGTCCAACTTTCATTTACATATGAAGCTATAGAAAGTACAGTGGTTTGAATCAGGCACAGTTTAGTCCTCACACTGACATCTTTGCTCTGGAACACTTTATTTATTTATTTTGTTTACCTATGTTTTACTGAGTATATAAAATTCTGAGATATTTATATCTATAGCCTACCTCATTAACATTTTAGAGATTAGGATTTATAGCATATAATTACATCAGATCACAAAATGGAAGATAATTTCATAGTACTGAGAATCATGGACTAGTCAAGTTGACACACACTTTTGGGGGCTACAACTCAATCCAAAACACTCCCCTACTCACTCATTGCCTTAGTTTCCCAGGTCTGCACTGCAAATCATGCACCAAGCCTTCTCACTGCTTTCCAGATGAGCCTCCCTTACCTCAGACTTGGATCTTCCTCCTGACTAGGAACGTCAGGGAATTACCTTAGCTCCAGGATTTCCTTCTTGTGGGCAGGTGGGGCTGCAGCCATCCATAGCAGAGCTCCCAGAGCTGGCTGAAGGCTTTGCAAGTCCCAGACACTAATAACTAGAACGTCTGAAGGACTGGTGGGGTATCTCCAAGTTGCAAATCTCCTCTGAGAGATTAAGTTCCACCATAATGTTTGAAATAATGTGAGGAATGAAGAGGAATCTCGTTCCAACAGAGGCAGATCTGTGGCTCCAAATTGTTCCAACATCTCTGAAGAGTCACCATCTCCTGCTATGCCTCTCTGTTACAAACTTCTCTCTTTGTGGTTGATACTGCCGTCGAGTGGATTCCGACTCATAGCGACCCTGCATAGGGTTTCCTAGGAGCGACTGGTGAGCTTGAACCGCCGACCTTCAGGTTTAAGCTTTCCTTGCAGTCCAGAGCATTACCCGCAGCGCCACTCCTGGATTTCTAAGACACCGTGCCTTATCCCATCTAAAATTAGAGCTCGTTTCTTACAAGAGCAAGAAACAATCTCTAATATTTTGTTTTATATGAAATCAGCTCGCCACTAGCTTGGGCTGAGAGAAAGGAGCATGTCTGCCGGGTCTTTGTGGATCCAGAGCTCAGCACAAGAATGGGCAGATGCAAAGAGCCTCCGTGAAGTACAATGTTTGAATTCAGCTGCTTGAGAAAAGGCCTCGGGGGTCTTTCAAAGGAATCTTCCCTGGGAATCAATCCTCACATTTGCCCAAACTAAGTGCCCACTGCCACTAGAGACTTTGCTTCCCGAAGCCCATGTCGCGAGGGGGCTGCAGCCCTTAACCGCACCTGGTCTCCTCAGGAAGAACTCGCCTCGCTGCAGCTCAGTCCAGACACCTGCTCCTTCTCTTGAACACTTTAAAGAGGTCTTGTGCAGCAGCTCTGACTAATGCAATACATCATTTTCAATACCACCAAACTACTGGTTCAAAATCTGCAGCTGTCTTTCTTTTAGCTTATTATTTATGTCATTTTATTATTCTCCCATCGTTCTCCTAGAGATGAAGCCAAGTCATAAGAAATGGGGAAAAAGAAGAGTTGGCAAAAAGGTCTTAGTTTGTTTTGAAAGGTCTGTATTTATTATAGCTGTTTGGGCTAGAAAGCAGTATACTACAACAAATCACCCAAAATCTAGCTATTCTAGTTGTTTAGTGGTGGTTGTGTGCTATCTAGTCCAACTCATAGAGACCCTGTGTAAGGTTTCTGAGGCTGTAAGTCTTCACAGAAGCAGAAAGCTTCATCTTTCTCCCTCTGAGGGGCTGGTGGATCCAAACTGCTGACCTTTCATTTAGCAGCCCAATACTTAACCCATGACACCACCTGGGCTCCTTCTTTAGTTGCCTAGCTACTACAAAAGCAGACAAAGGGGCTGCTGGAGTGATATAAACCACTTTGGCACCAGCAGAGTGCAATCAGAGGAAAGAGAATCAATTGTGTTGTCCTGTGTTCAGTAAAGCATCTCTCTATCAAGAAGCTGAGAGTGGATCAAAGCAAAAAAGATGGAGACAGCCTAAATACCCATCAATGGAAGAATGGATAAGCAGACTTTGGTACATGCACACAATGGAATACTCTGCAATGTTGAAGAATAATGATGAATCTGTGAAACACCTTATAACATGATGAATTTAAAGGACATTTCCTGGCGGGAAATTAAAATCACAAAAAGACAAATATTATATGAGTCCACTATTTTAAAAACTCAAGAAAAGGGTTTCATACTAAAAGAAACATTCTTTGAAAGTTACCAGGAGTGGGAGAGAGGGGAGAACAATTTACAGGTTAGAGGGCAGATAGATAAATTTTAGCTCTGGTGACAGGGAGAGCAATATACAAGAAGAAGAAGGTCAATACACAAGAAGAGGGAGGTTGGCAGATGAACAATGAAGACAGGGGAAACCTTAGGGAGGTATGCATAGCCAAATGGGATAAAGGTAAATAGTGATTTATACACAATCTTGTAACAACAGAGTTCTATAATATAGGGATTGAAACATAGGTCTGAATAGGTAAAGGAGGGGAAAAAATGTTCAGGATATTTTAGCAAGCTGATTTAGCCTGAGGCTTACAGGAACAAGGACCACATGTACTCTACATGGTGGGATTTGAGAGATGGTTTTCCCACATACATTGTTGTGTTGTTGTTAAGTGCCATCGAGTCAGTTCTGACCCATAGCGACCCTGTACAGGGTTTCCGAGGCTGTAAATCTTTACGGGAGCAGAATGCCTCATCTTTCTCCCATGGAGCTGCTATATGACTTCTTAAATATAGTATGAACAATAAGATTCAAGAAAACACTTGTTGGGGAACAGCAAGATAGAACACCTGACCGCATTTAGCACCTTCAAATTTTCTCATAATCTATAAAGTGTTGCTTCAAGCTAAAGGTTTCCCACATTTATTACATTCTTGAGTTTATCTCCAATGTGATTTTTTCATCCTGAAAGAGATTTGGCTTGAATGGAGGCTTTCTTATATGCTGTGGGTTCCTAAGAAATGATGGGGGTCCAGTGGCTTGAACCCATCAGTCACTCCTCAGGAGAAAGATACAACAGCTGCTTTGATTAGTTTTTACAGCCTTAGAAACTTTATGGGCCAGTTCTGCTCTGCCTATGGAGTTGCTGTGAGTTGGAATCAAAGAACAGGTTTTTAGTTTTCTGGTTTCTCTGCAACGTTCTTAGGAAATTCTAGACATTATATTTCTGAGGGAAGCCTTTCTTCACAATGATTACCCTTTAGTGAGATTACTACAAATAGGATTAGACATAGTAATTGTTTAATACAGTAATTGTTTCTTATGCAACTTCCCTTAAACTGAGGTTAAATAGGGTCTGAGTGTTTCAAAGTTAGTCACATTCATAGATGTGTATTCTTGAGGTAGTACTGTTTAGTAAAAAGGACTTTTGCATTTTGTACATTTTCTATCTTTTTGCTTGCCTGTGGTTTTTTATGAAGAAAATGTAACTTGATTCAAGTTTTTGAATCAAGTTACATTTGAAACTTGTAACTTCAGACAAGAAAAATATAACTAGATGCAAGTTTTTCATATTTCTCTCTCTGCCTATTAACTTCCTAGGCTGCTTCTGGACATTACCTCCTTTACCACTCTTTATCCATTAGTCATAGCTCTGTTTGAACTGAAGATGACATTCAGTTTTGTGCCTTTAAAACTGGATATCTAGACCACAAATAAAAGCATTTCATTGTAAGTCCGTCTTCTGCCTATAACTGATTGGAATACCTAAAATGGGGTTACAACGTGCCCAGTGAAGGAGGCTTCCTGCGGAGCCTCTGCAATACATAAGACTATAGGTGAAAGCCTGAACCACATCCAGATCTCCAGAGATGGGAAATTCCCACTTGAAAGGACAAGCAGACCAACCTGGAGTGGCTAGAAGAACAGAAGATACTTCTTGAAAGAAAGACCTACAGGAAAAATATAAAACAACATACGCAGACCGACTGTTACTACAAGAACAAGCAACTTGCTTGCCCAGGAAACATCAAGGCAAGTGGTCGGATCCCCTCAGTGCAAACCCCCTTCCAAGACTAAGACTCAATAGGAATACACGCTGTGATTGGTGACCACGCTTGACACCGATAAGGGGAAGTGAGGGAAAAGCAGCAATGAAACGGTGAGCTAAGCCCTACAACGTTCAATAGACTTCTATAAACCCCGGTGAAGACCTGGTTAGCCAGCAGTGTGGCAAGACCTGGGGACTCTTGGGCCCAGAGTCAGTGACATAGCCACAGAGGACTAGAGTGGAGAGTGAAGCGTCCAACTGATAAGAAGAGAGGGCATATGCATAAGAACACCCACACTTGCAGATAATACCCACTTATCCTGGTTTCAGTGACTGGATGATCAGAGCTCAACCAGAAGTAAAAAGAAGAGGGAAAAAAAACGTATTCTCATACAATTTGATGAACTGGACCTACACCTATGGAAGCAGTAGCTCAAAAGAGGGAACAAGTCCTTACAGCAAGAATCATTCCCACCCCCTCCACACACAGAGTAGACAGGGATGGTCAAGTTGGACATTGGCTACCCAAAATGGGGGGTGAGGGGCTACAAAGGCAAGAATTGACTGGCTTACAAGCTTTCAAGAGGGAACCTAGATCCAGAGGGCCTGGAGGAAGGTAGAATCTCCAGTGAGTAGTATTCAATCTGACTAGGCTGGGCTGATGCAACAAAATGCAGATGGGTCTCTTGTGATACAGTAGTGAATAACTGTTATCAGGACTGATTGTGAGGGTTGGAAATGTAAAGGTAGATGTTTTATAGCAAGGAGGGGAGTGATTAACTTTTCAGTCTAGGAGTGGAGGTCCCTAGGACCATCAAGGGAGAAGAGCAGGGACCAGGACCCTACCCAGAGAAGCAGTGATGCCTGAAATGGAGGCAGAGATGATGACGTGGAGTGATGGAGCAGCTGGAGACTTTAGATCCAGAGTGGGAGAGCGACTGTGTGCTGAAGACCTGGGGGGGTGCAGGGTAAGGATTGCATGGAGGGGATTGTAACCATGGCAATGAGACGATATACGATAGAATGAATGTAAAACTAATGTTCTCCCATGTAAACTATCACATAATTCACAATAAAACATTTTAAAAAAGCATTTCAGATACCCCATAATAATAAGCTGTTTGTGTTCATCTTTTCTATTAAAAACCGCTAATTCTCTTTTCCATTCTATAAAAAATGTGTCTGATTTTATTTAAAAATCACATTTCAAAGTATTGGCGCTGCAGAACAATGCACTGCAAGGTCAGTTTGAACCACAAGATTAGCTGTTCAAACCCACCAGCCACTTTTTGGAAACCCTATACAGGGTTGCTATTCATCTGAAGTGACTGAATGACACTTAACAACATCTGCACAATACTTTAGCTTTTTGTTTTTTTAAGTTTTCATTGTGAATTGAGTCATAGTTTATATGGGGGATCATCAGTTTTACATTCATCCTATTGTATTCATTTCATTGCAATAATTACAATCATATCTGTTTCATTGCAATGATTAAAATACCCTGCATGCTTCATCATTCAACAGTAATTGCTTCTATTCCCTCTGTTTTTTTTTTTGTTGTTGTTGTTTTTTGTAAGGTATTGAGCCTTCTGTGATGAGAAATTCCCACTTGAAAAGGCCCCTGGCTGCCAGCACACATCACCTCTCCCTCCATAAGTCTAGAGTCCTCAGCTGCTCTGTCTCTCCATGTCATCATCTGTGCCTCCATCTCTGGCATCGCTGCTTCTCTGGGTAGGGTCCCACACTCCACTCCTGCTCTTCTCCCTTGATGGCACTGGGGTTCTCCACTCTGGGACTGTAAGATCAATCACTCACCCCTTTTTGCTACAAAACTTCTACCTTCACAGTTGTGACTATTGCAATTAGTGATGACAACTCACTGTTGAATTGTGAGAGTCTTGTCCCCATCTCCTTTCACCAGACCTGTCTAATGAAAACCAGTCAGTGGGGATTCTACCTTCCCCCACACACTCTGACTCTAAACTCAGTCTTGAAAACTTGTAAGCCAGTCACTTCATGCCTTTACAGCCCACAACCCCGCCTCCATTTTAGGTAGCCAATATCTAAGTTGCCTATCCCTATCAGCCCTGTGTACAGAGGGGATGAGAGTTGTAAAGATTGCTGTAAAGATTCTTTACCTCTTGTTTGGTATTTTAAGCTACTACATCCATAAGTATAGGTCAAGTTCATCAGATGGTAGCGATTTGCACTTGTTTTCTTGAAAAAAAAAATTTTTTTTTCCCCTGTTTTCCTTCCTCTAGTCAGGTTCTGAACATCGAGCCATTGAAGCTAGGTCTAATGGGCACTATCTGCAATTTTGGGCACCCTTGTATATATCTAACTTCATATCAATTGGACACTTCACTTTCAGCTCTAGACCTCCATGGCCATGTCTTTGACCATGGGCTCAGGGGTCCCCAGTTCTCACAGTTCTTTGGGCCAACCAGTTCTCCCTTTACTCCAGGTCAATGGGGGTCTATATAACTTGGTCGGACTCAGTCCGCCTCTTTATTGTTGCTTTTCCCCCACTTCTTCTCACCAGTAGACCAACAAGTTTGTGCACAAGCTTACATGCCTGCTAATGTATTCACTTTTGAGTTTCAGTCTTGTGAGGAGGTTTGTCCCCTGAAGGGACTTGATTGCTTGCCTTGATGGCTCCCCAGGGAACAATTTGCTTATTCTTGTAGTAGCCAATCAGACTGCTGTTTTTGTTTTTTGTTTTCCCTGCTGGACTTTCTTTCAAGAAGTATCTTCTGTTCCTCTAGCTACTCCAGGGTGATCTGCTTGCCTTTTCAAGTGGGAATTTCTCATCACAGAAGGTTCAATACCTTATCTTTTATCATGCAAATTTTCACAGGCAAAAGAAAAAAATGTTATCTCATAAATCCAGTTTGTCATATTGTCATGCTGGGGTAGTTTTCCTATTACTGTATGGTGCTGGAAGCTATACCTTGGTGTTTCAAATACCAGCAGGGTCACCCATGGTGTGGCGCTGTGAGTTGATATGCCAGACTGCAATGCCATTTGAACTTCAAGGTCGACGGTTCAAGCTCACCAGCAGCTCCTTGGAAACCCTATACAGGGTCGCTGTGGGTCTGAACTGACTTGACAGCATTTAACAACAATAACACCCATGGTAGTCAGGTTTCATTGGGACATCCAGACTAAGGGACTAGGGAGCAAGTCCTGGCAATCTACTTCTGACAATTAGTCAATGGAAACTCTATGGATCCTAACAGATTATTACCTGATATGGTGATGGAAGATGAGTCCCCTAGATTGAAAGGCACTAAATATACACAGGAGATGCAACAATGGACTTGAACATGCCGATAGTCCTGAAGATGATGTAGGACTGGGCAATGTTTTGCTCTGTTAAATATGGGGTTGCTATGAGTTGGAGCCAACTCAACAGCAACTAACAACAACAATGCCTCATAAATGCTCATATTCCCAGCATGGACATCCACATTTAGATCATCTCTCTTTCTCTCTTTTTCTCTTACACAAAAAAATACATATAATCTTGTACCTACACATTTCTTAATTATTGTATAATGCCTAACTCCCAGTTACACTCATTATCATTCACACCTGGACGCTCCTTAGCTTCTTCCTAGACCAACCTCACCTAACCTGAAGCAATGAACAGCTCTAGCCCTGTCAAAGACTCCCTGAGTCTCCCTCTAATTTAACACCCTCAGTTCCAATATTAGATGTCTACTTCTTTCATGCCCTCTTTGCAATATAGACTTGAAGCCAAATGATTGGGTTTATTATTTTTTTTCCTGAAATAGTATCTTGTTATATTATTTTGAAATAATTTCAAATTTAGAGAAAAATTTCAAAAATAGTACAAAATTTCCATGTGCTTATCATGTTGTTTCCTCATATGTAACATTTGATAACTTTTAATGCATTGTTGTTGTTAAGACCATTAAATCAGTTCCAACTTCTAACAGCCCTATGTACATCAGAACAAAACATGGTCCTGGTTCATTCTCACAATTGTTGCTATGTTTGAATTGTTGAAGTCACTTCGTCAATCTGTCTCATTGAGGGTCTTCTTCTTATATATTGATCCTCTACTTTACAAAGCATGATGCCCTTTTCCAGGGACTGGTCCCTCTTTATTAGATGATCAAAGTACATAAGACAAATTCTCATCATCCTTACTTCTAAGGCCCTCTCTGGCTGAACTTCCAAGACATGTTTATTCATTCTCTGGTTGTTGTTGGTGTGTGCCATGGAGTCAGTTCCGACTCATAGCAACCCTGTACAGAGTTTCCGAGGCTGTAAATCTTTACAGGAGCAGAAAGCCTCATCTTTCTCCTGTGGAACAGCTGGTAGTTTTGAACTGCTGACCCTGAGGTTTGCAGCCAGATTCGTAACCATTACGCTACCAGAACTCCTTCATTCTCTGGTAGCCCATGGTATATTTAATATTCTTGGCCAACACTCTTGACTCAAATGCATCAATTCTTAGGTCTTAATCATTCACTCCTGTTTTTGCATGCATATGAGGTGATTGAATGGGTTAGGCACACTTTAGTCCCCAAAGTGACATGTTTGTTCTTTAACACTTTTGGCAGAAAATTTGACCAATGTATATGTTCTTTTTGGAGTCCTGGTGTGGCACTGTGGGTTAATGAGCCAGACTGCAAAGCCATTTGAACTGCAAGGTCGGCGGTTCAAGCTCACCAGCTGCACCTTGGAAACCCTGTACAGGGTCTCTATGGGTCAGAACTGACTCTATGGCATTTAACAACAACAACAATATGTTCTTTGATTTATTGACTGCTGCTTCCATAGGCATTGATTGTGGATCCAAGTACAATGAAATCCTTGACAACTTCAGTGTTTACTGTTATACAACAACAAAAGTCAATATTTTTATAAATCATTGCTTATGCTAGTAAAGAGTTTTAGAAGACTTGCTCTGGGTTTTATTTTTATTATACCTACCTTTTTTTTTTTTTTTTCAGTTTTACATTCAACAATTCATATAACTTGTTTCATTACATTGATTATAATCCCCTCCATATACCATCAGTTAAAATATTTCTCTTTATCCACGTTAGCTTTTTTTAAAAAACACACAAACAAAAAAACCCACTCAGGCATATATAATAAATTACATCTCCAAAGGGCACATTCTGCAAGTCTGCTC
>NW_006408740.1:1932844-1940977 GCF_000296735.1 Chrysochloris asiatica
CTATTTTTTATTGTGATCAGATACATGTAACAAAATATTTGCCATTTCAACCATTCTTAAGTTTACAATTCAGTGACATATTTTCCCAATATTGTGCAATCATCATTGTTTCCAACATTTTTCATCCCCTTTAACAGAAACCTAGGATCCCTTAAGTCAGGGGTGGGGAATATCCAGGGGCAAAAATCATGTGGTCTGGCTCTGCCAAGGCAGCCACAGTTCCAGCCATCACATTTTGTTGTTGTTGTTAAGTGCCATCAAGTCAATCCCGACCCATAGCGACCTTGTATAGGGTTTCCGAGGAGCGACTGGTGAGCTTGAACCACCAACCTTGCAGTTCAAACGGCTTAGCAGTCTGGCGCATTAACCCACAGTGCCACATCACATTATTGTTATTGTTAAGTGCCATCGAGTCGGTTCCAACCCATAGTGACCCTGTATAGGGTTTCTGAGGAGCAGCTAGTGAGCTTGAACTGTCAACCTTGCAGTTCAAACGGCTTTGCAGGCTGGCTCATTAACCCACAGCGCCACACCAGGGGTAAGTTAATTAAATGTTTGACCAAATAATAGCAGGTTAAATTTTTTTTTAAGTTTTTATTGTGAATTATGTGATAGTTTACATGGGAGAACATTAGCTTTACATTCATCCTATCATATATAGTTTCATTGCAATGATTACAACCCCTTCCATGCATCATGAAACAACCAGTAGGCTGATTTTTAAACTGATAATTTTGTGTGGCCCTTGAATGATGTTATAAATTTTGGCAGAAAAAAAGGTTCCCCAACCCTGCCTTAAGTAGTACCTTTCCATTTCCCACTTCCATTAATAAACTTTAGTACCTATTTGTTTGACTATCCTGGATATTTAACATAAATGGGATCATACAATAGTTTCCTTTTTGTGTCTGATTTATTTCACACAGCATATTTTCAAGGTTCATCCAATTCAAAGCATGGATTAGAATTTCATTTCCCCTATGACAAAATATTTGACTAGTCCTATTGTGGTGCTGTGGGATAAAGCACTGGACCTCAAAGTCAGTTTGAACTTTAAGGTTGGTGGTTCAAACTCACCAGCTACTATTTGGAAACCCTATACAGGGTTGCTATGAGTCAGAACAGACTCCACAGCACTTAAAACAACAACATGTATATAGGGGAGTCCTGGTATGGTGCTTTAGGATAAGCACTAGATTGCAAGGTTGGTTTGAACCATAAAGCTGGCAGTTCAAACCCACCAGACACTCCTCAGAAACTCTCTACAGGGTCGCTATGAGTTGAAACTGACTGGATGCACTTAAGAGCAACAATCATATTTTACTTAGTAACTTGTCTGTTGAGGGACACATGAAATGTCTCCACCTTTAGGCTATTGTGAACAATACTGCATAAACACTGGTGTTTGCCAGACCCTGCTTTCAATTATTTTGGATTTCACTTGCAGTGGAACTGCTGACTCATGGTACTTCTATGTTTAACTTTTTGAGGAACCACCCTACTATTTTCCACAGTAGATGTACTATTGTATAATCCCACTTCCATGAGGGTTCTAATTCGGATTTGATTTTTTTTTTTTTTTAATTTTGTGAATAGAGTGAAGGTTTACAGAGCAGATCATCAGTTTTACATTCAACAAATCACACACTTGCTTTCATTTCAATGATTACAGTCTCCTCAATGCAATTCCACTTCCTGTGTTTCTGGTTACTACTCCTCCCTCTTTCCCACCATGCCTTCTGAATTTTCTCCTTAGGTAAATGGTGCCCTCTTGACCTTCAATGGTTGACCATTCTAGAGCATGCATACCTTACTAGTTTGTTGTCGCCCCTATATATATATCACTTGGCTGAAAATTGATCCTTAGGGGTGAATTCAGTTCCAAACTGAAGGGTGACTGCATGGATAATTTCTTTTTAAAAGATCAGTTTGAGGCTGGTCCCTGAGGTGGAGGTTAAACATATCCCAACTGTCAGACTTTTCCAACATGTTACATTGCTCAATAATTCTTGATCTCAATCCCCGCTCCTCCCCTCCCTCCCGTCCCAGGGTTCCACAACACGCTGCAACATCTCACAACTGTCAAAGGAAATGGCTCATGCAATTGTGGAGACTTGTTGTTGTTGTTGTTAAGTGCCTTTGAGTCGGTTCCGACCTATAGCGACCCTGTACAGGGTTTCCGAGGGTGTAAATCCTTACGGGAGTAGAAAGCCTCATCTTTCTCCCGCGGAGCGGCTGGTAGTTTCGAACCACTGACCTTAAGGTTCGCAGCCCGATTCGTAACCACTACGCTACCAGAGTCCAAAATCCATAGTTCTGAGAAATCTTCTCACCGCTATAGTCTCAGGAGATGAGGAACTCAAACGGGCAAGTAAGATGATAGTCTGTTGATGCATGAGGTACAGGAGTTGGTGAATCAGGCAATGTGCCAAGAGTCTCATGAACTGGTGGTTAGAGGTAATGCAAGCTTCAGGACAAGGGAGCAAATTTTGCCAAAGCAGTTCTATAAATTGGACTTTGATCATGCCTCCAAAGAAAACTAAGAGTAATGACTCAAGTCACACCCGCTAGTAAAATGGGGGTGTCCTTAATCCTTAGTTCCACTTTAATCCTTATTCCTTGTTGTTATGTGCTTTCAGTCTGTTCTGACTCATAGCCACTTCATATACTGTTTCCAAGGAGCAGCTGGTAGGTTTTTAACCGTCAACCTTGTGGTCCAAAGTCCAGGGCATATCCTACAGTGCCACTTTAATCCTTATTCCTTGTGGTTAAGTGACGTCAAGTTGATTCTGACTCATAGTGACCTTGTATAGGGTTTCTAAGGAGCAGCTGGTAGGTTTGAACTTCTGACCTTGTGGTTTGCAGAGCAGTGCTAATCCACAGCTTCACACCTTAGTCTCACCTTAATCCTGCCTCATTATCAACTCCCTTCAAAATGGGTCCATAATCACAGACATAGAGGCTAGGATTTACAAGACATCACAGGATGAAAAAATATGTTGTTGTGTTGTTGCGTGCCGTCAAGTCAGTTCTGACTCATAGCGACCCTGTATAGGGTGTCCAAGGAGTGGCTGGTGAGCTTTAACCACTGACCTTGCAGTTCAAACTGATCTTGCATTCCAGTGCATTAACTACAGTGCCACACCAGGATTCCTAACTTGTCATGTTCTTGTTAAGTGCCATCGAGTCAGTTCCAACTCATAGCAACCCTGTAAAGGACTTCCAAGTAGTGGCTGGTGAGCTTGAATGGCCAACCTTGCAGATCAAACCGACCTTGCAGTTCATTGCATTTATCCACAGCACACTAGGACTCCATGGCTAGATGGACCTTAATAAGCAGTTAGCTGCCCTGCACTGACTAAGGGTCATAGTCTCAGGTCAGTCCTTCCCTGACCAGTAAGCCTGGGCTTTTTTATGATTTTGGGTTTTGGTCCACATTTTCTCCCACTCTATCCAGGATCTTTTAATGTGATCCCTTTCAGAGGATCACATTAGTTATCTGTTGTTGCTGTTGTCAGGTGCCATTGAGTCAGAACCGACTCATAGCGACCCCATGCACAGCAGAACGAAACAATGTCCGATCCTGGGCCAACCCCACCACCACTGCCACACTGGACGCCATCAATGATGCCACCTGGCCAATCCATCTCGTTGGGGGTCTTTCTGTTTTTCTCTGACCCTCCATCTTACCCAACATGACATCCTTCTCCAGCGACTGTTCTCTCCTGACAATGTGTCCAAAGTATGAGAGATGAAGCTTAGCCATCCTGCCCTCCAAGGAGCACTCTGGCTGCACTTCTTCCAAAATAGATCCATTAGTTCTTTTGGCAGTCCATGGCACTTTCAGTATTCTCCTCCAACACCACAACTCAAAGGCATCAATTCTTCTACGATCTTCCTTATTCACTGGCCAGCTTTCACATCCATATGAGGTTATTGAAAATACCATGGCTTGGGTCAGGTGCACCTTAGTCCTCAAGCCGACATCTCTGCTCTTCAATACTTTAAAAGTTCTTGTGCAGCAGATTTGTCCAATGCAATACGTCATCTGATCTCTTGACTGCTGCTTCCACGAGTGTTGACAGTTGATCCAAGAAGAATGAAGTCCTTGACAACTTCAATCTTTTCTCCATTGATAAGAATGTTGTTTATTGGTCCAGTGGTGAGGATTTTTGTTTTTCTGACATTGAAATGCAACCCATACCAAAGGCTGTGCTCTTTGATCTAGGGCTGCTATAACACAACTACCACAAGTGGATGGCTTTAACTAACATTTATTTTCTCACAGCTTGGTATTGTTAAGTGCCATCAAGTCGATTCTGACTCATAGTGACCCTGTATAGGGTTTCTGAGGAGCAGCTGGTGAGTTTGAACCACAGACCTTGCAGTTCAAACGGCTTTGAAACCTGGCACATTAACCCACAGCACCACACCAGGACTCCATCACAGTTTGTTGTTGTTTATGTTGTTAAGTGCTGTCAAGTCGGTTCCAACCCATAGCAACCCCGTATAGGGTTTCCGAGGAGCAGCTGGTGAGCTTGATCAAGCCGACTTTGCAGTTCAAACGGCTTTGCAGTCCGGCGCATCACAGTTTAGGAAACCAAAATTCCAAATTCAGACTATGGCTCTAGGGGACGATTTTGGGGAAAAGTTCTTGTCTCCTTTCAACAACTAGTAGGTCCAACATTCCCTGGAGATCTCCACAAGTCTTGGCATCCATCTTTCTCTGTATCTGGGAGCTTCACATTGCAGGGACCCCAGGTCCAAAGACCCCATGCCACTCTTGGCTTCTTCTTTCTTGGGAGTAAAATCTCCCCTTCTCTGCTCAATTTTCTCTTCTTGTATGTTTGTAAAATGAAAGAGGTTGCAGGTCATGCCCCCAAGCAAACTTCCTTTCAGTTGATTGACTGCTCATAGCAGATTTCAACATGAAAGTAGTTACATAATGTTAGATCTCTTCATACCTCATCAAAGGAGATAACTACTTCTTAGCTACCATACCACTGAGAATCTTGGCCCAGCCAAGTTAGCACAAAACCACAACTATCCCAGTAGTGGCAGCCAGGCACCTTGTAGTGACTCAAGGTCATGGACACTACTGTTCTTGCGGTCCATCAGTCCACTGGACTAATTGTTTTCAAGTTTATTCAATTTTTATCACTCTTCTTTCCTCTGGCCTGGGAAAGACTATAGTTGTACCTTAGATGACTGCTTACGAATCCCAGTTTCTACTTGACAAAGTAGAATGTAGAACATTGTCTTTGTAGACTATGTTATGCCAGTTGACCGTGGTGTACACCTAGATGATGATCCTGACACCCCAGGCCCAGCAACTCATTCCTCAAGGTGTTTGGTAATGTTGATGAAGTTTTCATAATTTTGTACACTCTATGTTCCACTACATTTATGGATATATTTGCACCAAAGGTAAATACCCATGTATAAAATTAGACTCTGTCAAACTTCTATTTGTGGGTATACTTTAACTCTCCCTTACGAATTTTTGACAGCCATATCACAGAAGTTTTGTTGGGTCCTTTTCAATGAGGTGCATATCTATTGTCCTATTTCTGAAAATGGACTCCTGGTGTGGTGCTGTAGGTTTATGAGCTGGACCGTAAGGTCAGGTTGAACTGCAAGGTTGGCAGTTCAAGCTCACCAGCTGCTCCTCTGAAATCCTATACAGGGTTTCTATGAGTCAGAACCAAGTCAAAGGCACTTAACAATTTCTGAATATATTAACTTTGATCACTAAGTGAAGATAGCATCGGCCTAATTTCACCACTACAAAGTTACTATTTTTCCCTTTGTAATTAATACATTTTTTGTGGAGATATTTTGAGATCATAATGATATCTAACAACTCAAAATGAGAAGAAACAGCTGCAAATATCCCTTAGCAATTAGAGCATTGTTGTTATTATTAAGTGCTGTCAAGTCAGTTCCTATTCACACTGACCAAGGCTTTAAATATTTGTGGGAGCAGAAAGTCTCATCTTTTTCCCGTGGAGCGGCTGGTGGGCTCAAACCACCAATTTCATGGTTCCCAGTCCAGTGCTTATCTTATGGAGCTGTCTGCTCCCAATTAGAACATGGAATATATAAAGTATGAGACAAGGAAAATTGAAATTGTCAAAAATTGAATGGAATGCTTAAAGGTCTATATCCTAGACTCTGATGAGATGAAATAGACTGGTATGTCCATTTTGAAGCAATCGTATGTTCTAGTATGTTGGGAATCATAAATCAAAGAAGAGCAGCATCACATTAATCGTCAAACAGAACATTTCAAGATCTATCCTTGCAGCACAATTCTGTCAGCGGCAACATAATATCCATGTACCTACAAGGAACATGAGTTGATAAAAATATTTTTCAAATTTATACATCAATCACTAATGCCAAAGAAACAGAAGATTTCTTTTTCTTTTTTTAAACAACTTCTGTAGTCTGAAATTGATAAAAAATGCAATCAAGATGAATTTTTGCATCTTGTAATTACTGATTATTGGAATGCAAAAGTTAGAAACCAAGAAGGATCAGTATTAGAAAATACGATCTTGGTGACAGAAATCATCTCAGAGATCGCACAATAGATTTTTGCAAGGATGATGATTTATTCATTGCAAATATCTTTTTTTAAACACAGATTTTTTTTGTCAACATGAAAAACAAAAATTTCTGAGCTTTTGATTCTTACAAAATTAAATTTTTGTAAGAAATTACATTTGCAGACATCAAAACACTAAGAACCCAAAGAAAGAAAGACATGTACTATAACTGACTCGAACTCCCCTCTGTGGTACTTTATTTTTAATTTTGAGCTTTCTATTGCAACTTGAACAAAAGTTTATAGAGCAGATCATTTTTCCATTCAATAATTCATATGTTTGTGTTTTCTTTTCATACGTATTTTTTTGTTGCATTGACTACCATCCCCACAATGAAACAACACTCCTCCCACTTTCTCTCTGTTTCCTGTTTCCATTTATTCTTCTGTCCTATCCCTCCCTGCCTCTGAGCTTTATCCCTGGAAAAAACTGCTCTTTTGATCATGATTGTTATAAGGATTTCATACCCTTCTAGTGTTATTGTAAATCTTATAGGTCTGTCTGTTTTGGCTAAAAGTTGAGCCATGGAGTGAGTTCATTTCCACATTTGAAAGTGACTAAGGGCCATAGACTCTGGGGTTCCACCAATTTACATAATACCCATAGCCTGTTCTATTTTATGATTTGGAATTTTGTTTCACATTTTCTTCCACTTTATCCATGACCTTCACTGTGATTCCTTTCAGAGCAAGTGGTAATGGTAGCTCAGCACCATCTAATTCTTCTGATCTCAGGGTTGAAGAGGCTGAGGTTTACACAGTCTATTGATTTCCATGAATCTTTTATTTCTTCACTCCTGTTGCGTTGGATTGAGAGACACTAATAGTTGCACCTTTGATGGCTGCTTGTTAGCTTTTAATACCCCAGCTAGTACTCAACCCAGTAGGATGTAGAACATCGTCTTTGTAAATTTTGATATTCCAATTCAGTTAGTTGTCCCCTGAGAATATGGCCCTAAACCTCCAGCCCAGTGACTTACAACAAGATGTCTTCTGTGAGTAATAAGTTTTTATTATAACTTTCCCCCTGATTGAGCTAGTATGTATATGGATATATTTAAAGCACATACAAATATGAAGGGGCTTTAAAAAGTCTGTGGAAAAATTCCACTGTCTTTTTTTCAGGGGGTATACCTCCTTATTTTATTTTATTTTTTAAATGTTTGATTGTGAATTAGAAAACCAAAAAGGAAGAACACAGTCAGCATTTCTCAAGCTGGGGGAACTGAAGAAAAAATTCAAGCCTCGACTTTCGTTATTGTAGGATTCTCTGGGAAAATTATTGAATGATGCAGAATGCATCAAGAAAAGATGGAAGGAATACACAGAGTCATCATTGTACCAAAAGGAAATGGTTAATGCTCAAACATTTTAAGAGGTACCATATGAACAAGAGCCAATGATACTCAGGGAAGAAGTCCAAAGTGCACTGAAGGAATTGGCAAAGAACAAGGCACCAGGAATTGATGGAATAAAAATTGAAATCTTTCAAGAAAGGCGGCACAAGAGGCACTCACTCATCT
>NW_006408740.1:1942254-1972018 GCF_000296735.1 Chrysochloris asiatica
TGGCATCATTGATGGCATCGAGTGTGGCGGCGGTAGTGAGGTTGGCCCAGGATCGGACATTGTTTCGTTCTGCTGTGCATGGGGTCGCTATGAGTCAGTTTCGACTCAATGGCACCTGACAACAACAACAACATGTGATAGTTTACATGGGAGAACATTAGCTTTATGTTCATCCTATCGTATATCGTTTCCTTGCCATGGTTACAATCTCCTCCATGCATCATCAACCAACCAAAGCATATACCCTGAAAGCCTGCCCGCCGGTCGTCGGCACCCAGCCCCTCTCCCTCTCTGTGTCTAAAGTCCCCAGCTGCTTCATCTCTCCACATCATCATCTCTGTCTCTATCTCTGGCATCACTGCTTCTCTGGGTAGGGTCCCGCTCTCTGCTCTTCTCCCTTGATGGTCCCAGGGACCTCTGCTCCTAGACTGCAAAGTTAAGCATGGCCCTCCTTTTGCTACAAAACGTCTACCTTTACATTCCCAACTCTCACAATCAGTCCTGATAATAATTATTCACCATTGTATCACAAGAGACCTATCCACATCTCCTTTCATCAGCCTAGCCTAGACAGATTGGATACTACTCAGTGGAGAGTCTACCTTCCTCTGAGCCCTCTGGATCTAGGTTCCCTCTTGAAAGCCTGTAAGCCAGTCACTTCTTGCCTTTGTAACACCCCCTTTTTGGGTAGCCAATGTCTAAGTTGTCCATCCCTGTCTATTCTGTGAATGGAGGGGGTGGGAATGATCCTCACTGTAAAGATCTGTCCCCTCTTTTGAGGTACTGCATCCATAGGTATAGGTCAATTTCATCAAATTGTATCAATTACTCTTTTTTTCCCTCTTCTTTCGTCTTCTAGTTGAACTCTGATCATCCAGTCATTGAAGCCAGGTCAAGTGGGTATTAGCTGCATGTGTGGGTGTTCTTATGCATATGCCCTCTTTTCTTATCAGCTGGAAGCTTCACTCTCCACTCTAGTCCTCTGTGGCTATGTCATTGACTTTGGACCCAAGAGTCCCCAGGTCTTGCCATACTGCTGGTCAACCAAGTCTCCACCTGGGCTTGCAGGAGTCCACTGAACGTTGTAGGGCTTAGCTCGCTGCTTCATTGCTGTTTTTCCTTCACTTCCCCTTGTCGGTGATAAACATGGTCACCAATCAGAGTATGTATTCCCATTGAGTCTTAGTCTTAGAAGGAGGTTTGCCTTAGAAGGGGATCCAACCACTTGTCTTGATGTCTCCTGGGTGAGCAACTTGCTCGTTCTTGTAGTAATCAGTTGGTCTGCCTATATTGTTTTGTATTTTTCCTTTCAGTCTTTCTTTCAAGAAGTATCTTCTGATCTTCTAGCCGTTCCAGGCTGGTCTGCTTCTCCTTTCAAGAGGAGATTTCCCACCTCAGAAGATTCTGGATGCTGTTCAGGATTCCACCTATGGTCTTTTCTAATGCAGAGGCACTGCAGGAAGCTTCCTTCACTGGGCACATTGTAGCCCCATTTTTGGTATTCTAATCAGTTATAAGCAGAAGATGGACTTACAAGCTTTCTATGGTTATATTTCTGGCTATTCCTTTCTCTCCCCCTCAAGTGTATATTTTTTTAATGGTATGTCATGGAAACCAAGATTCAAAAGACATCCAAGCATCTTAACATTATTTTCCCCCTTTCCCCCATTCCAATCATGTTTCAATTCCTGTATCCCAGAGCCCTCTTGTTCCAAGGTTGTGCATACATCATTATTTACCTCTGTCCCACTTCAGCTTCACATTCATCCTATCGTATTTCATTTCATTGCAATGATTACAATCCCCTCCATGCATCATCAAATTACCAAAGGATACACCCCTCTCCCTCCCTAAGTCCTGTGTCCCTAGCCACTCCATCTGTCCACATCATCATCTCTGTCTTCATACCTGGCTTCACTGCCTCCCTGGGTAGGGTCATGCTCTCCACTCTTCTCACTTGATGATCCCAGGGACCTCTGCTCCTGGGATGCAAAATCAATCACTCCCCTCCTTTTGTTCAAAAAAATCTACCTCTATATGTCCAACACTCACAGTCAGTCCTGATGGCAATATTCACTGTTGTGCCACAAGAGTCTTATCCCCATTTCCTTTTGCCAGCCCGGTCCCAAAAGATTGGAAATCCTTCAGTGGAGGTTCTACCTACCTCTGCCCCTTCTGGAACTAGGCTCCCTCTTGAAAGCTTGTAAGCCAGTCACTTCTTGCCTTTATAGCTCTCCCCACCCCCATTTTGGGTCTGAGAGATTTCTAGCCCCCTTTAAGGAATTCCAATCAGCTATAGGCTGAAGACGGGCTTACAAGCTTTCCATTGTGACGTTTCTGGCTATTCCTCCCCCTCAAGTGTCTATTTCACAATGGCAGGCAAGGGAAACCAAGATTCAAAAGACAGCCAAGCATCCTAACATTATCACTTTCTTTTACCCTTTCAGACCATGCCTCAATTCCTGTATCCCTATATTGAGACCATGTCTCAATACAATCCCTGTATTGAGACCATGTCTCAATCCCTCTGTCCCTAAGTGGCACAGAGGTAAATAAATCATCATTTACCTCTGTCACACTTAACCCATGTGAACCTGTCTAAAAATTCCACTGTCTTTTAATTGCATTATTCTGTGAAATTTTTGAAGCCCTCCTCAGATGTACATAGAAATATCCTCTGCCAGACCTATATATAGTTGTGGGTGTAGTCCTGTTCGCTTATCCATATCCACTCAACTTATCTGTCTGCCTGTGGATCCACGTGTAGATTATTATTTGTTACGAATGATGTTTCATTATTGTCTATGTAATAGTATGAGTGAGCATCAAAGAGTTCATGGAAAAATTCCTTTATCTTTACATTCTATTTTTCCATGAACTTTTCCGGAGCATCCTGAAAAAATGGTGTGGAAGCCATGTCTGACTTCCTCTGGCTTCACAAGAGGGAAGAAAAATCAAACTCAAAATTAGTCCAAGGCTGACTCTTACAAAGCTGAGATCAGACATGCCTGTACCTTACAACCTTCTTTACCCCATTCTGACACCACTGTCCCTTCCATAGCATCCTGACTTCTCTTCTGGGTTTGATGAACCTTTGCAATGACCACACTGAATTCAGAGACAATACACATAATTATGGGGCTTAGTAGGGAAGTCAGCAGCTCAGAAACAACTTAGGATGCAGCAGTTCTCCAGTAAGGAACACCTTTTCTCTGCTCTACTGTAAGTATGCCTTGCTCTTGTTTTTGGCCTCTCAGCTAGGTTGCCCCTTGGCTTCTGCCCTTCTCAGGTAAGTGTTACAAAGTTCCTTTATAGACAATTTATAGCTGCTTCTTGGAAACCATATACAGGGTCACTATGAGTTGGAACCCACTTGATGGCACTTAACAACAACAATGGACTCCTAGTATGGCACTGTGGGTTAATGTGCTAGACTGGTTTGAACCATAAGGTCAGCGGTTCAAGCTCACCACCCACTCCTTGGAAATCCTATACAGAGTTGCTATGGGTTGGAACTGACTTGACAGCACTTAATAACAACAGCAATATGCTGTCTACAAGACATACACAAAGACAAAAATAGACTAAAAAGCAATGAATTGGAAAAAATCAAGCTAACAACTATTTTAAATGATCAGAAGTGAATATGTCAATCTATTATAAAAAAGATTAAAAGGAAAAAACCAGTATAAATTAAAAATAAGATTATTTCATGATTAAAGGGTCAATTGAACAAGAGGCCATAACTATAACAAATATCTATGCTCCCAGTAAAGAAGCCTTGAAATACATAAATCAATCGCTAATAGAATTGTGGGAGCATAGTGGCTGTATATGAAAAGCATAGGACTGTGAACCACAAGGTCAGCAATATGAGGCCACCAGGAGCTCCATGGGAGAAAGATGAGGCTTTCTGCTTCCACAAAGATTTAAAGCCTCAGAAAGTCTATACAGAGTCACTATGAGTTAGAACTGACTCAATGGCATTTTATAACAATAATACAAAGAATTGTGGGATAATGCACTAGACCACAAGGTTGGTTTCAACTACAAGATTGGCTGTTCAACTTCATCAGCTGCTCTTTGGGAACTCTATACAGGGTCACTACGAGTCAGAACTAACTTGAAGTCACTTAGTAACAACACAACATAATAATAGAAGATGATTTTAATATATTACTTTTAATGGAGAACAGAACAATTAGAAAGAAACTCAACAAAGACAGGGAAGAACTAAACAACACATCAACCAATTTGACCTCATAGAACTATATAAAGCACGCATTTCAAAAAAAGCACATGCACAGAACAGTCTCCAGAATGGACCATATGTTAGGTAAAAAAAATCAAGCTTCAGTAACTTCAAAAAACATCGAAATACTGTAAATAATCATTTCTGATCATAACTTTATAAAATTTGAAAACAATAGGAAGACCTAAGAAAAAAATTAAGTATATGGAAATTGAATAATACCATACTTAGAAGCAACAGAGTAACAGAATAATTGAAAAATGAAATAAAAATTTCCTTGAATGAAGTGACAATGAAAACACAGCATATAGAGGATATTTGTACATGGGTATTTAGATACACAACCACCTATGAATGAGGTGGAGCCTACATGGAACAAAATGCTGACAACGTCCTAGACATTACCAAACACCTTGAGGCAATGAATTGCTGGGCCTGAGGGCTCAAGGCCACAGTCTCAGGGGACACCATGGTCAACTGTCATAACACAATCCCCCCAAACAATTTTCTACATCCTAATTTGATGAAGAGTGAGTAGAATCTTAAAAGCTCATGAGCAAGACATTTGGCAAGATAGCAGACTAGGCAGACACACTACACAGACCCTGTACAACAAACAAAGACGTGAGAGACCGAATGAAACAGACAAAGAATGAAAATCTTGGAACCCTGAACTTCAGAGGAAAGATTAAAAGAGTGGATAAAGTAAATGCTCATAGGGCAGGACTGACTGGTGAATGTCTGGTTGGACACAGCCGGACTACCTAGAACTTCTGTGAGCAGTTTTGACGACAGCAGGCCTGGCAGAGCAGATTCACACAGGTGACAGGAAGGATGTGATTCCTTCATTTTCCCCAAGTTCCCTTGGTGACCATGGGTGTGGCCAGCTCCCACACACATCTACTCCCATACAGACCCTGTTCTCTGGGAGTTAGGAGCCACATGGTTGGGAACCATGCCAGTGTTAGGCAGGGCTGGCTGAGCCAGTTTGGTGCCTGGACTTAGGTGGGTTCGGTTCTAGATCTACAGACCTCACGAAGCCAGAGGATCAGCATTTAACCAGTCACCCTGCCCCTGACTGCCCTGTGATCCTAACAGACCCTGAGACCAGCCCCATCAAGGGCCTCCACGAACTACATCCAGGTGAGTACCCTGAACACAATTCCAACTGACGCTGATGAGAACATCTAGGATCAAGAACTCCAATGGCACATCCCTCCAACAACCGCCTCACGCACTCCTTGGCTTGCAGGAAGCCCTAGAGTTTTCTCCTCTCCGTGAGAAACCGCTGCACTGCTTTTTTAAAATTTTGTTTCTGGGTTTGGTTTTTTCCCATTTGTAGTTTCATTATTTTTGTTTGTTTCTTCTTTCTCCTCCTTCTTCTGTTTCCAGTACCTTGAATTTTATCCTTTCTATCTCCACTTTAAGGAGCTCTGGTAGCGTAGTGGTTATGAATCGGGCTGTGAACCTTAAGGTCAGCAGTTCGAAACTACCAGCTGGTACACGGGAGAAAGATGAGGCTTTCTGCTCCCATAAAGATTTATAGCCTCGGAAACCCTGTACTATGAGTCGCTATGAGTCGGAACCAACTCCATGGCATATAACAACAACAACATCTCCACTTTTGGTTTTCTATCTTTTCTTTTTCATTTCCTTTCTAGGGAAATTATATGAGTGATGTTACAACAGGTAACGTCACAACAGAACCTATGGAAATAAAAAGGATATTAACAGCACTGTAGGTATAGCACTGTAGGTTAAGTACTGGACTACTAATCACAAGGTTGGTGGTTCAAACCCATCAGCAGATCCTCAGAAATCATAGGGTTGCCATGAGTCAGAATTGACTCGACAACACTTAATAACACCAATGAAGAATTGTACTACAGCAAATTTGAAAACCTAGAATAAATGGATAATTTTCTAGAAACACATAACCTACCCAAACTAACACTGACTAAAGTAGAAATCTGGAAGAGGCCTATAACGAGAAGAAATAGATCAAGCCATTAAAAAAACTCCCAACTGAAATAAATCCAGGCCCAGATGACTTTAATGACGAATTCTATCAAACATTCAGAGAAGAGGTGACACCAATTCTACTCTATTCCATTATATAGAAAAGAACAGAAAACTTCTAAATTCATTTTATAAAGCAATCATAACTCTGATACCAAAGCCAAATAAAGACATTCCTAAGAAAGAAAATTATAGACCAGTATCCCTCATGAGCTCTGGTAGCATAGTGGTTATGAGTCGGGCTGCCAACTTCAAGGTCAGCAGTTCGAAACTACCAGGGGTTCTGTGGGAGAAAAATGAGGCGTTTTGCTCCTGTAAAGATTTACAACCTCGGAAACCCTGTGCAGGGTCACTGAGTCAGAACTGACTCTATGGTACTAAACAACAATCCTTCATGAACATAATTGTACAAATACTCAACAAATTACTAGTCAATAGAACTCAACTATATGTATATCATAACCAAGTTGGATTCATACTAGGTATGCAGAGATGGCTCAATATTAGAAGAACAATCAATGTAATCTACCACCTAACTAAAACAAAGGAAAATAAATCACATGATCATATCAATTGATACAGAAAAGGCATCTGACAAAATCCAACAATCATTCCTGAAAAAAACGCTCGACAAAATAGGAAGAGAAGGAAAATTCCTAAACATAATTAAGGGCATATACACAAAACCAACAGCCAAAATCACTCTCAATGGTGAGAAACTGAAGTCATTCTCCTTACGAACATGAATCAATCAAGAATGTCCCTTATTAGCTCTCCTATTCAATATTGTCCTGGAAGTCTTAGCCAGAGTTATAAAGCAACAAAGGGAAATTAAAAGCATCCAAATAGGCAAAGAAGAAGTAAAACTTTCTCTATTTGAAGATGATATGATCCTAAATTTAGAAAATCTCAAAGACTCCGCAAGAAAATTATCAGAACTTACCAAGAGATTTGGCAAATTGACAGGGTACAAGATCAATATACAATATTCATTTGGATTCCATTACACTAATAATGAGAGTTCTAAGAGGGGAGTCAATAAAACAATACCACTTACAATAGCAACCCAAAGATGAAATACTTGGGTATAAATCTAACCAGAGAAACAAAAGACCTATACAAAGAAAATTACAAAACACTACAAGAAACCAAATGAAAGTTACAAAAATTAAAGAATATGCCATGCTCATGGATAGGAAGACTTAACATTGTAAAAATGTCAACAAGACCCAAAGCAATCTATAGACATAATACTATGCCAATCCAGATTCCAACATCATTCTTTAAAGAGATGGAAAAAGTAATCATTAACTTTATATGGCCACTACTCATCTTTCAATTTGTCATACTATGGTATCTTGTGTGTTACTATGATTCCAGAACCTATGTGACTAGTATTTTCAATACCAATATGGTTACCCATGGTAGACATGTTTCAATGGTATTAAATGGCTTTCCTTGTAGGCAAATGGATATTACCCTATCACAGACAGCTTTGTACTTCAAGACAGACCATGATATGTTCTTTTTGATGATGAATGCAATGCCATTCCTCTTCATTTTGTCATTCCTGGCATAGTAAACCATATGATTTTCAGATTTGAAATAGCAAATACCAGCCCATTTCAGCTCATTAATGCCTAGGATATTGATTTTTATTCTTTCCATTTCATTTTTGACAATTTCTTATTTTCCTAGATTCATACTTTGTTCATTTCATGTTCCAATTATTAGTGATTGTTTACAGCTGTTTGTCTTCATTTTGAGTTGTGTCCCATGAGCAAATGAAGGTCCTGAAAGCTTTACTCCATTTGCATCATCATGGTCAACTCTACTTTGAGGAGGCAGCTCTTCCCAAACCATATGTTGAGTGCCTTCCAACCTGAGAGCCTCATTTTCCAATATTATGTCTGACGATATTCTGTTGCTCTTCATCATGTTTCAGTATTCAATATTCTGGTTCTAACAGTGGTTCACTGTGATTCATAAAGTTTTCAGTGACTAAATATCTGGAAATAGTCCATCTCTCTTCTTCCTACTCTGTCTTCATCTGGAAGCTCAGCTGAAACCTGGAGTTAGAAAACCAAAAGGGAAGAACATGCTCAACATTTCTCACACTGAGGGAATTGAAATAAAAATGCAAGCCACGACTTGCAATATTCAAGGATTCTATGGACAAAATTTACTCTCATGGGATATCAAAGATATTGTCCGATAATTTCCGCATTCTGTTAGCACAGTCTTTGGTATGGATTACATCTCAACATAAAGGAAACAAAAATCCTTACCACTGGACCAATAAACAACATTCTTATCAATGGAAAAAAGATTGAAGTTGTCAAGGACTTCATTCTTCTTGGATCAACCATCAACACTCATGGAAGCAGCAGTCAAGAAATCAAACGACGTATTGCATTAAGCAAATCTGCTGCACAAGACCTTTTAAAAGTGTTTAAGAACAAAGATGTCAGCTTGAAGACTAAAGTGCTCTTGACCCAAGCCATGGTATTTTCAATAACCTTATATGCATGTGAAAGCTGGACAGTGAATAAGGAAGACTGGAGAAGAATTGATGCTTTTGAGTTATGGTGTTGGAGAATATTGAAAGTGCTGCCCATAGAACCAACAGATCTGTGTTGGAAGACGTGCAGCTAGAATGTTCCTTGGATGCCAGGATGGCCAAACTTTATCTCTCATACGTTGGACATATTGTCAGGAGGGACCAGTTGCTGAAGATGGACATCATGTTTGGAGGGTCAGAGAAAAAGAGGAATACCCCAAGTAAGATGGATTGGCAAAGTGACAGCATCAATGGCCTCAAGTGTGGCAACAACAGTGAGGTTGGCCCAGGATTGGGCAGTTTCATTCTGCTGTGCATAAGGTTGCTATGAGTTGGTACCAATTTGATGGCACCTAACAGTAACAATAATGGGCAAAATATTGAATGATGCAGAAAGCAAGTAAAAGAAGATAGAAGGAATACACAGTCAATGTACCAAAAAGAAATGGTCAATGTTCAACCATTACAAGAGGTAGCATATGATTAAGAGCCAATGATGCTTAAGGAAAAAGTCCAAGTTGCATTGAAGGCATTGGCAAAAAACAAGTCTTTGGGAATTGATGGAATACAAATTGAAATCTTTCAACAAACTGATGTTGCACTGGAGGCACTCACTCATCTATGCCAAGAAATTTGGAAGACAACTACCTGGCCAACTGACTGGAAGAGATCCATATATCTGCCCATTCCAAAGAGAGATGACCCAATGGAATGTGGAAATCTTCAGACACTATCATTAATATCACCTACCAGTAAATTTTTGCTAAAGATAATGCAAAAATGACTATAACCATACATTGACAAAGAACTCCAGAGGATCAAGCTGGGGTCAGAAGAGTATGGAGAACAAGGGATATCATTGCTGATATCAGATGGATCTTGGCTTAAAGCAGAGAATATCAGAAAGATGTATATCGGTTCTTTATTGACTATGCAAAGGTTTTTGATTGTGTGGATCATGACAAGTTATGGAAAACATTGCAGAGAATTAGTGTTCTGGAACACTTAATTGTGTTCATGAGGAACCTGTACATAGACCAAGAGGCAGTTGTTTGAACCGAACGAGGGAACATCAAATGGTTTAAAATCAGTAAGGTGTACACCAGGGTTGTATTCTTTCACCATACTTATTCAATATATGTGCTGAGCAAATAATCTGAAAAGCTGTATTATATGAAGAAACACATGGCATCAGGTTTGGAGGAAGACACATTTACAACCTGCGATATGCAGATGATACAACCTTGCTTGCTGAAAAAGAAAAGGACTTAAAATACTTACTCAAAGACCACAGCCTTCAGTATGGATTGCATCTCAATATAAAGAAAACAAAAATCCTCACCACTGAACCAATAAACAAGATCCATGTAAATGGAGAAAAGATTGAAGATGTCAAAGACTTAATTTTGCTTGGATCAACCATCAACACTCAAGAAAGCAGCAGTCAAGAAACCAAACTACATATTGCATTAGGTAAATCTGCTGCACAAGTCCTTTTTTAAAGTGTTCAAGAGCAACATGTCAGTTTGAAGACTAAGGTTCTCCTGATCCAAGCCATGGCATTTTCAATAACCTCATATGCATGTGAAAGTTGGAGAGTGAATAAGGAAGACTGTAGAGGAATTGATGCATTTGAGTTACGTTGTTGGAGGAGAATATTAAAATGTTTTGTATTAAAACATTACAAAAAACATACAAACAGTAGAAAACAAAATAGATGACTGGACTGTCAAAAGAACAAACCAATCTGTATTGAAAATACACTCAAGGTGCTCCGTGGACACCAGGATGGCCAAACTTTGTCTCTCATACTTTGGACATATTATCAGAAGGGACCGGTCCCTGAAAAAGGATATCATGTTTGGTAAATTGGAGGGTTAGAGAAAAAGAGGAAAACTCCCAATGAGATGGATTGACACAGTGGCAATAGCAATGGGCTCAAATATATCAGTGATTGTGAGATTGGCTCAGGACTGCATACTGTTTCATTCTTTTGTACATAGGGTCCCTCTGAGTTAGTACCGACTCAATGGTATCTAACAACACCTTTATATGGAAAGGAAAGAGACCACAGATAAGCAAAGCATTATTAAGATAGAGAGCAAAATATGAGGCCTTTTACTTCTCAATCTCAAAATCTACTACATAGTCACAGTAGTCAAAACAGTCTTGTACTGGTAAATGAAAGACACATATATCAACAGCACAGAACAGAGAACCTAGAAGTAAATACAACTACCTGTGGTCAATTGATCTTCGACAAAGGGCCCAAAAGCAATAAATGGTGACGAGATAGTTTCTTCAACAAATGATGATAGTAAAATTGGAAATCCACTTTGCAGAAAAATGAAACACCACCAATATCTCACACCCCATATAAAAACAAACTCAAGTTGGATTAAAGGCTGAAATGTGAAACCTAGAACTATAAACATTATCAATAAAAAAAATAGGGACAAACTTAGGGGTTCTCATACGTGGAATAAATATACGATCAAACATTACAAAAAACATACAAACAGTAGAAAACAAAATAGATGACTGGACCTCTTAAAAACCAGACACTTCGGTGTATCATAGGATTTCACTAAAAGAGTAAAACGTGAACACCTATACTGGGAAAAAGTGTTTGACAACAACATATCAGACAAAGTACTACTCTCCAAAATTTATAGAACACTTCAATGCCTCAACAAGAAGACAAATAGTCTAATTACAAATGGGCACAGGACATGAACAGACACTTCACCAAAGACAGTTACGCAGCCAACAAACATATGAAGAAATGCTCACAATCAGCCATTGTTGTTAAGAGCCATTGAGTTGATTCTGACCTATAGCAACCCAGTATATGGTTTCCAAGGAGCAGCTGGTGAACTTGAATCACTGACCTTGCAGTTCAAAAGACTCTTTGCAGTGCCACACCAGGACTCCATTAGAGAGATGCAAAACAAAAACAAACAAAAAAAACAATGAGAAATCATCTCACTCCAGCATTAGTAGCAAAGTTCCCCAAACCAGAAAATAGCAAATGCTGATGAGGGTGTGGAGAGACTAGGACACTCCTACACTATCAGTGGAATACCCTACCGGTGGAACTTTAAAATGGTGTAGCTATTGTGGAAAACAGTATGGTGCTTTCTCAAAAATTTGGAAGTAGAAATACAGCAATCCCTCTACTTGGTATAAGCCTTCAAGAAATAAGAGCCAGGATATGAATAAGTATAAGGAGTTTAAGAGGTAAAGGAAATAGAAGTAAAATTCTGTTAACTGATGGTACGTGGAGGGGATTGCAATCATTGTAATGAAACAAAGTCTATGATTTGCTGAATGTAAAACTGATGATCTGCTCTGTAAATCCTCACTCAATTCACAATAAAAGGTTATTCAAAATAGCTCATGAGGGGCCTTCTAAGGTGCAACAATTTGTCTCTCTATGTATGAGGAAAGAACAGTGATGAAAATTGAAGATGCCTGGAATCAATGCGTTCAGTGAACTAATGGACTCTGAGACCAGAACTAGATGGTGCTTGGCTACCACTACCAATATGTCTGAAAGCTATCACGTTTGAAGTCCTGGATAGAGTAGGAGAAAATGTGAAACAAAACTTACAATTATTAAAAAAAAAAAAAAAAAAAAAAAGATAAGGCTAACTGGTCAGAAAGAGACTGGAAGATCCTGACCATGGCCCTCAGCTTCTCTTCAGGTTTGGAAGGAACTCACTTTTGTGGCCAAAATTTTAACCAAGTGATAGATAAGTATATGGGAGGGGCGAAGTATAGGGGGGAGAAGGAGCTGGACATTAACTTTAGTAAGGTCTGCTCCCCATGGAAAGGTCAACCATTTAATATCAAAAGGGCAACATTTACCTAAAGGAAAAGGTTTCAAGAGTTGGGCAGGAGGATGGAATGGAAATAAGAACCACAGGGAAGAAGGGATTGCAATCAGAGATGAAACTAAGTGTATAAATTTGTTAAAGGAATACTGATCGCTCCCTAAACTTTCCCTCAATTTACAATAAAAATATTTTTAAAAGATAAAAAGAAATCAAAAGATATTGCATCCGGCAAATCTTATGCAAAAATCTCTTTAAAGTGTTAAAAAGCAAAGATATTAGTTTGAGGACTACAGAGCTCCTAATTTAAGCCTCATATGCATGTGAAAGTTGGACAATGAATAAGGAAAACCATAGAAGAATTGATGCATTTGTATTATGGTGTGGGGAAAGCATATTAAAAGTATCACAGACTTCCAGCAGAACAAATTTGGCTGGCATGAAGTGCAACAGATTGCTCCTTTAGATGTAGGATGTAAGGATAGCGAAACATTATCTCTCATACTTTGAACATGTTATCAGGAGGGATCAGTCCTTGGAGAAGCACTTTGTGAAGACCCCTAAAGGAGATGGATTGATACAGTGGCAAGTAACAAAGAGCTAAAATGTTAACAATTGTCAGGACGGTGAAGGACAAACCAGTTTTTAGGGATGTGCATAGCGTCGCTATGAATTGGAATCAACTTCAAGGTACCTAAAAGCAACAGGTTTAACCACTCTTGAGTAGTATTTTCTATATGCTTCAGAAATGATTATTTCAGAATGACCAAAATGGCCAAAAGGTTAGGACAAAAGGTTCGGACAGATGTGATGGAGGGAGTGCACGGTTTGGCAGGGAAAGAAAGTGATGTTTATGTGTAACGGAAACGGGAAACTGAAAGTCGACGTGAGGTAAAAGACTGGGAATGAAATGGAGCCTAGGAGGAATGCGTAACTTGCAGCAGGCTCAGCCGGCGCAGACACTGGGAAGTCTGGAAAGGTGTGTCCAGGAAGCCTCACTGGAGTGCTGTGTTAAGTGCGATTGAGTCGGTCCCGACTCTTAGCGACCCTGTATAGGGTTTCCGAGGAGCGGCTGGTGAGTTTCAACTGCCGGGACCTTGCAATTCAAACTTGTATTAACCTGCAGCACCACAGCTGTGCTGTGTAGAGGCAGCATTTTGGATAAGCTTGGCGCCTCCCAGGTAGATCCACGCATTACGAACACTGCTGGGTGCAGCTGGTGCAGCAAGTCAGTACAGATCGGTGAAACCGCGCTGGTCCCGCCTCGTTTCTTGCGTCTGCGACCCAAACGCTGGGCCGTCTGAAGTGTGGGGTAAGAACCTCACCCACTTCATAGGTCCCTGCAAGTCCCAGGCCCTCAAACAAACTAACCACCTTCAGGGTCGAAGACACAGGGAGGTGTTTTACCATATCTAACACATCTAGTCCTTAAAAGAGGCCTGACCCCAAGTCCAAAAAGTCGTGCTTTCTGATTGGCTTAGAGCACTAACGCAGGCGATCGCCGTGTGAGACCCGCTCTTTGATTGGGTCTTAAGTAAACAGTTTAGCACCAAATAAAGAGGCCTTCCGTCATTGGGCTATTATGTGGCTCTCCTTTTGGCTTCTTTGCCGACTCAATAAGCGTCTCTGAATCGTCGTCATGACTCTTAAATCTAGGTCTGTAGTTTGCCCCAGTGTTACTCGTCTCTAGACATGGCAAAGAGTTTGCAGAGTTCAACCAATCATATAACGTGTAGTTCTGGTTGCCAGGCAGATTATGCTAATAGAAACCCGCCTTCTATGCAGCACCCACTCTGCGGCGGGAAGAACCACCTGGAGGTGGCGGGGGGGTTTGATTTCCATCACCCCTAGAGAGAGAGGATCGGGGACCCGCTGATCTTCTAGCTCCTCTCACCCAACATCGTGTAAGTACCTAAAGGATTAAGGGAAGTGAATAAGCCAGGGTCCAGAGTACCCCATCGACTGGGAGGGTGTTTCTTCTTTGCTTAGTCCCACCCAAAATGGCGGCCCGCTCTTTCCGTGTCTCTAAGCCCGGCCGGGGCCAACCGACCGCGGACCCGGGTGGGGGGGAAATTGATGGTGGTGGTGGGGGAGAGAAATCCCGGCGGCACCGCCCGATGGTACAGTCCAGCCGGAGCTGGGACAAGGCACCTCACTCGGGGTGGGGGGTCAAACCATCTGCGCCTTCCAAGGGGAAAGGTGCACAAATCCCTAGTAGATTCCCTCCTGCCGCTGCATTCAGCAATGGCTTCGTTGCCTCCTGGTTCCTGCCTTCCCCGTACCCAGCCTCCTCCTGCGACCACCGAGCAGCTCGCTAGCTCCCCAGGACGCGCGCACCTCTCCTCCCCTGCCCGCATTGGTTGGGCCGGGACCGCCGTTGGGCGCCCAGAGCGCTCTGCCGCGGCGGTTGGGCGGGCGCTCGGAGTACTGCTGTCTCTGGTCCTCCCGCCGGACCTACGAAAGCGGCCTCGCTTGGTCGGGGCCGCGCGGGCGTAGCGGCAGCCTGGGCCTTGGGCGGGCGCTGTGCCTGGCTCTGTTAGGTGGGCGCCGCGCTTTGTCCTCTCCACCCCCACTTGCCGATTGCTAGTTCCTCCCCATTCTTTAGCGACCAGTTGCCCTTGCAGTGACTCGGGCAGACCCCTAGCTAGGGTTGTTGGAGGTCGTGTGTTTGGGGTTCGCCTTGGTAAACACTGTGTCTCTGGAGTGGACTGAGCTGAGGTCTGGAGGCCGCGCCCCTGCCAACCTGTGTAGCGCACATAGAGCGAAGCGCACACGAAAGGCCAGAACGTGGTGGTAGCGCGTTGAGGGTGGATAGTCCCCAACTGATCAACTTTGATTAAGCATTGTGCAGTCCACTGCCAGTTTCTAGATCTTCTACCAAATAGAACTGAATTGCCACTGCCCTCTACGCACTTGAGCATACTGCAGTTGAACTCTGTGTACCTTTAAGCCTTTTATGGTGGATTTCAGTTCCTTGAAGTTAAATTTTGTTCAGTGTATGTGTACATAAAAGCACATGGAATAGTTTGGGTGATGTCATCGAGGATTAAAGGTGTGCAGAGTCTCTAATTCATAATTTTACTCCTCTTCAAATCTTCACCTATTCAAATCTTGCCCTGTTTGTTCATTGTGACGTGGAAAGTTGTCTCTTAAAACGATATGGTTCTTAATCATTGTTAAATGCCTTCCAGCCAGTTCTGACTCAAAGGAAACCTGTGTAGGGTTGGTTACCTGGACGGGCTCAGGGGTTTGAACCTGCCCACCTTGCGGTTAGCAGTCGGAGCTCTTAGATCTACAGTGCCACACCAGGACTCCTCTTAACCATTAAAGACTACAAAGTCACCACTGTTTTATGGCTTCTTCCCTGTTCCTTTACTGTTAATCGGTTCACCATATAGGTACTGTGGGTTAAGGCACTGGACTGCAAAGGATGTTGTTATGTGCTGTCAAGTCGGTTCTGACCCATAGCGACTCAGCATAGGGTTTCCTAAGAGCAGCTGGTGAGCTTGAACCGCCAACCTTGCAGTTCAAACGGCTTTGCAGTCTGGCTTATTAACCCACAGCGCCACACCAGTACTGCAAAGGTTGTTGTTGTTGTTAAGTGCCGTAGAGTCGATTCCGACCCATAGCGACCCTGTATAGTGTTTCCAAGGAGCAGCTGGTGAGCTTGAACCACTGACGTTGAAGTTCAAACGACTTTGCAGTCTGACGCATTAGCCCACAGCGCAAAGGTAGCTGGTTCAAATTCACCAGCTGCTACTCTGGAACTCTACAGGGTCACTATGAGTTAGAACTGACTTGATGACATTTAACAACAACAAGAAGCACCAGAAATATTTCCACATTGATGAACCAAATTTGCTTTAAAACTGAAAAAACTATCCCTTCCCCCCCTTAAATTAATATTTGTTGGGGACAAAGCAGTGTTTTTTCAATTGGTGTGTTTAGAAAGTTGTCCCTCTGGTATGTTTAGAAAGTAACTATTTTACATTTAAAAATTTTTGAATCACTCTTTGCTGACTCCTGTTATTAATTATGGTGTTAATCTGATTTCTGTTTTGCCAGAGAAGCCATTTTCAGTTTCTTAAGTCTTTTGTAGTATGTGCCGCCATGTAAAGGAGCCCTAGTAGCGTAGTGGTTACAAGTCAGGCTGCTAACCTCAAGGTCAGTAGTTTGAAACTATCAATGGTTCCGCGGCAGAATGATGAAGCCCTCTGCTCCCGTAAAGATTTATAGTCTCGGAAACCCTATGCAGGGTCACTATGAGTCGGAACCCATTCCATGGCACATAACCATAACGTATTAATGTGTATATTGTCTATTATGTATCTGAATGTAATAGAACTTGTATTATTGATAAGATTCCTGTTCTCAAAGGCGCTGAAATGCTTTTACTTAGAGATTATGGTGGAATGTTGTTGTTGTTGTTGTTGTTAAGTGCCGTCGAGTCGGTTCCGACCCATAGCGACCCTGTACAGGGTTTCCGAGGGTGTAAATCTTTACGGGAGTAGAAAGCCTTATCTTTCTCCCGCGGAGCGGCTGGTAGTTTCGAACCGCTGACTTTAAGGTTCGCAGCCCGATTCGTAACCACTACGCTACCAGAGCTCCTATGGTGGAATAATAGCATATTAATCCAGTAAAAATTTTAATAGATTGGCACTCCATCTATTTTCATTTGCCTAAACTCATGGACTTTTTGTTTTTCCTTGTTTTAAAAGCAATACATGATCAATGTAGAAAACATAGAAAGAAGCAATATCTGAAGTAAAAATCACCTGAAGTATCAAATAGTTTTTGCTGATATTTTGATGTGTTTCAAGTTTTTGATGTGTGTGTATGGTTTCTGGGTGACACGAATGATGAGCATTTGTCCAGTGTTACAGGATAAGCACTGGACTGTTAACTGCAGGGTCAGTGTTTCTTTGGAAACCCTATTCCACTAGACTCAGGTCTATGGTACTTAATCACAACTAATCAGAAGATTGGTGGATCCAGTTTATCTAGCAGCCCCACAGAAGAAAGGTCTGGCAATGTACTGCCATAAATATAACCAGTAAAGCTCTTTGGGGTTTGGGGTTGCTATAAATTGGGGTTCAATTCTATGACACTGGATTATAACTTCAATGTTTTAATACATTTTATTTTTTGAAAGCATAACCTAGTTAATGGAGATACATTTGCGAGTAACCAATTTGATCAAAGGACAGAACTACTGAGGTATAATTTTGATTTTCTTTATAATTTTATAAGGAGCCCTGGTAACATCGTAGATTACCAGCTGAACTGCTAATTGCAAAGTTAGCAGTTCAAATCTACCAGTTGCCCTGCGGGAGAAAGATGAGACTTTCTGCTCCAGTAAAAATATACATCCTTGAAAACCCTATATAGGGTCTTTATGAGTTGGAACTTCATGAGTTGGAATCAGCAGCACAGAACCAATACCACAGCCACCTCCAATAGTTTTATATTTTAAGCATGGATAAGTACACAGTAACTGCATGATTTCCCTTGATAAAAACAATAAACTGTTAAACATCCTGTCATTGCAATGTTTAAAATGTTTAGTCAGAGTTTGTTTTAAATTGGAATACTGATATACTTTGTTCTGTTACCACTAAAATACTGCTCCCTGCAAAGAAGTGAAGATATACACACACCCTGTCCAGCAGAATTTTTCATCAGCAGATTTGATTGATTACTACTGACTCATGGAGTCCTGGTGTGGCGCTGCGGGTTAATGCGCTGGATTACAAGGTCTATTTGAATCTTTGAATCGCAAGGTCAGTGTTCAAGCTCACCAGCTGCTCCTCAGAAACCCTATACAGGGTCGCTATTAATCAGAATCAACTCTACGGCACTTAACAACAAAAGCAATGACTCATAGTGACCCTGTTTAGAGTTTCTGAGGCTATAAATCTTTGTGGGAGCAGAAAGCCTCATCTTTCTCCTGTAGAGTGGCTGGTGGGCTTTAATCTTGGACCTTGTGATTCACAGTCCAGTGTTTATACTACAGAGCCAAGTTTTTTTTAGAATGGTCTCAAGCTCAAATTCTCCTGAGGGTAGGATGTTATTATGGAATGAATTATAGCTCTCAAAATATTTGTTGTAAATCCTAGCTTCTATGCCTGTGGTTGGAGTCCTGGTGTGACGCTATAGTATAATGCACTGGACCACAAGGGTGTTTTGAACCTCATGGTCGGCAGCTGGTTCTCGGAAACCTCGTCACTATGAGTAGGAACTAATTCAGTGGAACTTAACAATAACATGCCTATGGTTGAAGCCCTACTGTGGCACTGTAGGATAAGCACTGGACTGCTAATCACAAGGTTGGAGGTTCAAACCCACCAGTGGTTCCTTGCAAACCCTGTACAGGGTCACTATGAGTCGAAGCCACTAGAAGGTACTTAACAACACAAAAATGCCTGTGATTATATTCCCATTTGGGAATGGGTTGTCTTTGTTATGTTGGCAGAATTAGTATAGGGTGCATTTTTTTAAAAAAGTTTTTATTGTGAATTGAGTGATGGTTTACATGGGAGAACATCAGATTTACATTCATCTTATCTATTGTGTTTCGTTTCATTGCAATGATTACAATCCCCTCCATACATCATCATTCAACAGCATTTACTTCCATTCCCTCAATTTTTGGGGGGAGATGTACACCGAAGCACTCAGGAATATATAATCATTCAAGCAACCAATGAGTATACCCTGCAAACCTGCCCACCAGCCGTCAGCACACAGACCCTCTCCCACTCTGAGACCAGAGTCCCCAGCTGCTCCATCTCTCCACATTATTGTCTCTGCCTCCATCTCTGGTGTCACTGCTTCTCTGGGTAGGGTGCCACACTGTGCTATTCTTTTCCCTTAATGATCCCAGGGTCCTCTGCTCCTGGACTGCAAAATCAACCACTCCTCTCCTTTTGTTACAAAACATCTACCTTTATATTTGCAACTCTCACAGTCAGTCCTGATAGCAATGATTCACTATTGTACCACATGAGTCTTATCCTCATCTCCTTTCACCAGCCCTGTCCAGACAGGTTGGAAACCACTAAGTGGAGATTCTACCTTCCCCCGCACCCTCTGAAACTAGGTTCCCTATTGAAAGCTTGTAAGCCAGTCACTTCTTGCCTTTGTACCCCCCCCCCCCCCCCCCCCCCCCCCCATTTTGGGTAGCCAGTGTCTAAGTTGCCTATCCCTGTCAACCCTGTGTACCGAAGGGGTGGCAATGATCCTTGCTGTAAAGATTCATTCCCTCTTTTGAGCTACTACATACATAAGTGTAGGTCAAATTCATCAAATTGTAGCAGTTTACTCTTTTTTTCCCTCTTCTTGTTTCCTCTAGTCGAGTTCTGATCATCCAGCCATTGACGCCAGGTCAAGTGGGTACTATCTGCAAGTATGGGTGTTCTTGTGCATCTCCCCTCACTTCATATCAGCTGGACGCTTCACTGTCCAACATGGTTGTCTGTGGCCATGTCCCTGTCCCTGGGCCCAGGAGTCTCCAGGTCTCACCATACTGCTGGCCAACCAGGTCTCAACCCAGGTTGACAGGAGTCTAATGCTCGTGGTCAGACTTAGCTCACAACGTCATTGCTATTTTTCCCATACTTCCCCTTCTCGGTAGAGCAGTGTGGTCACCAGCAGGACAACATGCCTGCTCTTGTATTCCCCTTGAGTCTCAGTCTTGGAAAGGGATTTGCTCTGAGGGCACCCAACTGCTTGCCTTGATGGCTCTCTGGCGAACAACTTGCTTGTTCTTGTAGTTTAGTATAGGGTGTATTTTGTGAAGACAAATGGAAATCTCCAAGGAACCAAGAAGCCAACAGAGACCTTCCTTCAGAGCTGACACAGAGAAAGCCTTTCTCTCATGGTGGTGTTCTGAATTCAGACCCACTGTGGTTTTTGTTATAGCAGCACTAGTTAACTAGACAGAATACTTTTCGACTGCATAACTTTGGTCATTCTTCTGGTTAGCACTGTTGACTCTTTCCTCTAACATCAAACCATTTACTTGGTTTGGTTCAATTACTGCTACAACATATCTAGGCTCTTTGTCAGTAACACTCTGAACTGGTGCCTCTCTACTTCATTTCCTCAGTGACACCTTATTACTGATCCTAAAACCTTATCTCAAGTCTCTTTCCAAAATTCTTCAGTGGATTCCCATTGTTCATACCTGTGTAGATTTCAAATTTCTGTAAATTATGGAAAGCCTCTGGAAGTTCTCTTTTCTTAACTTTGAAATAACCAGTTTAGGCATTTGAAGAGTGAGTAGTGGGAAGAGGGAAGTTTGCATAATCAATCCCAAATCACAGTTACAACAGTCTTGTTAAAAGGTGGTGAAAATAATGATAAAATTGATGCTATACAATAGTTTAAGCACTCCAAACATAAATTGCTGATAGGTTACTATTGTTTGCTATTCATTTCTTTGTTGAGCTCATTCATCTCAAGCATTAAGTATTGGAGCTAAATGCTCCCTTTTTAAACCAATGCCCTTCACTTTCCTAGTTTGATTAGCTGTTGGTGGAATCTGCAATCATTAGCTCACCCTCTTTGCTGCTGGGATCTTTAAAAGAGCTGTCCTTAGAGATGCACTACCCAATGTGGTAGCCACTTGATCTATTTTTAAGTGTAAATAGACATCAGATTTTTGTAAGTACAAAAAAAAGAACATAAAATATCTCAATGAAAAAAACAAAACAAAAAACCCGAGTAAATGTTGAAATGATAATAGATATGCTGGGTTAAATAAATATAATTTCACCTGTTTTTACTTTTTTAAAACTGTTGCTACTCGGAACAATGGTACTTAAAATATGCCTTGCATTTGTGGTTTACATGGTATTTCTATTGAACACTTTTCTTTAGACTTAATCTGATAAGGGTAAGGTTGTTGTTGTTGTGTTCCATCATGTCAGTTCCGACCCAACAACAACCCTACCTTTATCAGACTTGATCATATGCTACCTCCTGAAATGGTTGAACATTGATCATTTCTTTTTGGTACAGTGACTGTGTATTCCTTCCATCTTCTGTTGATGCTTTCTGCATCATTCAATATTTTGTCCATAGAATCTTTGAATATTTCAAGCCAAAGCTTTAATTTTTTTTTCATTTCCATCAGCTTGAGAAATGTTGTGTTCTTCCTTTTTGGTTTTCTAGCTCTAGGTCTTTGCACATTTTGTTAGAATGTTTGACTTTGTCTTTTTGAGCTGACGTTTGAAATTTTCTGTTCAGTTCTTGTACCTCCTTACTACTTTCATTTGCTTTAGCATCACTATGCTTGAGAGCAAGTTTCAGAGTCTCTTCTGACATCCATTTTGGTCTTTTTCTTCTTTCTTTTAAATATTTTATTGTGAATTATGTGATAGTTTACATGGGAGAACATTAGTTTTACATTCATTCTATCATATATCATCTCATTGCCATGGTTATAATAACCTCCATGCAATCCTTCCCCCGTACCCCCCAGGTCTTCAGCACACAGTCACTCTCCCTCTCTTTCTTGTCTTCTTAATGATGACCTTTCGATTTCTTCCTGTATGATGTTCTTGATGTCATCCCACAACTCTTCTGGTCTTATGTCTTTTGTATCTAATAATAAATCTGTTCTTGAGATGTTCTCTAAATTCACGTAGTGGTTACAAATTGGGCTGCAAACCGCAAAGTCCGCAGTATGAAACTACCAGCTGTTCCGCGGAAGAAAGATGAGGCTTTGTGCTCCTGTAAGGATTTACAGTCTCGGAAACCCTGTACAGGGTCGCTATGAGTCAGAACCGACTCCATGGCACATAACCACCACCATATTCAAGATCATAATTTGGCTCTTGTGGGCTTGTTTTAATTTTCTTCAGCTTCAGCCTGAACTTGCATATGACCACTTGACGGTCTGTTCTACAGTCTGCCCGAGGCCTGTTTTGGCTGATGATATGGCGCTTCTCTTCCTACAGATGTTGTCAATTTGATTTCTGTATATGCCATCTGGGGAGGTCCATGTGTATAATCGTCTTTTATGTTGTTTAAACATATATTTGCTGTGAACAGCTCCTTTCAGAGCTCTCTTTATAAGTGTAAAGGAATCCAATTGATTTTTGTATGTTGATATTCTACCCTGCCATTTTTCCAAATCATAAAGATGAATTGAAGGATAAAGATGAAACAGGGTTTTCTTGTGATTGTAGATGCCACTTAATTGGTTCCAACTCATAGCCACCATTGTTCAGTCCTGCACTGTCTTCACAGTTGTTGTTAAGTTTGAACCTGTTGTTATCGCCACTGTGTCCGTCCATCTTGTTGGGAGTCTTCCTCTTTTTTTGCTAACCTTCCACTTTTCCAAGAACAATGTTCTTTTCCAGGGACTGGTCCCTTCTGATAACATGTTCAAGATCTAAGAAATACAGTCTCACCATCATAGCTTCTAAGGAGCATCCTGGCAGTACTTCTTCCAAATGGTCAATTTCAGTTCACGGAATATCCAGGATATTGATCTTTATGTGTTCCATTTCATTATCGACAATTTCCTATTTTCTTAGATTCATGCTTCATACATTCCATGTTTAAATATGTATGCTTTTTGCTGCTGCTTCTCATTTTCAGTTGTTCCCCATTAGCAAATGAAGGTCCTGTAAGCTTTACTCCATCCATATCATTAATATCAACTCTATGTTGTGTAGGCAGCTCTTCCTCAATCATATTTTGAGTGTCTTTCAATTTGAGGAACTCATCTTCTGGCACTTATCAGACTATTTTACTGCTAGTCAGAAGGTTTTCAGTGAGTAACCATTCAGAAGTGATCCACTTGTTCTTCTTAATGTGCCTTAGTCTGGAAGCTCTTCTGAGTATTCACCGTGTGTACCTCTGCTGTTTAAAATACAGGTGGCATAGCTTCCAGCATCACAGCAATACAGAAGTCACCACAGTATGACAAACGGACAGAGGAGTGGTGGAGTGGTTTCTTAGGAAGAAGTTTTAAGATAATTAAACACTTCATTGGTGAGAAAAAGGCCAGCAAATGTGCGATGAGGATTTTTTTTCCCCATCGTATCTACTTATTCTTCAGGGATTACAAGGGGTATCCTAAGAGGATTTATCACCTTACCCTATCCACCTTACATCCTTGATCTTGCTATGTTAGACTTCGTTTTATTCCCCAAACTCAAAGAATATTTATAAGGAACATGACTTGAGTCCCTGGAGGATGCCAAAACCATTGTTTTAATGTGGTGTAAACAAAGAGTGCAGAATTCTTCAGATAAGAGTTAGAGAGATGGAAAACACTACTTCAGAAAGTATACACATGTTTATGAATGTTAAAAAACAGTGACTTGACAATTTTGATATTTTTCATAAAGGTTTTTAGGATTTTGTAGCTGCTCCCATTGTTGAGTTGACTAACCTGGCTCACAAGCCTGAAAGACCTTAGAGAACAAACAAATCTCCAAGGACAAGAAATGAATGGCTTTACAGTTAATTATAATAAAAGCAATTACAGTCTCCTAACCAATAAAGTTGGAGTCCTGGTGTGGTCCTGTAGGATGCGCACCTGAGCACCGGACCACAAGGTGGTTTAAATTGTAAGGTTGTCCATTCAGACTCACCAGTTATTCCTTGGAAATCCTTTTCAGGGTTGCTGTGAGTTGGAACTGACTCAATGACACTTAACAGCAATAAGAAAGCAGTAAAGGATACATCTTTCTAGTATTCTTCGCTTTCAGCCAAGATCTATCTGACATCAGCAATGATAACCTTCATTCCAGGAATCCGTATTGAATTTGTGGCAGCTCCCTATCTATGTACTATTGCAAGCATTTTTAAATTATCTTACGCAGAATTTTTTTGCATGTGATATTAATGATATTGTTTAATAATTATCACATTCTGTTGGGTTACCTCTCTTTGGAATGGGCATAGATATGGATCTCTTCTAATCGATTGACCATGTAGATGTTTTCCAACTTTCTTGGCACAGATGACCGAGTGCCTCCAGTGTTGAAATTTTTTGTTGAAACGTTTCAATTTGTAGTCCATCAGTTCCTGGAGCCTTGCCAGTGCCTTCAGTGCAGCTTGGGCTTCTTTTAGTATCATCAGATCTTGCTCATATGGTATACTTATTGAAATGATTGAACTTTGAACAGTTCTTTTTGAAACTGTGACTCTGTGTATTCCTTCCATTTTCTTTTCATGTTTCCTGCATCATTCAATATTTTGCCCATACAGTCCTGTAGTACATGACTCCTGTAGTCTTTCAGAGCCAGACAAAATCCTAATATCTGTCTGTTACAGGTTTGGACAGTGTTTTGCTAAACCAATGTGTATCTGAAGTTTAAGAGGCCTTGTCTTATGCTAACAGGTAGTCTATGCTTCCAGCTATCATCTGAGCTGGCTTATCCTGTTACAGGAGTCTTCAAGATTCCTTAGCTATGACCAGATAAATCATAAGTTAAAAAGAGCTTCCAAAATCCTATAAGAGAAAATTGGTAAAACACATCCTTTTTAGAGCTTGAAGTACTACAATGCAAAGAAAATGGAGCTTGAATTTGAGAGGGTTGTTTCCTGACTGCAACTCCCAAGAGTTTGTGGAGCAGTGAGCCCAAACAGCTCAAACAGCTCCAAAGCCTGGGTCCGCAAGTCCTCAGGTGTGCATGCTGCAGGAGATATATATATATTTGAATCCCACATTTATAAAATGTCATTGAGGAAAAGTCCAGTTCTCTTATAGGAATAATCCAAAGAGGCTGAATGAGGAATTGATGTAGCTTGAAACGTGGAGACTCAGAGTCCACAAAGTGAAACTATGTGCTTGCCCCCACATTCTGAGGGAAAGGTGAGCCTTTATACCCAACTGTGGGGAAAGCAATAGTGACCACAATCACAGGAGCAGAGATTACTGACAGTTACAAGACAATAGCAAGTTAAAATGCTGAAAGCTTAACAAAGCCATCCTTAAACATGGACTTCCTGGAACCAACCCAGCAAGCAAGCCTCTGAAATATCTCTACATACATTCCTTCCAGGGCATTCTGTGAAAGCGCTCTTGCAAGACCACTCTCATGAACATTTCTTTACAAACCACATCTTTGCCCTCCCCACCCCCCCCCACCCCCATTGTTTGCTAAGGATAATTTCAAGTTTTCAAGAAGTGGACAAGACTCCAAATCATAGGCTTAGTTCTTAGGAATGCAGAAAATAGAAGAAGCTAAAGTTCAACTCAGAAAAAAAAATTAGTGAACTTTTCCAGACAGAAGCTCTGCACATGTGCCGGCCCAACTTCTGCCTAGGTCCTAGTCCTGCCATGACTGGGTCTTTGGGGTGAGATGTACTTGAGCCAAGGACCATAAATTGTAGCTTCTAGGTGACATGTGTGTCTTAGGTCTGCTCTGGCATGGCCAAAGAAACACCAGGCAAGGTAGAACTAAGCAATAAAGAAGCAAAATGCCTCATCAATGAAGCAAAGGAAAAATGGCAAGAAGAAGACTGTAGTGATGAAGGTAGCATGCAGAGTACATGCACCCAGGCAAGACCAGAGAGCCCCTGGAGGATGGCGACCCAGAGGATGACAGAACACTGGATGACAATGAGCTGGCCAAGTACAATTTAGACAAATAACTATAGGACAGAGACCCTATGCTGAAACTCTTGCTCACAGTCTATGGGAATAAGGGTCAGGATCCTCTAAAAGAAATGGAGAACTATGAATGTGAAGATATATTGTTTAAGCCCATGATTATCTCATAGTTTATGGTAGAACTGAACAGGACCAGTGCAATTTGGAGGAAAATGTTTATAATTAAGAAGGAAACTTTTTATGCACACCATCATATAATAATGCAATTGTTTGATTTCTTGACTACTGCTTACATAATATGAAGAAAAACGTGACATTAGGATTGGAGGAAGACTCATTAACAACCTGCGATATGCCAGTGATACAATCTAGCTTGCTGAAAGTGAAGAGGACTTAAAACATTTACTGATGAAGATCAGCGAGCACAGCCTTTGGTATGAATTACATTTCAACGTAAAGAAAACAGAAGTCCTCACCACTGGACCAATAAACAACATTCTTGTCAAAGGAGAAAAGATTGAAGTTGTCAAGGACTTCATTCTTCTTGGATCAACTATCAACACTCATGAAAGCAGCAGTCAAGAAATCAAAGGACGTATTGCATTGGGCAATTCTGCTGCACAAGACCTTTTTAAAGTGTTGAAGAACAAAGATGTCAGCTTGAGGACTAAGGTGTGCCTGACCCAAGCCATGGTATTTTCAATAACCTCATACACATGCGAAAGCTGGACAGTGAATAAGGAAGACTGGAGGTGAATCGATGCTTTTGAGTTACGGTGTTGGAGGAGAATACTGAAAGTGTCATTGGCTGCCAAAAGAACCACTAGATCCATTTTGTAAGAAGTGCAGCCAGAGTGCTCCTTGGAGGCCAAGATGGCCAAACTTTGTCTCTCATACTTCGGACATATTGTCAGGAGGGACCAGTCGCTGGAGAAGGATATCATGTTTGTTAAGCTAGATGGTCAGAGAAAAAGAGGAAGACCCCCAATGAGATGGATAGGCCAAGTGGCAGCATCGATGGACTCAAGCGTGGCGACAGTAGTAAGGTTGGCCCAGGATTGGGCAGTGTTTCGTTTTGCTGTGCATAGGGTTGCTATGAGTCAGTACCGACTCAATGGCACCTAACAACAACAACAATAGATGAATTTCTTCCATTGCCAAGAAGAAGCCTCTTTCATCCAAAAGTTTTATTTACTGAAGAGATAGTGCTTATATTGCAGACTCAAAGGCCTTCTAACCACCAAAGGTAACATGAAAAACAGAAGAGAATACCCATTTTCATGTCCCTGGAATGAACAAGGCTTGGCCTATTCCTGAGTAGCTCCCAAATCTTCACATATATGTCAGCTGAAGAAGTCACAAGACAGACAGCCCTTGATTTGACTACTTAGGTCAAGACCAGAGATTTCATCACTATGTGCATTTAGTATAAAAATGGGCTTATCTGAACGTGTATCCAAATTATATACAAAGACTTTGTCTGTACTGGCCAATAAATGACACAGGCTGAAGTGATTCCATGTTACTCTCTCAGTCTGCCCATGGAACCACCATATTCTATGGCTTTCATGTGGACTTCGGCAGTCATACAAAATCACCGATTTCCATATGATCCAGAAATCAGGGTCTATGCTTCAAATAGATGAAACTGCAGTGTCTGGACCTTTTCTGCATGCACAGCAAGGCTAGCTGAAGGCTTCTCCAAGGACATATCCCACAGAATCACAGTCTTGACAGCAATGCACTTGCCAGCACATTTCTGATGAGCTGGTCAAAGATAACGATAGCATTAGTATGTGCTTCTGTTGAGGAACTCTTCTTTCCTTTAACCCTTGTAAGCCAGTCACTTCGTGCCTTTATCAGCCCTTCATTTTTGATATCCACTGCCTAAGTTGCCTGTCCCTATGTACCCTGTATACCTATGTACTTTGATGTGAAGACTTCTTCCCTCATTGGTATTTAGAGTTACTCCCTCTATGAGTATAGGTCAAGTTCATCAAATTGTAGCAATTTACCCTTGTTTCTTTTATCAAAAATTGGTTTGGTCTTTTCTTTTTAATCTTCCTCTAGTGGAGTTCTGATTATCAAGCCTTCGAGGCTAGGTCAAATGGATACTATCTGCAACTTTAGGTGTTCTTGTGCTACTCCTCTCACTTCCTATCAGCTGGATGCTTCACTCTCTCTGGTGTGATCTTAACTTACGTAATTACCAACAGTTGTACTGTTCTCAGTATATCATTGCCCTGTGCCACCTTTAACAAACGTCATTGCACTGTAGCTCCACAATGAGCCTGTGAGTTAGGTAAGATAAGTGAGTTGTATTATTCCTTTTGTCAAGATAAACATGCCCTCAAAGCATATATTTTCGTACTGCTCCATACTAAGAAAACACTGAAGACGTATCCTGACAGCTCTTGTTGTTAAAGTGCCATCCAGTCAATTCTGACTCAGACTGATGGGGTTTCGCAGGAGCTGCTGGCGGGTTTGAACTGCTCTTGGCAGTTACAATTCCATTAGTTATCCTACAGTGCCCAACTACTATCCAAACGAGTTCAAACTCACCAGCTGCTCCTCAGAAATCCTATTTAGGGTCACTATGAGTCAGAACCGACTCGGCGACTTTAACAACAACAACATCAACAACAAAATCCTGAGTGGTAGAAAATTAATCATTACACCAGAGAGTGGTGGTTGTGGTGGTTATGTGCTATGGAGTCGGTTACGTACGACTCATAGCAACGCTGTGTAGTGTTTCTGAGGTTGTAACTCTTCACAGGAGCCAAAAGCTCATCTGTCTCCCATGGAACAGCTGATAGTTTCAAACTGCTGACCTTGGGGTTAAAAGCCCGACTCAAAACCACTACACTACCAGAGCTCCTGTCCTATAATATAGTAGTTTTATTAAGATAGAGGAGGTCGAAATTTAGTAGACTGCAAGTCTTCATTGTAATTGGGACTTCTGGTGTGGTGCTATAACATCAGCACTGGACTGTGAGCTATAAGGTTGGTAGTTCAAACCCACTCTCAGCTCCTTGAAAACCCTATACAGGGTTGCTATGAGACAGAACCGACTCGATGGCACTTAACAACAACAATTATAAGCTAATAAGACAGACTTTTCATCAGGGCAGTGATTGCTTCAATAATGTTTCATATTTTATCAATCTGGGCTTATCATGTTGTTAACAACATACTTGTTTTTGGACACTCTTATGTTTCACATTTTCAAACAAGGGGCTTGGGAACAGGAATGAGGATTTGAACATAAGTAACAAATGAAGCCCACATTAACCTGTTGAGCTGAGGGAAGATAATTGAATGTGAAGGAAATCACTTCAAGTCCATATCCATCAGTGTCATGTTTCAGTTTATTTGAAAACATTGCAGTTTTTTCAGGACTTGAGGTAGATAAGTACACTGTTTTCTTCTGTATTATACACATGCTGCTAAGTGCCATCCAGTCTGTTCTGACTCATAGCCACCCTGTATAGGGTTTCTGAGCAGCGGCTTGTGAGTTTGAA
>NW_006408740.1:1972188-1977132 GCF_000296735.1 Chrysochloris asiatica
TCTAGAATAATTTTCCTTCAAGCAATTTTAGTAGTTAGTATCCTTCTCCACCCCTCACCCCCATCTAAAACATTTTTTAAACGTTTTTATTGTGAATTAAGTGATAGTTTACATGGGAGAACATTGGTTTGGTTTTATACTCATCCTATTGTATTTCGTTTCACTGCAATGATTAAAATCCCCTCCATTTCATGCATCATCATTCAATAGTATTTGCTTCTATTCCCTCTTTTCTTTTTTTTTTTAATGTACACAAAAACACTCAGAAATATATCATCATTAAAAAACCAACCAAAGGGCACATTCTGCAAACCTGCCTCCTGGCTGCCAGCACCCAGTCTCTCTCTTTCCATGAATCTAGAGTCCTCAGCTGTTCCCTCTCTCCATGTCCTCATCTCTATCTCCATCTCTGGTGTCACTGCTTCTCTGGATAGGGTCCCACATTCCACTTATGCTCTTCTCCCTTGATGGTCCCAGGGTCCTCTGTTCCTGGACTGTAAGATTAACTACTCTCCCCTTTTTATTACAAAACTTATGCCTTTACAGTTGTGACAGCTTCAATTAGTCATAATAACAATCATTCACTTTTGAATTGTAAGAATCTTATTCCCATCATCTTTCACCAGACCCATCTAGTACAAGATGAAACCTATTCAGTGGGGTTCTACCTTCCCCCACATACTCTGAAACTAAATTCCCGCTTGAAAACTTGTAAACCAGTCACTTTGTGCCTTCATTGCTTCCCATTTTAGGTAGCCAATGTCTAAGTTGCCTGTCCCTATCAACCCTGTGTACAGAAGGGGTAGGACTGATCCTTGATGTGACGATTCCTTCCCTCTCAGTTGGTATTTTGAGTTACTACATCCATAAGGAGCTCTGATAGTGTAGTGGTTACCAATTGGGCTGTGAGCCGCAAGGTCAGCAGTTCGAAACTACCAGCTGTTCTGCGGGAGAAAGATGAGGCTTTCTGTTCCCGTAAAGATTTATGGCCTCGGAAACATTGTACAGGGTCACTATAAGTTGGAACCAACTCCACAGCACATAACAACAACAACCATCTAGTTGATGATAAAGACCACCTAAATTAACCTTCACCTTAGCCTTTTTAGAATTCTTAGACATGAATACCACAGGCATTTTAAGAAGATGATGGTAAGCTGTGTATTTTGAAGGAAAGTGCAAGGATTCATGCTAAAATTGTTGATTTTTTTTAAGTTGGTAACTTTGAACATTAAATATTTGTGTAAGAATATTTTTTGGTATCACTTAGTTGGAGTAAGAATTCAGAGCTCTAATCTTTCCCCAAGGAGTCCTGGTGGCACAATGGTTAAGGCTTGACTCCTAACTGAAAGGACCTGTGGGTGGAACCAACAAGGAACTCCATGGGAGAAAAGACCTAACAATCTGATCCTGTAAAAATTACAGCCTAGGAAACTCAATGGGGACAGTTGTTCTTTATCCTATAGCGTCACTATTAGAACCAATTCAGTGACTCAGAACAACAGTCTTTTCCCCTGTGCAATGAGAGGCCTTGTGGTCTCATTGTAATCACTCCCTTAAATTCTTCTAGAATGATTTTCCAATAAGGTACTATTCTCATGATACAATATTTTTCTTTCCAGTTGGCCAGATTTGGCTAAGCATCACATTACCTGGAGAGGTTTAAACATAAAAGATTCCTGCTCCGTTCCTTTCCTCTCAATTGACTAAATCAGTCTAAAGGAGTTAGACCCTAGAATCTGCTTTTTCACACAATTCCCTTGGTAATTCTGTTAGTGAATTCTGGGAACTGTAGTCCAATTGAATAATGTTTAAGTTCCTAAATTTGCACTGAGGTCTTTAATAGGCCTTACTCTCAGAGTCCTGGAGACCACTCTGTTTGATAATTGGTAAAGCACTGTACCACGAGCTTGGTTTGAACCTTAAAGTAGGCAGTTCAAACTCACCTGCCACTCCTCAGAGCAAGGTGGCTGTGAGTTGAACCGACTCCACAGCACTTAACAACAACTCTCAGAAGCTTTTCTCTCATAGTTACCAGTCCTTACTCATGCCCTCTCCATTTGTCTGGTCTCTGGATTTTCTTAAATTGTTTTCATCAGAAATGCTCTCATTTACTCTAGTAGCATGATATAACCCATATACCACGTTGGTTTCCTTTCTATCAACCCTGCTGGAATTAATTTCTCTTTCTTCAGGTTTTTGCTGTGTATGCCAAACTGCTTCCAAGAGAGTTTGCATCTATATAAAGTGCAATATTCACTTTCTTTTTTTAAAAAAAATAGCTTTGCCTGCCATACAATTTACTCATTTAAAAGATATAGTTCAATTAATTTTATTGGGCAAACTATCATCACAGTTAATTTTAGAACATTTTCATTACCACAGAAAGAAACCCTGCACCTTTTAGCTATCACCCTCCAAACTCCCCATCCCTTCCCTGCTCCTGGCAACCAATCTATTTTCTGTCTCCATAGATTTGCCTATTCTGGAAATACGTATAAATAGAATCATATAGTATGTGGTCCTTTGTGACTGGCTTTCATCATGCTTTTAAGGTTCACCCATGTTGTGTGATATATCAGTACTTATTTTTTTGTTAATTAATAATGTTATCCATTCGTTGGTTGATAGACATTTAGACTATTTTCACCTTTTGGCTATTAGAACAATGCTACTATGAACGTTGCAGTCTTGGTGTGGCACTGTGGGTTAATGTACCAGACTGCAAAGCTGTTTGAACTGCAAGGTTGGTGGTTCAAGGTCACTAAGTGCTCCTCAGAAACCCTATACAGGGTCACTATGCCGAATGATTTGACAGCACTTAACAACATCCTCGGAAACCCTGTACAGGGTCGCTATGAGTCGGTTCCGACTCCACGGCACATAACAACAACAACAACAACAACAACAACTATGAACATTTGTATACAAGTTTCTGTGTGGAAATGTGTTTTCCTTTCTGTTGGGTATATACCTAGGAGTGGAATTGCTGGTCCTGTAGGGTAAGCACTGCACTGCTAACCATAAACTTGGTGGTTCAAATCCACTAGATATACCTTGGAAACCCTATACAGGGTCAATATGAATTGGAACTGACTCGATGGCACTTAATAGCAACAACATGGTAGCTCTTTGTTTAGTCTTTTAAGGAACTGCCAAACTGTTTTCCAAAGTGGCTATACCATTTTATAGTTCTACCAGTTATACATGAGGCTTCCAATATCTCCATATCATTGCCAATACTTGATATTCTTTGTCTTTTTCATTACAGTCACCCCAGTTGGTTTAAATTAGTATCTCATTCTGGTTTTCATTTGTATTTCCCTCAAGACTAATGATGTTAAATATCTTTTCATTTGCTTATTTAGCCATTTGTATATATTCTTACAGAAATATACTTTGTTCCTTAGCTTATTTTGTTGTTTTTGATACTCTTTTTTTTAAAGTTTTTATTGTGAATTGAGTGATAGTTTACATGGGAGAACATCAGCTTTACATTCATCCTATCGTATTTCGTTGCGCTGCAATGATTACAATCCCTTCCATGCAACCTCAAACAACCAAAGGGTACACCCCATAAGCTTTACCTCTGGCTGTCAGCACACAACCCCTCTCCCTCCCTAAGACCAGAGTCCCCCGCTGTTCCATGCCATGGTCTCTGTCTCCATCTCTGGCGTCACTGTGTCTCTGGATGGGGTCCCGTACTCCACTCCTTTCCCTTGATGGTCCCAGGGTCCTCTGCTCCTGGACTGCAAAATCAACCACTCCCCTCCTTTTGTTACAAAATGTCTACCTTTATGTTTGCAACTCTAACAGTCAATCTTGATAGCAATTATATTGGTCCTGACAGCAGTTATTCACTATTGAACCACAAGCGTCTTATCCCTGTCTTCTTTCACCAGCCCCGTACAGACAGCTTGGAAACCACTCAGTGGAGAGTCTACTTTTCCCACACCCTCTGGAACTAGGCTCCCTCTTGAAAGCTTGTAAGCCAGTCACTTCTTGCCCTCCATTTTGGGTAGCCAATGTCTAAGTTGCCTATCCCTGTCAACTCTGTGTACTGAGGGAGTGGGAATGATCCTCACTGTAAAGATTCGTTCCCTCATTTGAGCTACTACATCCATTAGTATAGGTCAAGTTCATCAAATTGTAGCAGATTACTCTTTTTCCCCTCTTCTTTCTTCCCCTAATTGAATTCTGATCATCCAGCCATTGACGGCAGATCAAGTGGGTACTATCTGCAAGTATGGGTGTTCTTGAGCATCTCCCCACACTTGATATCAGCTGGACACTTCACTCTCCACTCTAGTCATCTATGGCCATATATATCCCTGTTCCTGGGCCCAGGAGTCCCCAGGTACTCCTGGCCAACCAGGTCTCAACCCAGGTTGACAGAAGTCTACTGCTCATGGTCAGACGTAGCTCACAACTTAATTGCTGTTTTTCCCCCACTTCCCCTTATTGGTAGACCAACATGGTCACCAGCAAGACCACATGCCTGCTCTTGTATTCCCCTTGAGTCTTAGTCCTGTAAGGGGGTTTGCTCTCAGGGTACCCGATTGCTTGCTTTGATGGTTCCCTGGTGAATAACTTGCTTGTTCTTATAGTAGTCGATCAGATTGCCGTTATTGTTTTTTTGTTGTTGTTTTGTTTTTTGCTGAATTCTGATGATGATGGTGATGATTTTAATGATTTTTTTTTTTCTTAAATGTTTTATTGTGAATTATGTGATAGTTTGCATGGGAGAACATTAGTTTTACATTCATTCTATTGTATATAGTCTCACTGCCATGGTTATTATAATCCTGTCCATGCAATCCTTCTCCCGTACCCCCCAGGTCTTCAGCCCAAGGTCACTCTCCCTCTCTGGATCTAAAGTCTCCAGCTGCTCCATCGCTCCACGGAATCACATCTGGCTCCATTTCAGGCATCACTGCTTCTCTG
>NW_006408740.1:1983849-2077764 GCF_000296735.1 Chrysochloris asiatica
AAAAAAAAAAAAAAAATCTGTAGCCTAATATGAGGTGTCTTTCCCTCCCTACAGCCCTCTCTTTCTCTTTCCTCTGTTAAAAAACAATACAATAGGCAAACAAGAAAAGTTCAAGGCCTGCTTTTGGGCTGAGTAATTGTCGTTCGTTTGGTTTTAAGTGGATACTGTCTCTTTAAATTTCGAGGAGATCTGTGCATATGCGTAGTAGAACCCTCCGAGGGTGGCGCTGGAGTATCTACTAGCTCAGGCACCCTTATAGTTACCAGAATGGATGTACACAGACAGCAAGGTACCAACGATAAGATACCAAAAAAAAAAAGAAAAAAAGAATGTCAACACCTCTATATCTGCGGCTCTGTCAGGTGTCCGTGGCTGCTCTGAGCCTTTCACCACTTGGTTCCACACAAAATGGCAGCTCCTGGAGCAGCTGAGCAACCTGAACCAGGAAGCAATGGATTTCTTCACAAACTCCCCAGCTGTAAGTCTTCCAATCTTCTAAATAATCCTTTATATGTGGTTCAGAGTACCCAGACCTTTCCCTGAGCCTTCTTGGACCTGTATTCTGTGTTGTTCTTGGCAGAGCTCGTTACTACACTTCCACCTGATCCGCCATCTTTTTCCGGAAGTCCCCATTATTGTTTTTGATTTTTCCTGCTGGTCTTTCTTTCAAGAAGTGTCTTCTGTTCTTCTAGCCATTCCAGACTGGTCTGCGTGTCCTTTCAAGTGGAAAGTTTCCACCTCAGAAGATTCTGGATGGAGTTCAGGATTCCACTGATGGTTTTATGCAATGCAGAGGCTCCACAGGAAGCTCCATTTTAGGTATTCCAATCTGTTATAAAGGCGTTTTGGTAGCTTAGTGGTTATGAGTTGGGCTGCCAACCTCAAGGTCAGCATTTCTAAACTACTAATGGATCCGCGGGAGAAAGATGAGGTGTTCTGCTCCTGTAAAGATTTACAGCCTCAGAAGCCCTGTGTAGGATCACTATGAGTCGGAACTGACTCCACGGTATTTAACAACAACAATAACAATCAGTTATAGGGCTTACAAGCTTTCTATTGTGATGTTTCTGGCTATTCCTTTCTCTTCTCCTCAAGTGTCTATTTTACAATAGTAGGCAAGGGAAACCAAGATTCAAAAGATAGCTACCTTTGCTTATTTTTAATTGGGTTATTTGTGTTATAGTTATTGAGTTGTACAGATTCTTTACATTGTATAAAGTTGTAACAATTTTATTACGCATGGTACCCAGTGCCTCGGTTTCCTCAACTGCAATACTTGTCTCATGAAATAGTACATGTAAAACACGTGGAATAGTTAGTTCATAGCTCTGGTAAGTGTTCAACATGTGTCATATCATTTATCTGGGTTTATCATCTTTTTAATTCAATTCTTCTTTCTGACCACTCTAGTTTTTGTTTGTTTTTCAAAGTTTTTATTGTGAATGAGTGAAATTTTACAGAGCAGATCATCAGTTTTACATTCAACAAATCATATACTTCATTTCATAGCAATGATTGCAATCCCCTCCATGTAACAGCATTTATCCCACTTCTTCTCTGTGATTCTTGTTTCCATCTCTCCTCCTTTCCTAAATGACCACTCTGTTGGATAATTACGAGCTAGAAAGGTGAACAACCTATATGTTCAGAGTGGACAATATTTAATATTTACTCTCATTTGTCTGGAAGAGAGTCCTGGTGTGGTGCTGTAGGATAAGCACTGGACTGAAAGGTTGTTTGAACCACAAGGTTGTCAGTTCAAACTCACTAGCTGTTTCTTGGAAAGCTTATTTAGTGTCACTATGAGTCAAAACTTAACAACAGAAGCAGGTCTGGTACTTAGTGTTCATCATTATATAGCTCTGGTGATTTGGTTGTAGCAGTCTACCTGGGAGTAGTTGGGAACTGGAGAACTTGTTTCAAACTAAAATAAATTCGTGTGTATTGCAGGAAAAGTCTATTTGTAGTAGGAAAATTTGTTTAGGATAAGCTAAAATAGTAAGTTGACTAGACAGTAAGAGAATTGGTCATTTTTGTGGTTGGCTAGTTGAAGGTCATTTTGACTACTTGAAGGTCATTTAAATGTGTATATGTACATGACACAGGCCCACCCAAGGAGGAAATACAAGGGATCTTCAAACAGTTCATAGACAAATTCCATTTTTTTCCCCATGAGTTTTTTGAGCTCCCCTGTGCTATTTTTTTCCCCACTTTACACTTACATATTTATTCAACAAATTCTATTAAAATAGTTTAAAAACATTGGGAACTTGTTGTGTTGTTATTGTTGTTAGTTGCCGTCAAGTTGGTTCCAACTCATAGCAACCTTTGCACAACCGAATGAAACACTGCCCTATCCTGCCCCGTCCTCATAATTATTGTTACCCATTTTTGCTGGTATCACATTGCTGCTTGGTGACACTCTTTTTTGCTGCTGCCAAATTGCTGCTCCCATTGTGTAAATTCATCTCGTTGGAGATCTTCCTTCTTTTTCACTGACCCTCCACTTGACTAAGCATGGTGTCCTTCTCCGGGGACTGGTCCCTCCTGATAATATATCTGAAGTATGAGAGATGAAGTTTCGTCATCTTGACTTCTAAGAAGTATTCTGGCTATACATCTTCCAACACAGATGTCTTTGTTCTTCTAGAAGTCCATGGTTCTTTTAATATTCTTCTCCAACACCGTAACTCAAATGAATCGGTTCTTTTATGGTCTTCGTTCCTTTTTATGAGTGCATATGAAAGATCACTTCATTACAAAAGTCTGCATTTTCAGCTGTGCACAACTGCAACTTTACATAAATGCCACAGATGCAGAATATGGTTTTCTTGCTGAAAAACCTATTTAAAAGAGGGTGGAGATAAAGGAACTCTGGTAGCGTAGTGGTTACGATTCGGGCTGCGAACCTTAAGGATTCGGGCTGCGAACCTTAAGGCCAGCAGTTCAAAACTACCAGCTGCTCCACGGGAGAAAGATGAGGCGTTCTGCTCCCTTAAAGATTTACAGCCTCAGAAACCCTGTACAGGGTCGCTATGGGTCGGAACCGACTCGACGGCACTTAGCAACAGGAGAGAAATGCATAAGAAACTCAGTCCAGTGGGAAAATGCAGAACATGCATCATTGGTGTTTTAAGAGTCAGAATTGGACAAGGCCTGCCCTGTCATAGGAAGAGCTAAAGGAATTACATAAAAACGAAGGTGGGCTTATTATTATGGTGTTGGAGAAGAATATTGAAAGTACCATGGAATACCAGAAGAACAAACCTGTATTGGAAGAAGTACAGCCAGAATGCTTCTTAGAAGCCAACCTGGCGAGACTTATCTCTCATACTTTGGACATGTTACTGGTAGGGACCTATAGGATCCTGGAGATGGACATTATGCTTGGTAAAGTAGAGGGTCAGCAAAAAAGAGGAAGACCTCCACCGAGATGGATTGGCACAGTGGCAGCATCAGTGGGCTCATGTATAACCAGAATTATGAGGGTAGTGTAGGATCGAGAAGTGTTTTGTTCTGTTGTGGATTGGGTCGTGATGAATTTGAAATGACTCGATGGCACCTAACAGTAACAACAACAATAATGACAAAAGGCAGCTTGCTAACCCTAACATCGGGACTGGTCAGTTTTGCCATCTCGCTAAGTGAAATGAGCCATCCTGACTACCACCAAAAAGAAGAGACAGGAGTAGAGCATGTCCTTTGACCTGGAGTACTTGTTCTGGGAACCTCCTTGTTCCAGAGGCAGAAAACTGTAACACCAGAGAGGGTAAGAATCAGTGGCAGCAGAGGCAGCACAACCAGGAGAATAGTTGAGAAAGTACAGTGGCTTCCCAGACCATAGAAAAAGAAAGTTGAGCACCTGTGGATGGAGGCTTGCTGGTAGAGTGGAGTACTACCAGGCACTTGACAGACCTATATTCCCCAACACACAGAGTGAGAAAGCTGGGGTGCCTCTGGACACTTATTGCCAAAGCTAAAGAGGCACTGCTTATGTTGATGAACTTAAGATTCAATAAAAACATGCACATTGTTTAACTTTTAGTTGCTTTGAGTAGCTTAGTAAGTACTTAGTACACTTAGTATTTAGTATAGTACCTTTTTCTAACTTAGTACAGTGCTATGCTCAATAATTGGGATGGAAGGTGTCTTCAGTTTTACCCTTTTAAGTTTGTTTATCTCTTCCTGTACGTAGACCAAGAGACAGTTCCAACAGAACAAGGGGTCACTGAATGGTTTAAAATCAGAAAAGGTGTGTAGCAGGTTTGTATTCTTTCACCATACTTAATCTATCTGTGTTCTGAGCAAGTAATCAGAGAAACTGGATGATACAAAGAAAAATGGGCCATCAGGATTTGAGGTTATGTGCAGATGATATAACCTTGCTTCTTGAAAGCGAAGATGACTTAAAATACTTACTGATTGAGATCAAAGACCACAGCCTTCCGTATAGGTTGCTTTTCAATGTAAAGAAATAAAAATCCTCACAACTGGACCAGCCAATAACATCATGATAAATGCAGAAAAGATTGACGTTGTATAAGGTTTCATTTTGCTTGGATCTACTATCAACACTAATGCAGAACATCTCGTTGTGCTCAGGGTCACTATGAAGTTGAAATTGGGTCCATGGCACCTAACGATAACAAAAGCTTCACATTGTAAAGGTTGCCCGTTGCTTTTGTGTTCTATGATTTTAAAAAAATAAAGCAATATGTTTAGTGAGTCTGGTTATATTTTGATTATATTATGCCAAATTTACCATATGACAGTGTTTTTCTTAATGGAGTTACGCATTGCATTACCCGTTGCCTACAAGTTCTCTCTTTTTTTTTTTAAGCTTTTATTGTGAATTGAGTCATAGCTTACATGGGAGAACTGGTTTTGCACTCAATCAATTGTATTTTCTTTCATTGCAATAAATATAATCCCCTCCATGTGTCATTGGTTAACAGTACTTGTCTGTATCCCCCCACCCCTTTTTTTGATATACACAAAAACACACAGGAATATGTAATCGTTTGAACAACCAAAGGGCACATTTTGCAAGCCAGCTTCCTGCCCACCAGCACACAACCTTTCTCATTCTATGAGTCTAGAGTCCTCATTTGTTCTACCTCTCTTTGTCATCACTTCTGCTTCCTTCTCTGGTGTTGCTGCTTCCCTGGTTAGGATCCCAAGTTCTGCTCATGCTCTTCTCTCTCTTGATGGTCCTAGGGTCCTCTGTTTCTGAAATGTAAAATTAACTACTCTCCCTTTTTTATTACACTTCTACCTTTACAGTTGTGACTATCACAATTAGTCATGATAACAATTACTCATTATTGAATCGAAAGAATCCTATCCCCATCTCCTTTCACCAGATCCATATAGACAAGAAGAAAACTATTCAATGGAGATTATACCTTCTCCCACTCCTTCTGAAACTAAATTCCCTCTTAAAAACTTGTAAGTCAGCCACTTTGTGCCTTTATAGCCCCCACCCCCACCCCACTTTAGTTAGCCAGTGTCTAAGTTGCCTGTGCCTATCAACTCTGTGCATTGAGGGAATAGGTTTGATCCTTGATGTGAAGACTCCTTCCCTCTTGATTGGTATTTTAAGCTACTACAGCCATAAGTAAGGAGCTCTGGTAGCGTAGTGGTTAAGAACCAGTCTGCAAACTGCAAGGTCAGCAGTTCAAAAGTACCAGCTGTTCCACAGGAGAAAGATGAGGCGCTCTGCTTCCATAAAGATTTATAGCCTCGGAAACCCTGTTGCTATGAGTTGGAACCGACTCCATGGCACACAGCCACCACCACCACATCCATAAGTAAACATCAAATTCATCAAATCATAGCAATTTACACTTGGTTCCTGTATCAAATTTCTTTATCTTCCTCTAGTCAAGTTCTGATCATCAAGCCATCCAAGCTAGGTCAAATGGGTACTACTATCTACAAGGTTGGACATTCTTGTGCACCTCCCCCCAATTTCATATCAGTTAGATGCTTCACTCTCAGCTCTAGACACTAGTTAGGCCAGTGTCCATAGGCTCAAGAGTTCCCAAGTCTCCCCAAACTTCGGACCAACCAGCCCTTCTTCTCTTTCTCATCTCAAGGTCAATAGGAGTCTATGGAACGTGGTCGAACTCAGCCGTGTCTTCATTACTGCCTTTCCCCCACTTCCACTCACAAGTAGACCAATGTGGTCACCAGCAAGCTTTCAGGCCTGCTTGTGTGTGTTCCCTTTGAGTTTCAGTCTTGGTAGGGGGTTTGCCTTAAAGAGATTAATGGCTTGCCTTGATCGCTCCCAGTTAAACAGCTTGCTTGTTCTTGTAATAGCCAAATAGTCTCTTTTTAATTTTTTGTGTATGCTGATTTTTCTTTCAGGAAGTATCTTCTGTTCCTCTAGCCACTCCAGGTTGGTCTGCATGTCCTTTCAAGTGGAAATGTCCCACCTCAGAAGGTTCTGGATGGGGCTCAAGATTCCACCTATAGCTCTGTATTCTACAAAAGCTCAAGTTCTCAAGTTTTTGAACAATACAGTAATAAGGCAAAAGGGGAAATCTTTTTCAGTCTTACTCCTTTGGGATTTTAGTTTTGCTCAGTTTTCCACCAAGGCATTTTGGGTCTTAAGACATGATCCTAGAGAAAACAGATGCCCAACTTGCTGCACCTACTTTTTCCCTAAAGACATTTCTTGGTTCTTGGGGTAGGGCAAGAGACTGTGAAGTGGTCAGGGGATTGCTAAGAGGATCTGGGGAGGTAGAAAACTTTAGAGTTCAAGGCTGCAAAGGAAGCCAGAATTGAAAGGGTCAAGATTTCAGAGATGAAGAAGGTATGAGAAGAACACTTGACATCCAACCCTGGTTTTCCCCTTCAGGCATTTAATGACTGCTGGTCCAGAGACCAAGAAATTAATCACTAAGGTAGCTGAAAAGCAGAGTGGAGTTTGCAGTCCAAGCTGCTGGGGAGACAAGAACTATATAATATAGTTTAGGATTTGTAAAGGAAGGAGGGGATCCTCAGGATCTCAGTTACAACTCCTGGAATGTCAAATGTAGGAGTTTCTATCTTACAGAAACTGTAGCCTGGAGTCAACTCAGCTGAATTGAGGTTCTCTGCCTTCTGCAGTAAGAACCCTGATTGTGCTGTGGGCTAGGCATTGGGTTACTAACCTCAAGGTTGGCAGCTCAAACCCACCTGTCACTCTGAAGTAGAAAGATGAGGCTGTCCACTCCTGTAATGATTTGCAGTCTTGGAAAGAAACCCTATTGAGGCTGCTGTTAGTCGGAATCAGTGATGGCAGTGGGTGGGCCTTCAGCAGACTACCTTGGGAGAAGCTGCTATGAGCTTTTTGGAGTGCTGGTGGTATTCTACTTCTTGATTCAGATGCATTTACTTTGTGAACTTCTATGGCACTCTCACCAATGATACTGGAGGGCAACTTTTCCTCTGTTGCTTTGAGATTTCAACCAAAAATCTTGTGAGAGTAAAATAGAGAATGCCCTGATGGTTTCTCTTTGAAATTGCCTTCACATTTCACCAGCCAATAGCTGTTCTTTGTTAGAAGGCAAAGGCAAACATCAAGGGGTATAATTCTTTAGAACTGGTACCTAATGCTGATTCCTTTTGAACTCCCAAAGATTTTAATGTAGAATTGGCAGCCCCAGGCCCCCAGCAGGTCTCTTAGCTTAGGTTTTTATTTTCTTTAAGTGAATGGTAAAAGTTCCTTTGAAGGACCTGGTGGGGGTTCTAATGTGTTGCCAACAAACTACCAAATGGGATGGGAGGACCAATCAGTTGATTTTTTTGGTACATGAAAAGTTTTTATCTGAACAAGGAAAAATAAGTCCTCATTTCTTGGGTTAACATGGAGATGGATATGCTGTGTGTCTCATTGAGACTTGAAGGAGTGCTGAAATGCTGACTGGAACCGACCTATTCTTTTATAGAAGAAAACCCATAGGTGACTGTCTGAAGCACTTTGTGCACAAGAAAAATGTGCAAAAAAAAAAAAAAAAGGATTCTTTGCCTGGTGTGAATATTTCTGCCTGAGAAATTGAAGGGTGAAGTGACAAATAAATGGAGAGTGACCAGAAGGCCAACATGACTATTTCAGACCTGTCCAGCATGCTTGCTTCCCATCCTTTCTTTTGTCTTCTATGTTACCTAATCAACTTTAAAACAAAACAAAAAACCTGACTCAATTGTCTTCTCTTCTGTTCAAAAACAAATTAGGAAAATTCCTTTAGAATACTTGTTATTGTTTTGTTAAGTGCCTTCCAGTCAGTTCCACTCATAGTGACCTGGTATAGGGTTTCCAAGGAGTGGCTGGGGAGTTTGAACTGCCACCTGGTGCTTAGCAGTCCAGTGCTGACCCTACAGCATTACATCAGGACTCAAACAAATCAGTTTCATAATTTAAAAAAGTTTAATTTACATTCAAATTTGTCTGCTATGAATGATTTACTTGTCTGGTTTTTGAAGGTTTTTCTGGAGATTCTTTTTTTCCTTTTCTTCCTAATGGCATAAAACTTTGTTACTTGGCAGAGTTTATCTGTTATCTTGAACATATCATTGTTTGCTTAATTGTATAGAGTTTCAGAGGAGCAGTTGGTGGGTTAGTAGTTCAGTGCATGTCTTACAAAGTTAAATGGGAAACACTTCAGTAGAAATACTGGAGGACCCCATGTTTATCACTTTTCATTATTGCCACTTACATCGAAACATTTTCAAATCTATAATCATGTCATTACAAAGAAGTTTTTGGAATCTTGATACTGCAAAATGGTGGCTTTGCTGCCTGGTGCACGAATAGCCAATTACTCAGAGACCTGGGGTATGGTAAAGCAAGCAAGACTTAATGTGTATCTGATCTATAGGAGGTAGAGGAATTGGGTGTTGTCCAAAGACTGCCTCCCTAAGGAGAAAGGGGAAGAGGATTTATAAGGATTTGGGGCATGGGGTGAAGATCTGAGGACCTCAGGAACTTCTTCATTCTGCTTATCTCAAGTTGTGCTGGTCCCTCAGGGAAACTTCAAGAACTTCTTTATTCCTATAATAGCCTTCTGGGTGGGTGTTGACTACTGATTAGCATAAGGAAAGTTAGGACCAAGGCTAGCACTAATGACATCTTTCCTTACTAGATGGAGTCACTTCAGCCAGATGAGGCGTCCGTCTGACCAAGTCTTTTGTATTGTTTTTGTTTATCAAAAGCCTTTTAAGCAACTTAGACATTGGCTACCTAAAATGTTGTTGTTAGGTGCCATCAAGTCTGTACCAACTCATAGCAACCCAATGCACAGCAGAACAAAACACTGCCCAATCCTTTGGCTAACTTCACTACTGTTGCCACGAAAAGTCCAACGATGTTACCACGAAAAGTCCAACGATGCTGCCACTTAACCAATCCATCTCATTAGGGGTCTTCCTCTTTTTCTCTGACCCCTGCACCTTAACAAACATGATATCCTTCTTCAGTGACTGGTCCCTCCTGACAATATGTCCAAAGTATGAGAGATGAAGTTTGGCTAACTTGGCCTCCAAGGAGCACTCTGGCTGCACTTCTTCCAACACAGATCTGTTGGTTCTTTTGGCAGCCCATGGCACTTTCAGTATTCTCCTCCAACATCATAACTCAAAAGCATTGATTCTACGGTCTTCCTTATTCATTGTCCTGCTTTCGCGTGCATATGAGGTTACTGAAAATACGATGGCTTGGGTCAGGCACACCTTAGTCGTCAAGCTGACATCTTTGCTTTTCAACACTTTAAAAGATCTTGTGCAGCAGATCTGCTAATGCAATATGTCCTTTGATTTCTTGACTGCTGCTTTCTTGAGTGTTGATGGTTGATCCAAGAAGAATAAAGTCCTTGACAACTTCAGTCTTTTCTCCTTTGATAAGAATGTTGTTTATTGATCCAGTGTAAGGATTTTTGTTTTCTTTACATTGAGATGTAATCCATACCGAAGGCTGTGCTCTTTGATCTTCATCAGTAAATATTTTAAGTCCTCTTCACTTTCAGCAAGCAAGGTTGTATCATCTGCATATTGCAGGTTGTTAATGAATCTTCCTCCAATCCTGATGCCACATTTTTCTTCAAATAATCCAGCTTCTCGGATTATTTGTTCAGCATACAGGTTGAATGAATAAGTATGGTGAAAGAATACAACCTTGTCGCACACCTTTGTTAATTTTAAACCATTCAGTGTCCCCATGTTCTGTTTGAACAACTGCCTATTGGTCTAGGTACAGATTCCTCATGAGCATAATTAAGTGTTCTGGAATACTCATACATCTCAATGTTGTCCATAGCTTGTCATGATCCACACAATCAAAAACCTTTGCATAGTCAATAAAGCACAGGTAAACATCTTTCTGATATTCTGTGCTTTCGGCCAAGATCCATCGGACATCAGCAATGATATCCCTCGTACTGTGGCCTCTTCTGAATCCGGCTTGAACTTCTGGAAGTTCTCTGTTAATGTATGCTTGCAGCCGTTTCTCTTATTACCTTTAGTAAAACTTTACTCAGATGAAATATCAAAGAGATTGTCCAATGATTTCTGCATTCCGTTGGGTCGCCTCTCATAGAAGAGGAATGGTGTTGCATTCATTGTAAAAAAACGAACCTAAAATGAGTGGGCAATAAATGCAGGAAATGACTGGTTTAAAAGAGGGAGTTTAAGAGTGTGTTTGGGGTGGCTTAGAGTCCCCACTGAAAATTTTTCATCTTGTATAGATGGGTCTGGTGAAAAGAGAAGGGGTTAAGATTCTTATAATTCAAAAGTGAGTAATTGTTATCATGACTAATTGCATCTGTCACAACCGTAAAGGTAGACATTTTATCATTAAAAAGGGGAGAGTAGTTAATCTTACAGTCCAGGAACAGAGAACTCTAGGACCATCAAGGGAGAAGAGCACAAGCAGAATGTGGGACCCTCTGGTAGCATAGTGGTTATGAATTGGGCTGTGAACTGCAAGGTTAGCAGTTCGAAACTACCAGCTGTTTTATGGGAGAAAGATGAGGCTTTCTGCTCCTGTAAAGATTTACAGCCTCGGAAACCCTGTACAGGGTCACTGTGAGTCGAAACCGACTCCATGGCACATAACAACAACAACATCCAGAGAAACAGTGACACCAGAGATGGTGGCAGAGATGAGAACATGGAGAAGGAGAGCAGCTGAGGACTCTAGATTCATGGAGAGAGAGGGACTGAGAGCTGGTGGCCAGGAGGCAGGCTTGTAGAATGTGCCCTTTGGTTGGTTCTTTAAATGATTACATACTTGTGAGTGTTTTTGTGTACATCCAAAAAAAGCAGAGGGAACAGAAGCAAAATATTGAATGATGATGCATGGAGGAGATTGTAACCATTGCAATGAAATAATGAGTGTAAAACCGATGAATGTTCTCCCATGTAAATTATCATTCAATTCACAATAAAAACTTAAAAAGCCTTTATGAAAGCCTAGTTTCCCTATTTGCTTTCTCAGAAACCCTTTTTAGTTCCCTATGCGTATTTCTCCTAACTCAGCTCAGGAGTGTCTCTTGTTTGTTCTTTGCTTCCTAGTGGATTAAACAGGCTTTCTTTTAGAGGGCCTGTGGGCTGGTGGCTGTGTGCTGGTGGCCAGGGGGCAGGGCAGGTTTACCCTTTGGTTGTTTGATGATGCATGCAGGGGATTGTATTCATTGCAGTAAAAGGAAATACATAGGATGAATGTAAAGATAGTGTTCTCCCATGTGAACTAACACATAATTAACAATAAAAACTTGAAAAACAAAAAAAGTAGTAACTGAGTTGTAGAAATACATCTAGGCTTTGTTCTAGCATTGTCTAATCACCGACATTGTAACAGATGGTTCCCTAAACTTTCATTTCAATTAATTTGTGAGCAAATAAGCTTTTTAATTTTTATTGCTTAGAGAATCAAATAGTCATAAATATGAATAACAGTATGTAAATAACTTGTTAAGGAGGCATACGAAGTGTCATTAATCAATTTAAAATCAGCCTTTGGAATTTTATGCATAGCTAAGGTCTGTCCTGGTGTGGCACTGTAGGGTAAGTACTGGACCACAATGTCAGTTTGAACCGCAAGCCTGTTTTGAACTAAAAACTTGGTAGTTGCTCTTCAGAAACCCTATACAGGGTCCCTGTGAGTTAGAACGGACTGAATGGCACTTAATAACAATAAAGATTGTGGACCACACAAAATTGTCAACCTAAAAATTATCCTGCTGTATTTAGTCAAATGTTTAATGAACTCACCCCTAATGGTTACGGTCAGCCTGCGAACCCAAGGTCAACAATTCAAAACTAACAGCTGTTCCACGGGAGAGAGATGAGACTTTCTGCTCTCGTAAAGATTTACAGCCTCAGAAACCCTGTACAGGGTTGCTATGAGTCGGAACTGTCTCCACGGCACAGAACAACAACAATGTGATGACTGGAGTCGTGGTGTGGCACTGTGGGTTAATGCGCTGGACTGCAAGGTTGGTTTGAACTGCAAAGTCAGTGATTTAAGCTCACCAGCCACTCCTCAGAAATCCTATACAGGGTTGCTATGGGTCAAAACCGACTCAATAACAAATGTGATGACTGGAACTACAGTTACCATGGCACTGGCCACACCAAATATTCCAGGGCCAGATGTTCCTTATTGCTGTGCTGGAAGAACAATCAGACAAAAGAATTTAAAAAATCTGAAGAATGCCCAAGAGTTATGTGGGACACCATGGAAAGGAACAATTCACCAGTTATTAGAATTCCAGAACAGGCAGAGATGATAAAAAGTGCAGAGAGAATTGTTGAAAAGTTGTTGGAAGAAAACTTCCCATACATCATGAAAGATGAGAAGATAAGCATTCAGGAAGCTGAATGAATCCCAAACAAGAGAGATCCCAAAGAATCCTGAGAGCAGCTTTAGAAAAACAAAAAGTTATGTACAGCAGAGAAGCAATAAGACTGAGCCCTGATTTTACAGCAGAAACCATGCAGGCAAGAAGGCAATGGGATGACATATACAAAATTCTGAAAGAAAAACATTGCCAGCCATGTAGTGCTATAGAATAAGCACTGGACCACAAGGTCAATTTGAACCACAAGGTCAGTGGTTCATACTTACCAGTTGTTCCTCAGAACCCCTATATGTAGTCACTGTGAGTCGGAACAGGCTCAACGGCACTCAACAACAACAAGAATTATATGTCCTTCAAATATGACAGCGAAATTAGGACATTTCCTGATAAACAGAAATTAAAGGAATTGTAATGACCAGAACAATTTTACAAAAGAACTAAAGACACTCACTCACTCATCTCTGCCAAGAAATTTGGAAGACAACTATCTGGCCAGCTGATTGGAAGAGATCCGTATTTGTGGCCATTCCAAAGAGAGGTGACCCAACGGAATGTGGAAATCATTGGACAGTATTTTTGAATACTCATGTGAGTATTGATATTTCATGCGAGTAATATTTATTAAAGGTAATACAGAAACGGCTGCAAGCATACATTGACAGAGAACTTCCAGAGGTTCAAGCCGGATTCAGAAGAGGTCGTGGAATGAGGGATATCATTGCTGATGTCCGATGGATTTTGGCTGAAAGCAGAGAATATCAGAAAGGTGTTTACCTATGCTTTATTGACTTTGCACAGGCTTTCGATTGTATGGATCATGACAAGCTATGGACAACATTAAAAAGTATGAGTAGTCAGGAACACTTAATTGTGCTCCTGGGAAATCTGTTACTGTACCACGAGGCAGTAGTTTGAACAGAACATGGGAACACTGAATGGTTTAAAATTAAGAAAGGTGTGCGACAAGGTTGTATTCTTTCACCATACTTATTCAACCAGTATGCTGAGCAAATAATCTGAGAAGCTGGGTTCTATGAAGAAAATGCGGCATCAGGATTGGAGGAAGACTCATCAACAACCTGTGATATGCAGATGATACAACCTTGCTTGCTAAAAGTGAAGAGGACTTAAAACATTTACTGATGAAGATCAAAGAGCACAGCCTTCAGTATGGATTACATCTCAAAGTAAAGAAAATAAAAATCCTCACCACTGGACCAATAAACAACATTCTTATCAACGGAGAAAAGATTGAAGTTGTCAAGGACTTCATTCTTCTTGTATCAACTGTGAACACTCATGGAAGCAGCAGTCAGGAAATCAAATGATGTATTGCATTAGGCAAATCTGCTGCACAAGACCTTTAAAGTGTTAAAAAGCAAATATGTCAGCTTGAGGACTAAGGTACGCCTGACCCAAGCCATGCTATTTTCAGTAACCTTATATACATGTGAAAGCTGGACAGTGTATAAGGAAGACAGTAGAAAAATTGATGCTTTTGAGTTATGGTTTTAGAGGAGAATATTGAAAGTGCCATGGGCTGCCCATAGAACCAACAGATCTGTGTTGGAAGAAGTGCAGTCAGAGTGCTCCTTGGAGGCCAAGATGGCCAAATTTCATCTCTCATACTTTGGACATATTGTCAGGAGGGATCAGTCGCTGGAGAAGGATATCATGTTTGGTAAGGTGGAGAGTCAGAAAAAGAGGAAGACCCCCAGTGAGATGGATTGTTCCAGGACCCTGCAGTATTTCATTCAGTTGTGCATAAGGTCGCTATGAGTCACTACTTAATGGGACAACAACAACAACATGGACTGCTAGAAGAGCAATTACATCTATGTTGGAAGAAGTATGGCCTGAATAAAGCCAGGATGGCAAGACTTCTTCTCTCATAATTTAGACATATATTCAGAAGGGACCAGTCCCTGGAGAAGGACATCATCCTAGGTAAAATGGAGGATCAGCAAAAAAGAGGAAGATCCTCCAACAAGCTGGACTGGCACAATGGCAGCATCAATAGGCTCAAGCTTAACAGTCATTGTGAGGCTAGTACTGGAGCCGGCAGTGTTTTGTTATGTTGTACATAAGGTTGCTGTGAGGTGAAAATGACTCAGTGGCACCTAACAACAGCAATGATGTAATTATGGGTCACATTTCATTCTTCTGAAATTGGCTTTCCAGTTTTGTCAGCCCATTTTGTTAAAGAGACTTTCTCTTACTCATCTAATGTGTTTTGACCCTTTGTCAAAGATCAACTGAATGTACGTGAAAGGATTTATTTCTGGGTTCTCAATTCTGTTCATTGGTATGAGGGTTATTCTCAGTTCATAAATGTATTCAGGAGTTTCAAAAAAAAAAAAAAAAAGATACAAAGGATATTGTATGGACTGAAAACCAACAACAGATGACAATTGCCTGAGATTACCATACATGACATCACCTAGATCTCAATCCAGATCTAGAAGTATTTAAAGTAAAACACACCTAAAAGACTGAAAATAGGGAGCCAGAGATATCAATTTATAATGAAGTCAATTATGAAGCAAAAAGAGGGAGTAGTGTATATACAGAACTTCCAAATGGCAAGGAAGTCAAGTAGATTTCAAGATAAAACAAATTGTTTTAAATTGGAAAAAAATTAATAAATTATAGGATAGCCTCAAAGAATATTAATACACCTACATATCAAAATTAAAAAAAGAGGAAAACCAGAAAAATGTAGTAAACATTAACACGACAGAAATGAAGAAAATGAAAACAAAACTGACAAACAAAAATGAACTTAGTGCAGAGAATTATGTGGAACAAAGAAAAGCAGCAAAAACAACAACAAGTAAACACAGCACAATGACTACAATAAATTCATACCTATTGATAATTACACTGAATGTAAATGGATTAAATGTACCAGTTAAGAGACAGAGCAGAATGGATTAAAAAAGAAAAAAAAAGAAAACAAAACAGAATCCTTCAATGTGCTGTCTACAAGAGACACATCATAAAAATAGAGGCAGCGTAAACCTCATATAAGGAACTCCGTAGCGTAGTGTTTACGAATTGGGCTGCTAACCTCAAGATCAGCAGTTCGAAGTTACCAGCGGTTCTGCAGGAGAAAGATGAGGTGTAGTGCTCCTGTAAAGATTTACAGCCTCGGAAACCCTGTGCAGGTTCACTATGAGTCGGAATCGACTCCATGGTACTTAACAATAACAACAAACTTCATTTGCATGTGAAAGTTGGACAGTAAGTAAGGAAGACCGTAGAAGAATTGATGCTTTTGAGGTATGGTGTTGGAGGAGAATATAGAAAGTACCATGGGCTGCCCATAGAACCAACAGATCTGTGTTGGAAGAAGTGTAGCCAGAGTGCTCCTTGGAGGCCAAGATGGCCAAACTTTGTTTCTCATACTTCGGACATATTGTCAGGAGGAATCAGTCACTGGAGATGGATATCATGTTTGGTAAGGTGGAGGGTTGGAGAAAACGAGGAAGACCCCCAATGAGATGGATTGGCCAAGTGGCAGCATCAATGGCAGCAATAGTGAGGTTGGCCCAGGATTGGGCAGTGTTTCATTCTGCTGTGCATAAGGTATCTAATGAGTCGGCACTGACTCGATGGCACCTAACAACAACAAATGCTCATCAACAGAGAAATGAGTAAACAAACTTTGGTACATAAACACAATGGAACAATACACAATGTTGAAGAAGAACAATGAATCTACAAAACACCACAATATGGAAGAACCTGTAGGACATTATGGTGAGTGAAATTAGTCAATCACAAAACGTCAACTATTGTATGAGACTAATGTTATAAAAGGAGCTCTGGTAGCGTAGTGGTTACGAATCGGGCTGCAAACCTCAGGGTCAGCAGTTTGAAACTAACAGCTGTTCCGCGGGAGAAAGATGAGGCTTTCTGCTCCCATAAAGAATTACAGCCTCGGAAACCCTGTACAGGGTCGCTATGAGTCGGAACTGACTCCACAGCACATAACAACAGCAACAACATTATAAAAAGTTAAAAGGTTTTGTTAATGAAACCAACTATTAGTGATGGTTATGTGGGGAGAGGGAAGGGACAATTATTCATTGGCTAGAGAATTACATGGGTAACAGGACAGACAATATATAAGAGAGAGGTTAGTAGAGGAAAAGATGAAGGTAGTGGAAGACACAGGGAAGAATATAATAGTTAAAGTGAATAGAGGTAAATACTGTTAACTTTGGTACATGGGGAGATTGCAATCATTGTAATGAAGCAAAATACATGATTTTCTGAATGTAAAACTGATGATCTGTAAACCTTCACTCAATGCACAATAAAATGCTAGAAACCAAAAATGCTTTAGACAATATAAGAAATATCTTGTTAGACTTATCTAAATTCATTCCAATAGAAATCTAATGGTGGCAGTGCAGTGTAGGGATGGGGTAAGAGGACTGGAATCTGTTGAAAGTCTTAGGTTTTAATTTTTGCTATCTCTTACCTGCTGTGTGACCAGAAGTGATTAATTTAATCTCTCTGGTTCTTCTAAAAAATAGAAGTTGCTTCACATGAGCATTTCTCATACTTGTTGCTAAGTGCCATTGAGTTGGTTTCAACACATAACAACCCCATATAGAGTTTCTGAGGAGCAGCTTGTGGGTTTGAACTGCCAACCTTGAGGTTCATAGTCCAGTACTGATCCCACAGCTCCACATCAGGATTCCGTTCTCATACTATCCTCCCTCAAAACATGAGTGTTTTAGAAGTTGTCCAAGATGTTTATACATTTTAATAAAATAAAGGATTGTTGTTGTTAGGTTTCTTTAAGTCAGCTCTGACTCAAGGCAACCTTATGCGTAACAGAAAGAAAAATGACCCAGTCCTGCATCATCTTCATGATCATTGGTATATTTGAGTTCATTGCTAGGACTATTGTGTCAGCGCATCACATTGAGGGTGCCCCTTGTTTTTGCTGACCCAAACATGAAATCCTTTAAAAATGATTGGCTTCTCTTGATGACATGTTCCAAATAAGCAAGCCAAAGTCTTCTTGTTCTCACTACTAAGGAGCATTCTGTTTGAACCTTTAAAAAAACCTATTTGTTTTTTTCTTTTTAAACTTTTTATTGTGATTTGAATGAAAGTTTACAGACAAGATCATCAGCTTTACATTCAACCAATCGTATACCTTATTTCATCTCAATGATTACAATCCCCTCCCTGAAATAAGTATCTTACTGCCTCCCTGTGTTTCGCCATTTACATCTTATATTTCACACATGATCAAAGCAAAATATTTGATGTATACATATAAAACAGAAACTATGTTTTCATTTAAATGTCCAAAAGGCACATTCTGCAAGCCAGCTTCCTGTCTACATACATACAGCCTTACTCAGTCCATGGGCCTAGAGCCTGCAACAGCTCTGTCTCTCCATGCTACCTCCTTTGTCACTGTCTCTGCTTTCACCACTTTTGTAGGTAGGGATCTCATGCTTCACTCATGCTCTTCCTTCTTGATGGTCCTCGGCTGTCTGTTTCTAAAATGAAAGATTAACTACTCCACACTTTTAGTTGCATATCTTTTACAATTTCAGTTTTAATAATCACAATTAATCCTGCTAATAGTTACTCACAATTGAATTATAAAATCCTGTCAGCATCATCCCGCAATCCCTTTCACAGATCCATCTGCAAAAGAGGCAAACTGTTCAGTGGGGATTCTACCTTACCACCTTCATTCTGCAACTAAGTACACTCATGAAAGCTTGTAAGCCAGACACTTCATGCCTTCTTAGGCCTTCTTAGCCCCCGCTCCCCCCTTAATTGATAGCCAATGTCTAAATTGTCATCCCTATCAGCCCAGTACACTGAGGAGACAAGTGTGTTCCGTGATATGAAGAATCTTCCATTCTGGTTGGAATTTTGAACAACTGCATCCATAAGCAAAAGTCCAGGTCATCAAATTGTAACAATTGATACTTGCTCGTAGTATCAAATGTCTTTATCTTTATCTGGTCAGCTCAGCCTTAGCCATCTAAGCCAAGTCAAATGGGTACCAGCTGCAAGTTTTGGAGTTCATGCACACATCCCTGCACTTCAGACCAGCTGACTCCTTCACTCTCAGCTCTAGCTCCTAGGGGCTATGCCAGTGTTCATGGACTCAGGAGATCACACAACTCCCTAAACTGCAGACCACCTATCCCTTACTCTTCACTCTTTCATCTCAAGGTCAGTGGATGTCAGTGGAACATGTCTTCATTACTGCATCTCTCCCACTTCCACTCACAAGTAGACCCAGGTAGTTACAAGTGAGCATACTAGAATGTTTGTGGGTTCTCTTTAACTTTCAGTGCTAGAATGGGGTTTTCCCTGATGGGCTGACTTTTCTTGCCTTGATGTCTCCAAAGGAAGCAGCTTGCTTGAAACTCAAAAAGCCGAACACTCCGCTTTTTTCTGAAGGTCTTTCTTTCAATAAGTATCTTAGTTCTCCCAGCAGTTCTGGATTGGTCTGTATATCTTTTCAAATGTGAATGTACCAACTCAGAAAGTTCTGGGTGGGCCTCAGGATTTCACCAAATAAGACCCCATGCTCTTCACAAACTTAACAAGAAGCTTATTTCTCTGGGCAAATTCTAATTCCTGTTTTAGCAGATCTAATTAGTTATAGGCTGAAGGTGGGCTTACAGCGCTTCTGTAATTCTCATTATTAATTTCTATCACACACATATATCTATTTTGCAGCAGTACATGGGAAACAAATATCCACAAGGCATTTAAACACATAAACTTTTTTTTCCTGCCTTTAACCCATTCAGCCTTTGTCTCAATCCATGTATCTACTCACAAAACACTGTTGTTTCAAGGTTGTGTATATATCACTATTTACCTCTATCCCCTTTAGCCCATGCATACCTCCCTGAGTCTTCCTCTATCTTCATTATTCATCTGCTACCTTCCCTATTCTTATGTATTGTCCTCCCCATCATCCTAGCTAACATGTGCCTACCCTCTAGCCAGTGAATTACTCTTGCCTCCATCTGACACCTGGTAACCATCAATGAATGTTTCTTTTAGTAGGGAAACCTTTTCTTAAGCTTTTACAATATGGTCTCATGCAATTCATGTTGTTGTTAAGTGCCATCGAGAGTCAGTTCTGACCCATAGCAATCCTGTATAAGGTTTCTGAGGAGCAGCTGGTGAACTTGAACTTCCAGCCTTGTGGTTCAAACCGATTTTGCAGTCCAGTGCATTAACCCACACCATACCAGGACTCCTTGCTGCTCAAAATGACCTCCACATGGCCCAGTGCTTATTCTACAGTGTCACACCAGGACTCCTATTTTTTCTTTATACATAGAATAAAATTGCATTTTTCAGTAGCCAAGTGAAGTTTCATCATTGATCTGCGTTCAGAAGGGTTTCCTATCTGTTTTTGATATGAAGAAATTTTTGTGTTATATTTCTTTGTTAAAATGGTTATCTACATGCTGGACTGCAAGGTTGGTTTGAACTGCAATGTTGATGGATCATGCTCACAGCTACTCCTCAGAAACCCTATCCAAGGTTGCTATAGGTCAAACCTGACTTGACGGCACTTAATATCAACAACAAAATATACTTAGGTTATGGGTGTCTTTATGGGTGAAGATACTGAGGTTTAGAGAAACTAACAAGTTGCCAAAAGTTTTAAGTAGCAGATTCAAGATTTTAACCCAGATTGTCAGATTTCCAAGTTTCTAATTTAGTGCTATAGTATTTTTGGTACCTCATTAGTAAGTTTAAGCAGTACTCTTTAAAACAGATATTACTTTCTATAAAACTGTTCCTGAGGATGCTCTATTTTATACTTAGGTCAGCAAAAGAACCATACATATTCATTCAAAGAGAGGTGAAAGATGGGGGTGGGGTTTGGGGGAAACACTTACTGTATCAAGTCTGAGAGCCTTTGGGCCCTGGTAACATAGTGGGTTATAAGGTGGGCTGCTAACTGCAAGGTCAGTAGTTCCAATCTACCAGCTGCTCTGTGGGAGAAAGAGGAGTGTTTCTGCTCCTGTAAAGATTTACAGCCTCAGAAACCCTATACAGTGGCACACAGCCACCACCATCTGCACGCAGTGTTTGCCTTGGGGGAATCTTCCTGTATATAGGTACTTTTGCCGTAGCTCAGGGCGAGGAGTGTGTGTGTGTGTGTGTGTGTGAGAGAGAGAATGCCCAGTAGCTAGCCAGCCTTTTGGCACTCACCTGCTCCCTACTCAGCCCTGTTTGTGTTGCCTTAATGTGACCTCTCTGCTTGTTAGCACTGAGATAACTCTGGTACTTTGGTATTTCTGCATTTCAGCAATGATGGGTACATGTGTGGGTAACAGCAGCTCAGAGAAAACAATAAAAACATTCTGCTTCCACATCCCTCTGTGGTGCCTGGTCCCCTTCTGTTCACAGCTCCCTCCTCTCTTTCCTTTCTCACAGTTTTCATGTGCATTGTGCAGATCCCTCTAGCTCCCTCCAGCCTTATCATGGCATGTCTAGTGTTGGGTTTCAGGGTGTGAGCCAGCAGTTTCTGCTAGTTTGTCATTTTGTTATGAGCCAGAAAAGCTTATTCGTAATTGCATTATCTGGAAGTGCTTTCCATATAAATAATGATGTATCTGGCATATGAAGTATGCATTAGAGCTTAAATTCTAAAGCCCTTGGTTTGTGGGAGGCTGCTGTCTACAGCAGGAGCCATAACTCCATTGCAGTCTTGACATAAATTCAGAAGCTATTTGAGTTCTTTATGTTACTTCCTCGTGGTTGCTGTCCATTAAACCAGCAATGTGGCTTTGCTAGACAAGTTCTGGGCAAGCTCAAGGAGGGATAATTTGCCCTCAGGAAGAGTGTGGTTGAAAAGAGACTGCAGAAAGATGCTTACACAAAGAACTAGAGACATGTCTGGGCATTTACCCAAAGTAGTCAATTAGATCCATGTTATCTGATGTACATTAAAGGCTGGGGGTCCTGGCACTGTCTTGCAGCCCCCTTGTGGCTTTGACTTAGGGTCACAGGATTCTGAGTTATTTCCTATACCAAGGTATTCAAAGCCCCAGAACAATCCTGTAACATATTTTATCCAGTAAATATATACATACACACATACATTTACAGATCACAGTCAAGGTCCTTTACCTGTGTCTGAAGTCCTTTCTCATCAGTCGTGATCTTGTGATGATTTTCTTAGTTCTCTATAGTATTTGATGAACACCATGGCTGAGGATTGGCCTTCATAGCCTCTGAACTGTGTGCATGCTGAGGTTTCCCTTATCCAGGTGATTGTTTTTTCTTTGTCCTCTTAATAAAAGAGTCTGTAGAATATGCTTGAATCTGGGGTTTTTTTCTCCCAGCACAGTTGCCAGACCAGTACAGAAACCTCTATTGTATTCTTTTCTTTTTTAGCTTTTTATTGTGAATTGGGTGAAGGTTTACAGAGCAGGTTTTCATCCAACATTGTGTTTCATCCAACATTATGTTTTATTGCATTAACTACTTAACCCACTCAGGTTACATGGGAGAACATCGGTTTTGCTCTCAACCAATCATATTTTTTGTTTCATTACAATGATTACAATCCTCTCCATGCACCATTGATTAACAGTACTTGCCTCTCTATTCCATCTTTTTTGGGGGATATATACAAAAACATGCAGGAATATATAATCATTGAAACAACCAAAGGGCACTGTAAGAAGAAAGAGACAAAAGAGACGAGAGAGACGAGAGAGATGAGAGAGACTTGGTTTCAACAGCAGTCAGGTTTATTGAGAGTAAACCTGGAAGGAGGTACTCTAAGTCACCAAAGGAGACCAAGAGCCTGCCTTTCCCTTACAAACCAGGGTATTTAAGGCCTTGTGGTCCTGGGTACAGTTCTGGGGAGTTTCCAGTGGGCGGGGTTATGGAGATTTTCCTGAAACCTGACACTACGCCCCCCTTTTTTATTACACAACTTCTACCTTTATACTTGTGACAATTGTAATTCCTCATAATCTGTGTTGTTTCTTCATATGAACTGAAATTATCTGTTTTCTTCAAGACATTGTGGTGTTGCTATATTTGTATTTTGTTTATTGTATGTTGGCATTTTCTTGTTGTTAAGTGCCGTTGAGTTGGTTCCGACCCATACATAGCGACCCTGCGTAGGGTTTCACAGGAATAGCTGGTGAACTTGAACTGCCGACCTTGCAGTTCCAGCGGCTTTGCAGTCTGGCGCATTAACCCACAGCGCCACACCAGGACTCCATTTTCTTGTTGGTAAGTGCCATCGAGTCGGTTCCGACCCATAGCGACCCTGCATAGGGTTTCCCAGGAGCAGCTGGTGCGCTTGAACTGCTGACCTTGCAGTTCAAATGGCTTTGCAGCCTGGTGCATTAACACACAGCACCACACCAGGTCTCCATTTTCTTTAGGCACTCGTTATTTGTCTTTTGGTGGATGCAATAGAGAGTGTGAGTGTGGACACCGTTCTCTGTTTGCTGTTTGTGGAGCACAGTTGAAAGTGGGTTTGGCTGGTTTTGACTGCTCGCTATTGATGAACAAGTGGTATACTAGTGAGTAGTGGGTCTCACCCAGTTGGTTGGGCTGCAGGAGGTACAAGTGTGGCTGAATTATATGGGTGTGGTTACTGTCTCCCTTTGTGTGATAGTAAAAACATGAGAAAATAAACTGACAAGAAAATAAACCACAAAGAAATAAGTAACTCCCCAAAAGAAACTATTAAAAAAAAACCAAGCAGAGTAAAGCAGGCATCCAACATCAAGAGAAAATAATATAATAACTAAAAAGAAAATGAAGGAAAGGAAAATAAAAGCATTGGAAGAGAAAAAGAAAAGAGAAAGAAGTAAATACAATAACCAAAACTAGGGAGGTGAGAAAGAAAATAGAGAATAGTAAAAAACAAAACAAAACACTGAGTGAAAAGATTTAAAAAAAAAGAAAAACGGAAAGGAAGAAAAGAGAAATAGAAAAAAGAAAAGCAGAAAAAGAATAAATATAAGTGAAGGGAAAGAAAACAAAAGGAACAAAAACAAAGAGAAGAGGGAACTGGGACAGAGGCAGGACCCAGAGAGGAGAAAGCTGTGGTGGGGGTATGTCGCTCAGCATGGCTCTGCCAGCCAAGGTGCTCACATGGTGGGGGTGTAGAGGGTTGGTCACATGCCCTGTCCTAGCTGGAGATCCTTCTGGCCTAGATACTGTCTCAAGGCAGTGCACCTGGTCCAAAGTGCTTCCTGCTGGGTCAGAAGGTGGCTGATGTCAGGGTGCTTGTTCCTGGAAGGATTTCTTTCAGGTCCAGTGGGTAGCTGGGGGTAGGCCAGCTGGTTATGGAAGGAGTTTTTAGCCTCTCAGGAGTGGCCAGAACTTGGCATTGCATGTTCTGCTGGTCTGATGAGGAGGAGATCACGAATGTCCAGAAGCAGGGGTGCTGTATCTTGCACTGGATTCACAAGGACACACTTGTGACCTCAGGCAGATCTGGGACTATGCAGGGTGGAGTGTGTCACCAGTTGTTGGGTGGGGGCTGTCCATGCTTCTGGTCACCAGGAGGGTGTAGGGAACTAGGGAGCATCCCACCTTTTTTGCTGCCAGCATTGGTGTGTGTTTGTGTTGTTAGGCTGCTATCTAGATCAGACACTTTTTGCAAAATTACATGACTACTGCATCAGGCAAACCAACCAGCAATTCACTTGTGTGTCTCTTCTCTGACCACTTTTGTTCAGACTCTTCTCTTAGTGTGTATTCAATCCACTTTTGAATTGTAGTATTACCATTTGTATCTGTTTCGTTTGTTCACGCATGTCTTTGATGTAGAGGGTCTGTGTGGTGTGTCTACTTACTCTACCATCTTTCTGGAACTGCCCTCGAATGATTCTGAGGTTTACATATGAAACATACACTATGCTTAACCATATTTTAGAGTGAAATTGTATTTATGTGATCCCGGGTACATATCTACCTTTGAAGATGGATCTGGGACTCTTTTTACACCTCTCTGTGCAAGTGATGAAAATTTTAACACTTACAGGTGAACTGAGCATTTTAAGCAGCAATGAAATGGTTTTGATAAGGATTCCACCTAGTGGTGTCATGTGTTTTCCTGGTCCCTATCATTCTCAGGGGGTCTGAAGAAATAGTTCCACCAAGCCCCTGCCGCTTCTCAGTCACGCATGAATAGTAAGTATTCACTTGGAAGTTCTTTATTGCAAAGCACAAGTACTCTTCAGAGAGAGAAACGGGTCTGTCTCCGAGAGTGGTAAAGGATAACCTTTGGGGTTGGAGTGCACTGGCTTATAAAGAGAGAGAAGTGGGTCTGTCACCAAGAGTGGAAAAGGATAACCTTTGGGGTTGGGGTGCACTGTCCTATAGGGACTCTTCCTCTAAGGGTGGGCTAATACATATTGATTAGGAGGAGTGGTATGTTGAATATTCATTGCTTTTTAGTAAAGGGGCACAGGTTTCTTGGAAATGGGGTACTTTCTGTAGTTATCAGCTTTAGGCACAGCTTTAGGCATGCTGTCTTCATGGGTTGTCTGCCTGTGACCAGTTGCTTCTATAAATTGAGGTTTCAGGTTTTGATATCCTTATCTCTGTCTCCAAGCTATTCTTAATGTTATCATTCTTGTTAGACTAGAAATGTCTTCCCCCCCTTTCAGGGCAAAAGGGTGGGTATGAAGCTAGGGTAAGACAGGCCCAGGGTCCAGGGGTTCTAACTTGTTCCTGACAATGGCTTCAACCACTCTGTGGATGTTACTCTTATTTGAACAGATCTTGAACACACAGTACACTTCCAGAGTGTAAGCACAGGGAAAGTAACTAGTGTTCCTTACAAAAAGAGGCAGACAATACCAATACAAAGGCAGATCCTTTTTTGAGTTAGTTCCCCGACTTGAAAAGGCTGTCTGGGCCTTTTTGATCTCTTGATGATGACTCTTCTACTTATACCTCACTTTGTACTTTAGGTGAGGGACTCAAAGGGCCTTCCTTTCCTTGATTTCCCCTGGCTAGATATTCTATTTAGATGGGATGGAAAGCTCTGATATGTATGCTCCTATGCGTAGTGGTTACGAATCGGGCTGCAAACCTTAAGGTCAGTGGTTCTAAACTACCAGCCGCTCCGCCGGAGAAAGATGAGGCTTTCTACTCCCGTAAAGATTTACACCCTTGGAAACCCTGTACAGGGTCGCTATGGGTCGGAACCGACTCAATGGCACTTAACAACAACAACAATGTGGCACTATGAGTGAGGGACTCTGAAAGTCCCTCCCACAGCCATTTTTAATCTCCTGTTTGATCCCCTACATGGAGCCCATAGTAAAATTTCTCATCAGACCACAGGAGAAGGGAAGTGGTTACACATTTTGGCACCAACTCAGAATGGTACTTTAACTCTGCTCACAAACATTAGGTCTCAAAGGGGGTGTAGGTAGGGGCATGGGGATTATTCCTAGGGCTCATCAAGCCCACCTCCCAGGCAATCAGTTGGGGACTCTAATGTATTTGCATATGTATAAGTGGTGCTTGACTGTTTTAGAAAACAAAAGCTACCTTGATTACAAGGAGCTCTGGTAGCGTAGTGGTTACAAATCGGGCTGCGAACCTTAAGGTCAGTGGTTCGAAACTACCAGCCGCTCCGCGGGAGAAAGATGAGGCTTTCTACTCCCGTACCCTGTACAGGGTCGCTATGGGTCGGAACCGACTCGACGGCACTTAACAACAACAACAACTTTCAAAAAGGAGTCCTGGTGTGATGCTGTAAGATAAGCACTGGGATGCTTACCACAAGGTTAGCAAACCCACAAACCTCCAACCACAAACCCACCATCTGATCCTTGGAAATCCTATATAGGGTCACTATGAATTAGAACCAACAGCACTTAACAGCAATAACATTTTCAGAAACAACAGACAAAAGGCCAAAGTGAGATTTTTGTTTCACTTGAAGTTTCTCAGCCTCACACCTGGAAAGATTGTTGGAGCAGAAGTTTCAGCTGAGAAGGGCCTAGTGATGGCTGGGAACCTGGCTAGGGGACGACTAGTGGGTAAGGGGAAGAATTGAGAGCAGAAGTGTAGTCATTTTGAGAATTTAACAAAATAATGGAGTGCTATCTGAGACATCTCCCCCATCCCACCAACTCTCCAACCCCACACACTGTACTTCTCTCCTGTTTGCAATGTTAGTGGTTGCCTAGGTTTGGAACTTGGTTTCTCTTTGTGTAGCTTCTGAAAGAGAAATCCCCAGACAAATAGGCACCAAGAGAGTTAATCCTTTTGATATGTTTATCAGGATATCTGATCACCTGGTGAACTGGTGAATGCCAGAGTGATAAGATTGTAGACCATCTGCATGTATGAATATTGCTTGCAAAAGATATTTCAGAAGGCACCATCTGTCTTTATTGTGGGTGTCTCAGCTTCCTCATAAGAATGTTGTTTATTGGTCCAGTGGTGAGGATTTTTGTTTTCGTTACATTGAGATGTAATCCATACCAAAGGCTGTGGTCTTTGATCTTCATCAGTAAATATTTTAAGTCCACTTCACTTTCAGAAAGCAAGGTTGTATCATCTATGTATCGCAGGTTGTTAATGAGTCTTCCTCCAATCCTGATGCCATGTTTTTCTTCATGTAACCCACCTTCTCCTATTATTTGCTCAGCATACAGGATGAATAAGTGTGGTGAAAGAATACAACCCTGTCACATACCTTTTTTAATTTTAAACCATTCAGTGTTCCCATGTTCTGTTTGAACAACTGCCTCTTCTTGGTCCAGGTAAAGATTCCTCATGAGCACAATTAAGTGTTCTGAATACCCATACTTCGCAATGTTGACCATAGCTTGTTATGATCCACCCAGTCGAAAGACTTTTATAGTCAGTAAAGCACAGGTAAACATCTTTCTGATATTCTGTGCTTTCAGCCAAGATCCATCAGCAATGATATTCCTCATTCCACAGACTATTCTGAATCTGGCTCGAATCTTTCAATGTATGCTTGCAGCCATTTCTGTATTACCTTTAGTAAAATTTTACTCACATGGGATATCAAAGAGATTGTTTGATGATTTCTGCATTCCGTTGGGTCACCTCTCTTTGGAATGGGCACAAATATGGATCTCTTCCAATCAGTTGGCCAGATCATTGTCATCCAGATTTCTTGGCAGAGATGTGTAAGTGCCTCCGGTGCCACCTCACTTTCTTGAAAGATTTCAATTTTTATTGCATCAATTCCTGATGCCTTGTTCTTTGCCAATTCCTTCAGTGCACCTTGGACTTCCTCCTTCAGGATCATTGGATCTTGATCATATGCTAACTCTTGAAACGACCAATAAACAACATTCTTATCAAAGGAGAAAAGATTGAAGTTGTCAAGGACTTCATCCTTCTTGGATCAACTATCAACACTCATGGAAGTAGTAGTCAAGAAATCAAACGACGTATGCATTAGGCAAATCTGTTGCACAAGACCTTTTTAAAGTGTTGAAGAACAAAGATGTCAGCTTGAAGACTAAGGTGCGCCTGACCCAAGCCATGCTATTTTCAATAACCTCATATGCATGCGAAAGCTGGACAGTGAATAAGGAAGACCATAGAAGAATTGATGCTTTTGAGTTATGGTGTTGGAGGAAAATATTGAAAGTGCCATGGGCTGCCAAAAGAACCAATAGATCAGTTTTAGAATCAACAGATCCGTTTTGGAAGAAGTGCAGCCAGAGTGCTCCTTGAAGCCAAGATGGCCAAACTTTGTCTCTCATAATTCGAACATATTGTCAGGAGGGACCAGTCGCTGGAGAAGGATACCATGTTTGTTAAGGTGGAGGGCCAGAGAAAAAGAGGAAGACCCCCAACGAGGTGGATTGGCCAAGTGGCACCTTCGATGGACTCAAGCGTGGCAACAGTATGAGGTTAGCCCAGGAACGGGCAGTGTTTTGTTCTGCTGTGCATAAGGTCGCTATGGGTCGGTACCGACTCCATGGCACCTAACAACAACAGCTTCTTCATAATAAGGCATTTGTTTTGTTTGTTTATCAGAGATGGTTTGTGAATTTGGATTCAATAGCTCCAGGGCATCAGACATAAACTTTAGATCTAACTGGATGAGGTCTACAGGATTTATTAGAAGGAATTCCAAGAGGGCAAAGTGTAGAGGCTGTGGTATACTAGCTATTCCACTGTTTAATTAATTCCCAGCCTTATATGTAGGGAGTCCTTGTGTGGAGCTGTGGGTTAATGCACTGGACTGCAAGGTCCCTTTGAACCACAGGTTGGCGGTTCGGTTGGAGGTTCGAGCTCAGCAACCACTCCTTGGAAGCCCTATACAGGATCGCTATGGGTTGGACCTGACTCGACAGCACTTAACAAGAGCAATTTATATGTAGAGAACGTATAAAATGATTTTCTAATTGCTAAAGTAATACCTTGATAAATGGAGAAAATAGTAAAGCAGTCAAGGATTTCATTTTATTTGGATCTACAATCAGCCCTCATGAGAACAGTAGTGAGAAATTCAAGCAACATATTACATTGGTCAGCTCTTTGTTTTTTTTTAATGTTTTATTGTAAATTATATGATAGTTTACCTGGGAGAACATTAGTTTTACATTCATCCTATAGTATATCATTTCATTGCTATGGTTACAGTCCCCTCCATGCATCATCAACCAACCAAATGGTATACACTACAAGCATGCACCTGGTCATCAGCAAACAGCCCCTCTCCCACTCTGTGTCTAAAGTCCCTAACAGCTCCATCTCTCCACGTCATTGTCTCTGCCTCCATCTCAGGCATCACTGCTTCTCTGAGCAGGGTCCCACTCTCTGCTCTTCTCCCTTGATGGTCCCAGGGACCTCCGCTCTTAGGCTGAAAAGTTAATCACTCCCTTCCTTGCTAAAAAAGTCTACCTCTACAATTCCATCCCTCACTATTGGTCAGCTCTTGTTCAAAAGATTTCTTTAATGAGTTAAAAGGCAAAGATGTCACTTTGAAGACTAAGGTGTACCTGACCCAAGCCATGATATTTTCAGTTGTCTCATATTCAGGCAAAAGCTGGGCAAGGGATAAGGAATACCAGGGAAGAATTGATACCTTTTATTTATGGTGTTGTGAGAAATAAATTCTCAAGATGGTCCATCTTTAGGAATAAGGGGAGAGTCCTGGTGTGGCGCTGTGGGTTAACGTGCAAGACTACAAAGCCATTTGAACTGCAAGCTCGGCAGTTCAAGCTCACCAGCTGCCTCTTGGAAATCCTGTACAGGATCGCTGTGGGTCAGAATGGACTCCATGACACTTAACAACAACAAAAACAGCAGGAAATTGCTAGACCAGACATAGATTGTTAATTAACATAGCAACAATGGCCTATGTATCTGGGGTATGTGAGCCAGACTGAATTGGGGGAAGGAGAAAGAACCTGTTCCATGACTAGGACCTTTAAATAATAATGCTACTATCAAGGGAAAGTAGGCAACATCCTGGAAAGATTATTAACCTCATAGTACTCAGTCAATAAGGAATCTGGGTAGGGACTTTCTCAAGCTAGGAGAATAAAATGCTTTGCAAAATGCCTGCACAGTATGTCTGCCCATGTCTTCTGGGTTTGGTGGCCGATTTTGCAAAATCAAATAAAACAGCCTCACTCTCGCTAAAATGAGTACAGATTGGATTTCCTGAACGTTTGTCTGTAGGCATTTATGATAACTCATCGGTGACCTCGTAGCTAAGAGGGACTGAGGCAGTGTCCCGGGTATCGACAACATTACTCATAGTGTTGGTGAAGAGTAATTAATATGTGTGGACTGTCGGAAGAATGAACAAATAAATCTTTCTTTGAACAAGTACAGCTGGAATGTTCCTTAGAAGCTGTGAGAATAAAAGTGGGTGACTGAAAGTAGGGCTCAGAGCAAGAATCACCACTTCAGGTATAAGAGCTTGCTCTGAGACCTGCTTCAGGCCGGGGCCATAAGAACAACCAGGCATGGCTAGGCAAGTCCCCAACAGAATATCTTAAGAGACACAAATGCAGGGTAAAGAGCACACTCATAAAACTGTCACAATTGAAGACTCACAGGCCAGGTGGCCGGAACAGATAACAGATAAGATGAGGCCGGCAGGACTGGAAAAAGTCTTAGTACTATAGGTTACTTATGTGATGTTATGTTTAAATCTATTGGATCCCGCGGTTTCTGAATGCTCCATTGGGTAAAAGTTGTAATCCTAGTTTGCATATCCCCCTGGCATGGTGTGTCCCAAAACCCTATATAAGGTGTAGTTTGTGAACTGCTTGGGGTCGAGCTTTGGTGAGCTGATGCTGTAACACTGTTTTAACACTGCTGTAACACCGCTAAACACTACATTGCCAGCCGCCACTCGACCCTAGCATGCTAGCTTGAATAAAGCCCGCCTGTTTTTGCATTATCTTTGTCTCTTGGTCTCCTTATTGGTTGGTGGTCTTGGACCCTAACAAAGCAAGGATGACTTTGTCTCATGTTGTTTGGACATGTTACCAGGAGGGACCAATCCCTGGAGAAGGACGATGCTTGGTAAAGTAGAGGGTTGGTGAAAAAAGAAGAGCCTCAGTGAGGTGGCTTGCCAGAGTGGCTGCAATCATGGACTCAGACACAGTAATGATTGTGATAACGGCACAGGAAGGAATAGGCAGTGTTTTGTTCTCTTGTACATAGGTTCCTTATGTATCAGAACCCACTCAACAGCCAAGTGACAGCAATTGTTAAAGCCTTTTATGGTCTTTCGTATAATTTTGTAGTTGTCTTTATGTAGCTCTTTATGTTATTTGTAACATTTGTTCCTTATTGTTGTTGTGGTTTTTGAAGACCTATCTTAAACTTGGCTGAAAGCAGAGATTACTAAAAAATGTCTCCCTGTCCTTCATTGACTATGTGAAGGTCTTTCGATGGTGTGGATCATAGCAAATTATGGTTAAAATTGTAAAAAATGGAAATTCTAGAGCACTTAATTGTGCTCACCATTCCAACAGAGCAAGGGGCTTCTGTGTGGTCGAATTTCAGGAATGGTGTGCATCAGGGTTGTATCATTTTATAATTTATTCCTTTGTTTCCAATATTTTTGCTGTATTAAAAAAAATGACAGATATATTGAGGTATAATTTTCATACTCTGTAATTCACCCTGATTGTCTTTTTATTTTTGTTTAAATTAAAAATAAATAAATAAATAAGCCAAACCGGTTACCATCGAATTGACTCTGACTTACGGTGACACCATGTTTGTCATTGTAGAACTGTATCCGTAGGGGTTTTCAGTGACTGATATTTTGGAAGTAAATCACCAGGCATTGCTTCTTGCTTCCAGCCCTGAAAGCCGTGAGGGTACTCAAACTGCCAACCTTTTGGTGAGTAGCAAGTGCAATAACTTCAATATCTAGTTAGTCCATATTTTAAAGTTGTACTGCTGCATAGGAAGAGTTCTTGCAAACAATTAGGTACTGGGGTAATACCCAAAAGCTTAGAAATTCTGTGAGAAATTCTCAAGATGATCTGTCTTCAGGAATAAAGGGCCACAAAATTGCTAGACCAGACATAGATTATTGATTCACATAGCAACAGGGACCTGTGTTCCTGGAGTATGTGAACAGGATGAATTGGGTGAGGAGAAAGAATCCATTCACTAGGAACTTTAAGTAAGAATACAGCCATTAAGAGTAATGCAGTAGTACCATTGTAAAATAGACACTTGAGGGGGAGTGAAAGAAATAGCCAGAAATATGACCATAGAAAGCTTTTAAGTCCGTAAGTCTGTCTGCCTATAACTGATTGGAATACCTAAAATGGGGCTACAACTTGTCCAGTGAAGGATGCTTCCTGTGGAATATTTGCATTGCATAAGATCATAGTGGAATCCTGAACCCCATCCAGAATCTTCTGAGATGGGAAATCTCCACTTGAAAGGACAAGCCTAGAAAGGCTAGAAGAACAGAAGATACTTCTTGAAAGAAAGACCCGACAGGAAAAATCCAAAACAATAACGGCAGTCTGACTCACTACTACAAGAACAAGCAAATTGCTTGCCCAGGAGACATCAAGGTAAGTGGTCGGGCTCCCTCAGGGCAAACCCCTTCCAAGACTAAGACTAAAGGGGAATACATGAGCAGACATGCTGTCTGACTGGTGACCACGTTGGTCACCGATAAGGGGAAGTGATGGAAAAACAGCAATGACCACGTTCAATAGATTCCTTTGAACCCAGGTGGAGACCTGGTTGGCCAGCAGTATGGCAAGACCTGGCGACTCCTGGGCCCAGAGACAATGACATAGCCACAGAGGACTAGAGTGGAGAGTCAAGTGTCCAGCTGATAAGAAGTGAGGGGATATGCACAAGAACACCCACACTTGCAAATAATACCCACTTGACCTGGCTTCAACGAATGAATGATCAGAACTCAACTAGAAGAAGAAAGAAGAGGAAAAAAAGAGTAATCTGATACAATTTGATGAAATTGACATACACCTATGGATGCAGTAGCTCAAAAGAGGGAACAAATCTTTGTAGCGAGGATCATTCCCATACACAGGGTCGATAGGGATGGGCAACTTGGACATTGACTACCCAAAATGGGGCGGGGGGGGGGGGGGGCTACAAAGGCAAGAAGTGACTGGCTTACAAGCTTTCAAGAGGGAGCCTAGATCCAGAGTGCTTGAAGGAAGGTAGAATCTCCACTGAGTGGTATCCAATCTGTCTGGGCAGGGCTGATGAAAGGAGATGCGGCTAGGACTCTTGTGGTACAATAGTGAATAATTGCCATCAGGGCTGACTGTGAGGGTTGTAGCAAAAGTAGGGGAGTGGTTGACATTACAGTCCAGTAGTGGAGGTCATTGGTACTATCAAGGGAGAAAAGCCTAGTGCGGAACCCTACCCAGAGAAACAGTGATGCCAGAGATGGAGGCAGAGAAGATGACTTGGAGAGATGGAGTGGCTCAGGACTCTAGACCCAGAGAGGGAGAGGGGCTGTGTGCTGACAACCGAGGGGGAGGCTTGTGGGGTGTACCCTTTGGTTGTTTGAGGATGCATGGAGGGTATTGTAATCATAACAATCAAACAATATATGACAGGATGAATGTAAAGCTAATGTTCTCCCGTGTAAACTATCACGTTGTTGTTAAGTCATGTGGAGTCGGTTCCGACTCATAATGACCGTGCACAGGGTTTCTGAGGCTATAAATCTTTATGGGACCAGAAATCCTCATCTTTCTCCCGCAGAACAGCTGGTAGTTTTGAACTGCCGACCTTGAAGTTAGCAGCCTGATTTGTAACCACTACGATACCAGAGCTCCTTAAACTGTCACATAATTCATAATAAAAACTTTAAAAAGTAATGGCAAAGCGCAAAAAAAGAAAGAGTAATGTAATAGGTGGTGTCCAGAGAAAGATTGTTAACCCCATAGTAGTCAGTCAGTGAGGAACCGGGGAAGAGACCCTCAGAATAGTATATATTTCTTAGCCAGCCAGCCTGTGTCCTCTCGGGTGGGTACCTGATTTTGCAAAATCGAATAAAGAAAGCCTCACTCTTGCTAAAATGAGTACAGATTGGATTTCTTGAGCTTTTGTCAGTAAGCACTGACAGTAACTCCTTAGTGACCTCATAACCAAGAGGGACTGAGGCAGTATCTGGGGTGTCGACAACGTTTCTCACAATTCTAGCACACCCAGAGACAGACACATAGGAAGAACCTGGTGACCTGCTTCTGAACAGTTGCAGACTTGAAAATGCTGTGGAGCAGTATTTCTGCTCTGACACACATGGGGTCACCAGATGTGACAGTTGGCACTGTGACAACTGGTCACTGTATAAGAAAAGCAGGATTTAAAAAATAAACAGTTTTGTTGCTGGTGGGTGCTGTTGAGTGTGTTTCCACTCAGAGAAACTCTGTGTAAGATAGAGTCCAACACCGCCTGCGCACCATGCTGATGAACAGTGCTATGTTTGAGCCCATTGTTGTAGCCACAGTGTCAGTCCTTCTCCATTAGGCTCTTCCTTTTTACCCTTGACACTATTGTTGTTGTTGTTAAATACCGTTGAGTCGATGCTGACCTATAGTGACCCTGTATAGAGTTTCCAAGGAACCAGCTGATGAGTTTGAACCACCAACCTTGCAGTTCAAATGACTTTGCAGTCTGACGCATTAGCCTACAGTGCCACACCAGGACTCCTATTTTGCCTACCATGATATCCTTCTCTATAGTCTGATCCCTTCAGTTAAGAAATCCACAGTTGTTGGTAAGTGTCATCGACTTGGTTCTGACTCATAGCCACCCTGTATAGGACTCCCAAGGAGCGGCTGATAAGCTTGAACTGCTGACTTTGCAGTTCAAACTGACCTTGCAGTCCAGTGCATTAACCTGTAGTGCCATACCAGGACTCCAGAACATGAGATGAAATCCACAGTACATGAGGTAAAGTCTCACCATCCTTGCTTCTAAGGACCATTCTGGCTATCCTTTGTTCAAGAAGGTTTTGTTGGTTCTTTTGGTAGTCCATGGCATATTAGATATTCTTTACCAACATATTAATTGAAAGGCATCAATTCTTCTTGGGTCTTCCTTATTCATTGTCCAGCTTCTACAACAGTTATTTTTATTGTGAATTGAATGAAGGTTTATAGAGTAGATCATCAGTTGCTTTTTTAACGTTTAAGAGATCTTTGGCAGCAGATTTGTCCAATGGAATTTGTTGTTTAATTTCCTGATTGCTACTTCTATGGGTGTTGATTGTGGATCCAAGAAATTAAATCCTTGGTAACTTCACTATTTTCTCTGTTTATCTTGATGTTTTTTATTGGTTCAGTTTTAAGGATAATTGTTTTCGTTATGTTGAAGACTGTATGTAGTCTTTGATCTTCAGTAAATGTTTCACTTTCAGTAAGCAAGTTTATACTCTTTGCACATCACGAATTTCAAATTATTCTTTCTCCAGTCCTGATGCCACATTCTTCTTCTTCGTACAGTTCAGCTGCTTGGTTTATGTGACCCGCATATGGATTGACTGCAGTCCTGGTGTGGCACTGTAGGATAAGCACTAGGCCACAAGGTTGGCTTGAATCACAAGGTCAGCGGTTCAAACTCACCAGCCACCCCTTGGAAACCCTATACAGGATCGCTATGAGTCAGAACCCACTTGAAGGCACTTACAGCAACCACAGTATACAGAAAGAATAAGTATGGTGAAAGGATACAACTCTAACGCACACTTTTCCTGATTTTAAACTATTCAGTATTCCCTTGTTCTTTATGAACAACTGCTTCCGGATCTATGTATAGGTTCCACATGAACACAGTTAAACGTTCTGAAGGAGAACCTTCTTCATAATGCTATACATAATTTGTTATGAGCCACAAAGTCAAATGCCTTTGTAAGAGATATTAATGTGGTTGTTCAATAATTTCCACATTATGGATTTCTTCCTGTCAGTTGGTCTTCCAGACATCTTGGCATAGATGAATAAGACCTTCTAACCTTGCATCTATTTGTTGAAACATCTCAGTTGATAATATTCTGTCAATTCCTGGTGCCTTGTTTTTCACCAGTTCCTTCAGAGCAACTTGGACTTCCTACTTCGGTACCATTGTATCTTGATCATTTGCTGCCTCCTGAAATTGTTGATGTGATGTGTAACGTGGATATGTAAGTCTTTATGGGAGCAGAAAGCCTCTTCTTTCCCCTGCAGAGCAGCTTGTGGTCTTGAACTACTCATCTTGTGGTTCACACTTCAGTGCTTATCCTACAAAGCCACTGTGCCCCCACATGTGTGTGTAGATATGCATATATGTGTATATATAAGCATTTATGTAACTGTATGCACATCTACAGAACCCTCGTGTGGTACTGTAGGCTAAACACTAGATGGTAACTGCAATGTTGGCAATTCAAATGCACTAACTGCTCTCAGAAACTCTATACAGGGTTGGAACTGACTTGACAACACACAACAACAACAACATGCACATATATAAGAGAGCTTCAGAAAGTTTGTGGAAGAATTTCATTATCTTCTCATTCCTTTTTAACATGAACTTTTTGAAGCCTCTTGAATTCATATACATAATAAACTGCATAGAAGACACATTAAAGGATACTTTTGAGATACAACCAAATACCTACAAGATTAATTTTCTAGGTTTGAAGGATTAGGATCGTAGTCTCATGGAATATCTGTTTAATTGGCATAACATAATTCATAAAGTTAGTGTTCTACATCCTAATTTTCTGAATACTATCTGTGGACTTAACTGTTTGTGAGTGGTCATCTAAGATACATCTATAGGTCTCTACTCATGCACAATGAAAGAAAAAGGAGGAAAATCCAAGAGTCAAAGAAGAAACTAGTCTATAATATAGATAGTCTGTATGAACCACAGCCTCATCTACCTTGAAAACTACATGGTGTTCAGCTGCTTTGACTAGCCTCTAATCAGGACTTCAATAGATGGCCATTGAAGAAAATGTGGAACAAAACTCAAATTTCTAATAACAAAGCAAAACACTTCCCCTGGAGGTGGCAGGGAAAGGCATGATTTGGCAGTAAAATCAACAATGTGCATGTTATTTGCATAAAAATACAGTAATGCATTGTTACCCGTAATTCTATGCTCCTTTAAAATAATGTCTTTATACAAGGCTAAAGAGGATAGAGGTAAATAGTGATATATATACAATCTTGGAACAATGATATTCTGCCGGTAGATACATGAATAGAGACTCATGCTGAATGGGAATGGGAAGAAGAGTGGAATGTGTGTATGTGTGTGTGTGTGTGTGTATGTGTATATATCTATATCTATATCTATCTATTGCCTTTGAGTTGTGGTGTTGGAGGAGAATACTGAAAGTGCCATGGACTGCCAAAAGAACCAATAGATCTGTTTTGGAAGAAGTGCAGCCAGAGTGCTCCTTGGAGGCCAGGATGGCTAAGCTTCGTCTCTCCTACTTTAGACATATTGTCCGGAGGAAACAGTCGTTGGAGAAGGATGTCATGCTGGGTAGGGTGGAGGGTCAGAGAAAAAGAGGAAGACCCCCAACGAGATGGATCAGCCAGGTGGCATCATTGATGGACTCAAGTGTGGCAGCGGTAGTGAGGTTGGCCCAGGATCGAACATTGTTTCGTTCTGCTGTGCATGGGGTCGCTATGAGTCGGTTCCGACTCAATGGCACCTGACAACAACAACAACATATCTATCTATAGATATAGATAGATATATATATACACATACGCACACACACATACTGTATATGGGTTATATGAAGAAAAATGTGGCATTGGGATTGGAGGAAGACTCATTAACAACTTGTGATATGCAGATGATACAACCTTGCTTGCTGAAATTGAAGAGGACTTAAAATATTTACTGATGAAGATCAAAGAGCACAGCCTTAGGTGTGGATTACATCTCAATGTAAAGAAAACAAAAATCCTTACCACTGGACCAATAAACAACATTCTTATCACTGGAGCAAAGATTGAAGTTGTCAAGGACTTCATTCTTCTTGGATCAACTATCAACACTCATGGAAACATCAGTCAAGAAATCAAATGACGTGTATTGCATTAGGCAAATCTGCTGCACAAGACCTTTTAAAGTGTTGAAAGCAAAGATGTCAGCTTGAGGACTAAGGTGCGCCTGACCCAAGCCATGCTATTTTCAGTAACCTCATATGCATGTGAAAGTTGGACAGTAAATTAGGAAGACCGTAGAAGAATTGATGCTTTTGAGTTATGGTGTTGGAGGAGAATATTGAAAGTGCCAGGGGCTGCCCATAGAACCAACAGATCTGTATTGGAAGAAATGCAACCAGAGTGCTCCTTGGAGACCAAGATGGCCAAACTTCGTCTCTCATACTTTGGACATATTGTCAGGAGGGACAAGTCGATGGAGAAGGATATCATGTTTGATAAGGTGGAGGGTCAGAGAAAAAGAGGAAGACCCCTGGGGTCAATGAGATGGATTGGCCAAGTGGCAGCATCAATGGGTTCAAGTGTGACAACAGTAGTGAGGTTGGCCCAGGATCGGGCAGTGTTTCGTTCTGCTGTGCATAAGGTCTCTATGAGTTGGCACTGACTTGATGGCACCTAACAACAACAAATGTATATATTTATAGATCCCACAGATTATTAAGAGTTTGAAGGGGATATTTGTACATGAGTATTTACCTTTCCTGCAAACACAACTGTGATTGTGGTGGAGCATACAGCAAGCAAAATGATGACAACTTCTTATATATTATCAAATATCTTGAGTCCCAGGAGAAACCATTCAATTTATATAATGTAGTCCACAAAGACAGTGTTCTACATCGTGCTTTGGTGAGTAGTGACTGGGCTATTAAAAGCTCATGAGTGGCTGTCAAAGGTGCAGCTCATGGTCTCTCCATGTGCAAAAGAAAGACGAGCGATGAGAATTGAAGATGCTTGGAATCAATTAGTCCAAGCGACTAATGGAACATGTGAACATCAGTCCCCTGCCTTATTAACGTAACTGCCTATAATCCTGCCTATTAATATCATTTGTTGTTGTTGTTAAGTGCTGTCGAGTCGGTTCCGACTCATAGCGACCCTGTATAGAGTTTCTGAGGAGCCGCTGGTGAATTCCAACTGCCAACCTTAAGGCTCAAACAGACTGCATGCAGTCCAGCGCATTAATGCTCAGTGCTATGCCAGAACTCATTCTTCCCCTCAGGAACTAAGATAACTACCCATGTATTTTTATGAGGATTATATTTTATACACATACATACACAGTGAGTGCAGAGAATATAGCAAGCATGTAACGCATTGTATTATTATTGCAAATAATTTGTCCATTAAAAAATCTTTTCTTCTTAAAGCTATAATTTATTAAACATATTTATCTACTTAAAGTCCTGATTCCTATTCTTTCTTTTTCAGGTAGAGGGACCATTTTGTCACTCATGAACACACATGTGGTAGAGAGATGACTGTAGTCTGCCCCATGCTGCTCTAGATGCCTCTGACTTGGAGTGCCTAGTGGAGAAAAGATGGATTCCAAAGCTGAAAACTCACATGTGTGGTCCACGTCTGCAGAACATGAACAGAACACTGCACAGGTGAAGAGTGGTCTTTGCTAGCTTTGTGATGATAGCTGTTATTTAGTTGGCTACAGTAAGGTGGTAGCTAACTGCTATAACATAAATACCACAAATGGCTTTAACAAAGCAAATTTATTTTCTTACAGTTTAGGAGACTAGAAATCCAATTGCACCAGCTCTAGGGAAAGGCTTTCTTTCTCTGTCAGCTCTTAGGGAAGAACCTTTTATCTTTTTGCATCTATGGGCTTGGTGTCCCTTGGAGGGACATTAATCTACCTCTTTGTCTGAGAGGTTCCCAAAGGACACACTGTGTTCCTGGCTCTTTTTCTTGGTACTGTCTGCTTCTTTAATCTCTTTTATATCTCAAAAGAGATTGACTGAAGACACAACCTGATCCTGTAGATTGTGTGTCTCATTAACATTAGGAAGTTAGGATTTATAACACATACAGTCATTACATCAGGCTACAGAATGGAGGATAATTATATAATACTGAGTATTGTGGCCTAGCCATGTTGACATATATTTTGTTGTTGTTGTTAAGTGACATTGAGTTGGTTTTGACTCATAGCCACAGGGTTTCTGAGGTATATTTTAGGGGACACAATTTAATTTGTGACACAGCAGAAGAAATAACAGCTACTCTATAGTAATGAATAGTTAGGAGTTGACTGACTCAAAGAATTTGTACATAAAGATTAGGCAGTATTTCAGTATTAGTGTTATGTCATGATGGTTCACTAAAATGTAAATGAAGAGCTAAACTACTACCTCTAGGCTTCTCTGCCTTTTCTGCAATGTATTGCTGTCATCTGTTTTATTTTATGTTGCTTGCACTATAAACCTCAATCTGTAGTTTGTCCCTTTTATGTCGTGTTACCCAGCATAGGATTTTGATTTTTCTTGTGTAATAAAGCACAATGTATGTCTGTAAAGGGAGTGACTTTTTCTTTTAAGTCCTGAATGTTAGCCTCTGAATTAAAGTTGTCTCATTAGTAGTCAGCAGCTTTGGAAAAGTGTGCCACGGATGATCTCTGCCCTTCACATTGCCATCAGAACCAGCAAAGACAAAGGTCTGCATTTCAGATATAGATTTAAATTTTGAGAAAAGTCAGAACTAATGTGGAGCCATGTTTTATATGTGATCAAAGTATAAAGCTTAATTTTAAGCAAAAATGGTATTAGGATGAACTAATAAAATTGATCATCTGGTATGATTTAAAAGTCTGAGTTGGAATGTTGCTGTTACATGCTGTAGAGTTGGTTCTGACTCATAGCGACCCTGTATAGGGATTCTAAGAAGTGGCTAGTGGGTTTGAACTGCCAACCTTGCAGCTCAAACTGACCTTGTGGTTCAGCACATTATCCTGCAGCACCACACCAGGACACTTAAAAAAAAAAGAAAAAGTTCCAGAGATGTTTTCAGTAGAATACTTAAGACTGGTGTTTTGTCTCCCAGAGAAACAATTCTGAAGGCTATTTTTATGTTTTATAGCTAGATATTTGGGGTATTGTGTTTATAAATCAAAATGTAGCCTGTCAAAGCATAAAACAAAAAGAAGCCTGGTTGTGACACTCCACTTGACGAGTGTTCTCGTTAGCAGACAGTAAAGTTTAGGTTTTCTCCTTGCATCTCCTCTCCTCAGTTGTTCCTTTACCTGGCTAATGATTCTCATTCGGCAGAGTACTGAGTGTTAAACAGCCAAGATGAAGAACTTGGATATCTCTTCTCTTCAGAAAGTGTTTTTTTTGTTATTAGTGAACAAATCTAAATATAACGCCACAAAATTACCTTAAAATGTGGTGAAAATTGAACAAATATAAGGAGGTTTCAAACTTTATGAAAAAATTCCATTATCTTTTATTACAAAAACTTTTTATTGTGAATCAAATGAAGTTTCACAGAGCAGATCATCAGTTTTACACTCAATAAGTCATATACTTCGTTTCATTTCAATGATTGCAGTGTTTCTTGTTTCCTTTCTTTTTCTATTCCAACTCTTATGAATTCTATTCTTAGATAAATGCTAGCCTTTTAATCTTGAATGGCTGACCATTCTATAGTGTACATACTGTAGTAGTGTTGTTGTTCCACTGTCTATCAACTGCTTGGCTGAGTTCAGTTCCAGATCTAAAGGGTGACCTAGGGCCATGGTCTTGGGTTCCTTCTAACACAAGATCATCTTGGGTTCCTCCTTTCTGAACAATAAGCCTGATCGTTTTTATTTATTTTTTTAACAAAACTGAGTTTTGTTCCACATTTTCCTTCCACTCTATTCTGAGTCTTCTAATGTGATTCCTTTCAGAGCAGTTGCTTGTGATAGCCAGGCACCATCTAGTTCTTCTCATCTCAGAGTGATGGGGACTGATTCACATGCTCCCATTGGACTAATTGTTTCCAAACATCTTCAATTTTCTTCACTTTTCTTTACTCTACACAGGGAGAGACCAATAGTTGTACAAAATGCCATTTTTTTTTCTTTCTATGAATTTTTTGAAGTCCTCTTATAAGTCTGCTATACAAATTGTGTCTCCATGGACAAACTGAATCTATGGAGATACTGATAGATATAAAGGTAGAAGTTTGCTGCATTTCTGTAATGCTTGCTTGCATGTGGTCTGAAGGTTTCTTTCCAGGGGTTAAATATGTTCATTCCATCTTTGGGATTTCTCATTCACCACTGTAGAAAACTGTAGTAAGAAAAAGAATTAGGTTCAAAGCTAAGCTAGAGTAAGGGTTCTAGTCTAAGAGTGACTGACTTTAGTATCAGCACATAAATTATTTCTCTTCCAAATGTGTATTTTGGCCATCTGCTCCCATACCTTAAATACCAGGCAGTATGCCAAGCTATAGTCTTCAAAAATTCAAACCTCCAAAGCTGACTACTCAGAAAGGATTTTACAACACTTGATTTCTGCTTCAGTTCTTTAGCTCTTGGGAGTGGGAAATTATTTTTACTTTGGTGACAACTGAATCAGTTTTCCAAAACTCCTAAAATTACTTTAGTTAGCGTTTTCAGTAATTTTACTTAGCTGGCAAGGAAGAGTTCTGTTATGTTCACTGACTCTGCAAACATATACTGATATACCCCTCATATGTCCTTTGAGTATGAAATAATTATAGGAAAGAAGGTGACTTTTAAAAAATATTTTTGCTGAAAGGCACTCTTAGTTATAGACTTTTTATGTGTTGAGAGCAATTGGCTTTTGAGTCAGGACCTATTTTTATATGTCACAGAATAATTTATATTTTGTATTTTGGTAGTGTTGTCAGTGAGGATCAGTAGACCACAACCTTCATTCCTGCTTAAGAGGGCTATCTATACTGGACATTTAAGGCAAAGAGGAGTTTACATCAGTTTTCTAACATTAAGCAGTATATCATAACAAGGCTTTTGGTTCCTGTGTCCTAATCACTGTCTCAGTGTAGTTGAGGATTTGTAAGTCCTCATTGTCCTCTCAGTGGTAAATATTCTAGAAAGATACATGCTTAGTCAGGCATGTACCTTTCTGAGATTGCTGATGTTCACAAGAGAAGATTCTATGTACCTGCCTGCCTTTTGCCCCAGGTGCACTTTGTTCCGGATTCTGGAACTGTGGCTCAGATTGTCTACACGGATGACCAGGGTCGTCCACCCCAACAGGTGGTGTACACAGCAGATGGTGCCTCTTACACTTCAGTGGATGGTCCGGAGCACACACTGGTTTACATCCATCCTGTGGAAGCTGCGCAGGCACGTACAGTATTATTTGTTACAGTTTTCTTACCAACTAATTAACTATCATGTATGCTACCTCTGTGCTAGTCCCTGTGCTAGGTATTGGTGATACAGAAAATATTCAGGTAAGAGTTTTGCTCTCAAGGAGCCCGTAACTGACTTAGCAGAGCATACTAGAGGTTATTTATTTAAATTAAATACAAGAATTAGAGTGCTAGCCTCATATCAATTCTTTTCCCCAGTGAAATTTGCTAATTTTCTTAAGTATCAAGAACCAGGCCAAAATGACATTTCATTTTATATAACTAAAGATAGGCCAGAGAACACATATAGATTATTTCAGTTAAACGTGTAAGCAGAGAATTCTGTCAGCTTGTTAACTGTTATTTGTTAGTAACTTACTGATTTGTAGGACTGTAAAGGTGTTTCCTGGTAAAAGCTGTACAATTATAGCTACTCTTAGTTTTTTTGCCAGTAACTTGTAGCATCCATTTTCAAATGCATGACACAAATATTTCCCTCTGTATAAATGCTAGTACTCTACATTGTACAAAGTACTTTTAAACATATGTTTTCCAAAATATAAATACCATACTTTTATAGTAGATTCCTGGTAATAGCATTTTGCTTTCATGCAATATTTAATCAGGATGCTCAAATCACACCTAAGACAAAAAGAACCTCTCCTAATTAATACCTTCCAAATCTATGTAAAGATGAGATAGCCCCGTTGTCAGACTGGTACTTTTGAAATACCTCAACTTGTTTTCAGTCTCCTGCCACATTAAGTAAAAATAAGATAGTTAATGTAATGAATATCCTGTGCTCAATTTTTAGTTTATTGCTATGTTACTAAATACATGAATTATGATCATTTGTATTTGTGTGTGTGTATGTGTGTGCAATCAGAAAAGCATGACACTGGCTGAAATACTTTTCTTTGTTATTCTGCAATCAAAACTAAACCATAGTTCTTATATCCCATAGATTGACTAACAGATTGGGTGAATGAAGGTCATTAAAAAACTGTAGAGGAAAGAATATTTTCCTAGTTTGGAGATAATGATACAGGGTGCTTTGGCTAAAATAGTTTTGATGGTTTCCTTCTCTATTTAGCTTTGTTGCACCATGACCCACATTACCATGTGTTTATAATTACTCATTTTTTTCTATTACGATCCTATGGGCTTTATCTACTACAACAACAACAATAACAAAAGATGGTATGGGACATTATTTCCTATTTCTTTTCCTTCTAGTTCTCTTCTGATAAGGAATGTGTATTTATATTAGAAAGAGTTATAATCCTGTGACTATAATCTTATAATGTGGGTATACACTTGTAATGCTTGTGAATAATGTTTTTTGAATGTCTGTGAATCTCCATCCATTTTCATTTAATCACAAGTCTACTCTTGCCCTACACAGTGTGAATACAAGTGTTCTCATTCATGACCAGTATTGTATGTTTTCATGACATGCCTGTTTAACTAGCTGCTGTATTCAACCTCAAGAAAGGCTTTGCTAGAGAGGAAAATCGTGAAGTTATATTAGACATTTGGGATGCTTAGATTACACATTCTCTCTGGAGCCATTTGGAAGAATGAAAGGCTTTAGCTAAATGTAAGATTGCTATCTTTGTCTTTTTTATTAATGAAGGATTATTACTAGTTATAATGGGAGTTCACTCTAAGAATTGGTGCTTAGCAGTAGGATAATTTTCCCTGTGTAGGCAAGCTGTCTAGAGATCTTTTGATAAGTTGTTGTTTTTTTGTCTAGACTCTGTTTACAGATCCAGGCCAAGTCACTTATGTCCAACAGGATGGTACAGCTCAGCAGGTAAGGAATTGCCTTTGTTGTTTGGAGATCATTCTGTAAAAGTTACAGTCCTCTTGAATGCCTTCCTTAATCTTTCTATACTGTACATTCTCTGAATGTTTCCTTTTTAAGTATTAAGAACATTCTCCAGCTCATTTAATGAAAATAAAATCAAACATAACACTAACATACTCCAATCAGTGTGCATTGGAATGACCTGGTAATAAAAAAGGGTTTGTCAGGGTACTTTAAAAATAAGTTTACAAATACCACACTAGCTTAAGTTCCAAAGAATAATGCTGAGTTTTTGAAGTGTATATATCTTTTTAAATTTGGAGACATTTTAGTACTTGCTCCATTTTTAAATATTGGGGGTGGGAATCCTGTTTTAATTGCATATAAATTTGGTGGCAATCTTCCTCCTTCAGGTTCCTTAAAAATTGTGATTATTCTCGGTTTTCTTTTAAAGTGTTTCTTGCCCTTTCCCCAGATTTCTAAGATATTATTTGCCTTTGAAGGACTTCTTCCTGATTTTCCTCCAGGGTGTAAGAGTGATAAAGAAGGCACAGAAGTTAGTTACTGTCAGGATTGCTCTAAAGAGAATATGAAGGTGAAGCTGGCAGAGCAGGAGGATGGGTGAGCAGTCTGAATGCCAGGGTGGATACCTGTTTTGCTACAGCATTTATAATTGCTATGTGCTTAGTCTCATTTCTACCATCTACATGGCAGCCTCGTTGGCACAGAATTCTGGTACAAATATCAAAGTCTAATTCAAGAAAATTCCAGTGAATTGAACAAAGACATCTTGGATGATTTCATTAATGATGAGAGGCAGATGAAAAGACTTATAACTATGCACTCTTTCAATATAATGGCACAGTGGGATTAGCCCACCAGAAAGGACAGAGTCATCTGATGTGATCACAAAATGCATGAGCTTCATGCTGGAAACCATAGTGGGATTGATCTACTTCGGACCTACCTTTGGTATTGCCAATTCCTTTTACCTTTTGTTAGTCTAGGTTTGATGTGCTTTGGGGCTTTGATTGGACTTTGTGCTTGTATCTGCCGAAGCTTGTATCCTACCATCGCCCTGGGAATTCTCCATCTCCTCGCAGGTCTGTGTACACTAGGCTCAGTGAGTTGTTTTGTTGCTAGAATTGAACCATTCTACCAGAAACTTGGGCTACTTGAGAATGAGGTGCATTTGGATGGTCCATTTGCCTGCGTTGTGTCTCAGCTCCCTTGCAGTTATATGGCTTCTGCTGTCTTCATCTGGGCTGCTCATGCCAACCACACAAGAGTATACCTTACTGATGGCATACTGTGTGGCATGAACAGGAGGCTGCCTGCCTTACAACTGCCATCTTTTTTATCTTTTAGACTGTGGTTTCCCTTGCTTCCCTCCCAATTGGTTTTATTTTTCTATGGTTATACCATTTTATCCTGAAAAATCTATTGTTTATATAGAAATAAATATAAATGCACACACACACGAACACATACATATAGTTGTTTTCCACTAAAAGTTACATGATTGACGCTGAAGGATTCCATCTTTCAAACAAACCCATCTAGATTCATTGTCTAGAGAGAAAAAAAAAGTACCTAGAGACTTGCCACATATGAATGAAAAAAAAGAGAAAGTGACCAAAACAAGTTATGCTATTGTCTGATTACACTTTTCAGTAAAAAGTGTATCTGGTCAACTAGAAACTTGGTGACTTTCAGAAACCTCTTATTATTGTCCTAACTGTTTATTCTGTTGTTGTAGATACTAAGTCTGGAAATTTATCTAAGAGGATTTTCCCATAAATGTTGGCTTATAGCTTCATCTGAAGTGAAATATGGTAGCTGTTTTTATCTATACAGTATCTGGCTACAAAAAAGAAAGTGTTAAGTATAGTGTTTACTTGCAATTTCAACTTTGTAACTGAAATAGTTCCAATTCATTCAGAACAACAGGGTTAATCTTATTATTTTCTTTTTTGTTGCTGTAAGTCCCCTAAATATGTTAGCCACATCTCGTCTGTCAGTTTGTTGTACTGTGGTGGCTTGTGAGTTGCTGTGATTCTGGAAGCTATGCCACAGGTATTTTAAATACCAGCAGGGTCACCCATGACTCCCCCTTGAAACTTTGTAAGCCATCACCTTGTGCCTTTATTGCCATCTCATTTTAGGTAGCCAGTGTCTAAGTTGCCCATCGCTATCTGCCCTGTATACAGAGGGGATAGATAGCATTGATAGTTGATGTGAAGACTCCTTCCCTCTCTGTTGGTATTTAGAGTTACCACCTCTATGAGTATAGGTTAAGTTCATCAAATTGTAGCAATTTACCCTTGTTTCCTTATCAAAAATGGTTTTATTCTTTTTTTTTTTTATCTTCCTCTAGTCGAGTTCTGATTATCAAGCCATCAAGGCTAGATCAAATGTGTACTACCTGCAAATTTGGGTGTTCTTGTGCATCTCTCCTCACTTCATATCAGCTTCGTATCAGCTCTCAGCTCTAGCACTCAGGGGCTATGTCCTTGTCCATAGCCTGAGGTGTACCCAGGTCTAACTACACCTGGGACCAACCAGCCCTTCCTCTTCTCTTTCTCATCTCCAGGTCAACAGGAGTCTATGGAAGGTGGTTGAACTCAGCCCATTTCTTCATTGCTGTCTTTTCCCCTCTTCCACTCACCAGTAGACTAACATGGGCACCAGCAAGCTTACATACCTGCTTATGTGTTCCCTTTGAGTTTCAGTCTTAGAGAGGGGTTTGTCCTGAAGGAACTTGACTGCTTGCCTTGATAGCTTTCTGGCGAAAAATTAGCTTATTTTTGTAGTAGCCAGTCATACTGACATTTTTGTTTTGGGGTTTTTGTGATGATCTTTCTTTGAAGATGTATCTCCTGTTGCTTTGGCTGTTTCAGGCTGGTCTCCTTGTCCTTTCTAGTGAGAATGTCCTACCTCAGAAGGTTGTGGATGGGATTTAGGATTCCACCTAATGTCCTATACTCTGCAAAGGCTCCGCAAGAGGGCCTGTTCACTGGGCAAGTTCTAGAACCTCTTTTAGGTATTCCAGTCAGTTATAGGCTGAAGTCAAGGCTTGAATTTTTTCTTCAGTTCCCCCAGCTTGAGAAATGCTGAGTTTGTTCTTCCTTTTTGGTTTTCTGATTCTAGATCTTTGTAGATTTTATTGTAGGCTTTATCTTCTCAAGCTGATCTTTGAAATTTTCTGTTTAGCTCTTGTACCTCCTCATTTCTTCCATTTGCTTTACCTTCTACACAGGAGAGCAAGTTTCAGTGTCTCTTCTGACATCTATTTTGACCTTTTCCTTCTTTCTTGTCTTCTTAATGACTTTGCTTTCTTCTTATATGATGTTCATGTTCTTGATGTCATCCCACAACTCTTCTGGTCTTCGGTCTGTAGTGTTTAATGTTTCAAATCTGTTCTTCAGATAATCTCTAAATTCAGGTCATATTTTGGCTCTTATGGACTTGTTTTCATTTTCCTCAGCTTCAGTTTGAATTTGCATATGAGCAATTGATGAGCAATTCCACAGTCTGCCCCTGGCCTTGTTTTCACTGATGATATGGAGCTTTTCCATCATCTCTTTCTGCAAGGTAGTCAATTTGGTTTCTGTATATTCCATCTGGTGGGGTCCATGTGTATAGTCATCTCTTATGCTGTCTAAAGAAGGTGTTTGAAATGAACAAATCATTGATTTTGCAGAATTCTATCATGCGTTCTCCAGCATCATTTCTCTCACCAAGGCTATATTTTCCAACTACTGATCCTTCCTCTTTGTTCCCAACCTCTGCATTCCAATCACCAGTAATGATGAATAATACATCTTGATTGTATATTTGATCAATTTCAGGTTGAAAAAGTTGGTAGAATTCTTCTACTTTATCTTCACTAGCTTCAGTGGTTGGTGCGTAAATTTGAATAATAATGGCATTAACTGGGCTTCCCTGTAGGCATATGGATATTATCCTATCACAGACAGCATTGTACCTCATGAATGATGTGGATATAGAGAAGATGGAAGGAATACACAGTCACTGTACCAAAAAGAAATGGTTAATGTTCAACCATTTCAAAAGGTAGCATATGATGAAGAACCAATGATATTGAAGGAGGAAGTTCAAGGCGCATTGAAGGAATTGGCAAAGAACAAAGCACCAGGAATTGATGGAATCAAAATTGAAATCTTTCAAGAAAGTGAGGCAGCACAGGAGGCACTCACTCATTTCTGCCAAGAAATTTGGATGACAACTATCTGTCTGACTGATAGGAAGAGATCCGTATTTGTGCTCATTCCAAAGAGAGGTGACCCAATGGAATGCAGAAATCATTGGACAATCTCTATGATATTCCATGAGAGTAAAGTTTTACTCAAGGTAATACAGAAACAGCTGCAATCATACATTGACAGAGAACTTTCAGAGGTTGAAAACGGATTCAGAAGAGACCATGGAAAGAGGGATATCATTGCTGATGTCTGATGGATCTTGGCTAAAAGCAGAGAATATCAGAAAGATGTTTACCTGTGCTTTATTGACTATACAAAGGCTTTTGATTGTGTGGATCATGATAAGCTATGGACTACATTGTGAAGTATGAGTATTCGGGAACACTTCATTGTTCTCTTGAAGAATTTGTACATGGACCAAGAGGCAGTTGTTTGAACAGAACATGGAAACACTAAATGGATTAAAATCAAGAAAGATGTGCGACAAGGTTTTTCACCATACTTATTCAACCTGTATGCTGAGCAAATAATCGGAGAAGCTGGGTTACATGAAGCAAAACGTGGCATCAGGATTGGAAGAAGACTCATTAACAACCTGCGATATGCAGATGGTACAGCCTTACTTGCTGAAAGTGAAGAAGACTTTAAGAAATATGATAGAAAAAAAAAAAAATCACAAATGAACAGTGTACTTTAAAAATAGCATGAGATACAATTCTTATTTTATTTTTATTTACTACTTCAGATGAATATTATTCATAAAATAAGTGTCACACTTTAGTAAACATTAACACTTAACTATAATTATAGCCAAATTTTAAGTCAATTGCATGTGAAAAGTTTGCTTTTTTTTTTTTTTAAATCACTTACAGAGAGCTATTTTAATATTTTTTTGAGAATTAAAAGGAATATGAAAGAAAAGTGCTAAATTCTTGCATTTTTACTACTAGAGATTTCAAATACATTAAAAAGTAGTTTTTATTTTAAACCCATAGAAGAATAATGATATACAGAAAACATAAATGAGAACTTTTTCTTATGCAGGCAAATTGTGTTTCTACTGGAATCCCTTTTGAATTTAATGTTCTAAAGAGAAACCAGGAAGAATAGAATCCTGTGAAACTATCCCAGGTGCTTTCCTTTTATTTAGTGCAAGGATTTATGAGCAAGTGTACTACTGCCGTAATTAAATTCTCTTTGTTGGGTAGGTTGGTGTGTCTCCTTCAGTCTTCCACTAGTAGACTCTCTGAAAGTACTTAGTGAAGCAGGGGAAGAGCACTCCTGAATGCAGAGACATGCAACTCCTCTGAAAGCATTGTATCTCTTACCTGGCATTTGCCACCCAATCATTTATATATCTATATTCTTTTTCATTTTAAGTACTTTGTTTTAGTCTATCTACCAGGCCACCACACTGCTTTTTTTTTTTTTTTTTTTAACTCATTAATTAAAGAAAAAAAGTAACAAGAAAATATTTATCTTTAAAATCATAAACATATAACTCAATGATATGTTACAAAGTAAACATACTCTGTAACCAGTAACCAGATTAAGCAGCATATTAACTCCTAAAAACTTCCTTCTAGTTACATCTACATTCCTTCTCAGTTGTAACTGTTTTCATGCCTGGTAACACCATAGATTAATTTCACATTTTTTGAGCTTTACATAAACGTTATGTTTTTGTTTTTTAAAATTCTGATAGGTGATGAGTGGGCAAAGATACCGTGTGACTTTACATGGGATTTGGAAATGTCAGATAAGTTGATTCAGCAAATGTTTATTGCATATTTATACAGCAGTGGATGGAGCCCTTGTTGTACTGTGGGCTAAGCATAGGGTAGGAGTTCAAACCCTCCAGCCACTCAGAGGAAAATAAGGCTGTCTGCTCTTATAAAGATTTATAGTCTCAGAAACTCTATGTAAGGTCTCTGTGAGTTGGGATTCACTTGATAGCAGTGGGTTTGGTTTAGTGGGATGTGCTAGTAGTATACAGTTTTCGGTTGTTTAAAATTTGTTATTGTGAATTGGGTACAGGTTTACAGAGCAGATCAGTTTTCCATGAAAATAATTCATGTATGTTTTGCTTTATCTTGTTGACTGCAATTCCTACAGCGTAAATGTCACTTAACCTACTTTTCCATGTGTTTCCTGTTTTCATTCTGACTTCTGTCCTAACCCTTATGATTTTGAATTTGATTCTACGTTTTTATCCCAGTCTATCCAAGACCCTCTCTGTCAAGGGTGGACAACCTTTTTTCAGCCAAAATTTATAACATCATTCATAGGCTACACAAAATTATCATCTTAAAAATTAACCTACTGTATTTGGTCAAACATTTAATTAACTAACCCTGGTGTGGCACCGTGGGTTAATGCGCTTGACTGCAAAGTCTGTTTAAACCACGAAGTCTGTGGTTCAAGCTCACCAGCCACTTCTTGGAAACCCTATACAGTGTCGCTATGGGTTGGAACTGACTCGATGACAATTAACAACAATGGCAAGGAGCTCTGGTAGTTATGAGTTGGGCTGCTAACCTCAAGGCCAGCTATTTGAAATTGCCAGTTCTTCTGGAAAAGATGAGGCTTTCTGCTTCCATAAAGATTTACAGCCTTGGAAACCCTTCTCAGGGTCGCTATGAGTTGGAACCAGCTCCTCAGCACATAACAAACCAATGTGATAATTGGAACTGCAGTTACCTTGGCAGGACAAGACCAAGTGATTTTGATCAGCCTTATCTGGTTTTTGGGTCAGTTGTTCCCTACCCTTTTGTGATCACTGACAGAGTGATTATCAGTGGCCACCAGACACAATTTAATGCTGATCTCAGAGTCATGGAGACTGATAGTCATGAGGGTCATTAGTCCATTGAACTAATTGTTTCTATGATTCTTCGATTTTTCTTTCCTATAAGAAGGGAGATACCAATAGTTACACCTTAGATAACTGTTCAAGGCTTTTTGAGACCCTAGTCACTAATCGCCACAGTAGAATATAGAACATTGTCTTTTTAAACTATGTTATGCTAAATGAGGAGTCCTGGTGTGCCGCTGTGGGTCAATGAGCTGGACTACAAAGTCAGTTTGAACTGCAAGGTCAGTGGTTAAGCTGCTCCATGGAAACCCTATACAGGGTCACTATGGGTTGGAACCGACTCAACAGCATTCAACAACAACAGCATGTTAAATGAACTTGTTGTCCTCTGAGCCAATGGTCGTGAGCTCCCAGGCCCCTTGACTCATTCCCTCAAGACGTTTGTTTATTGCCTAAAAAGTTTTCATAACTTTGTCCCCCAAATGTTGCACCACATTTGTGGATGTATTTATACTCAAGGTAAATGTACATGTACAGATGTCCTCTATATGTTGTTGTTGTTATGTACCATGGAGTTGGTTCCAACTCATAGCAACCCTGTACAGGGTTTCCGAGGCTGTAAATCTTTAAGGGAGCAGAAAGCCTCATCTTTCTCCCACCGAACAGCTGGTAGTTTCGAACTGCTGACCCTGAGGTTAGCAGCCCGGTTCGTAACCACTATGTTACCAGAGCTCCTTATATCCTCTATATAGTTTACTTTTTTAAAAAAAAACTTCTTATTGTGAATTGAGTAAATGTTTACAGGCAAGAGCATCAGCTTTACATTCAACAAGTCAAACCTTCTGTTTCATCTCCATGTTTATAATCCCTTCCATGCAGCAACAACAGTTATCTCGCTTCCTCCCTGTGGTTCATATTTCCATTCCACCCACATTCCTATCCCTTCTCAACTTCATCCTTAGAAAAATGTTGCCCTTTTGATTTCGAGTGATTGTCCATTCTATTGGGAGTATACCTGGCTAGTGTTGTTGTCGTCTCCTATAAACCTGTCTACTGCTTGGCTCAAAATTAGGCCATGAGGGTGAGTTCCTTTCCAGACCTGAAGGGTGCTCAAGGGCTATACATAGTCTTAGGTTCCTCCAGTCTCTTTCTACATCCATTGTTTTGTTTTGTTTTGTTTTCTCTTAATTATAAATTTATTTTTAGTTTGTTCCACATTTTCTCCCAGTCTATCTGGGACCCTCAAACGTGATCCCTCTGAGGGAAGTTGGTATTGGTAGCCAGACACCATCTCATTCTTCTCATCTCAGTGTCATACAGACTGATGCTCACATGTTCCATTAGTTCATTGGACTAATTGATTCCAAGCCGCTTCTGTTCTTGTCACTCTTCTTTCTTCTGCACATGGAGTGACCAATAGCTGTGCCTTAGATGGATGCTTATGAGCTGTTAAGATCCCAGGTACTAGTCACCAAAGTAGACTGTAGAACATTGTCTTTGTGTACTATGTTATGGTAATTGATCATGGTGTCCCATGAGACTGTGGTTCTGAGTCCCTGGGCCCAGCAACTCATTGCCTTAAGATGTTTGTTAATGTCTAGGAAATTGTCATCATTTTGCCCACTGTATGTGCGCTGTGCGTTAATGCACTGGACTGCAAAGTCAGTTTGAACCACAAGATTGGCAGTTGAAGCTCACCAGCTGTTCCTCGAAAACCCTGTACAGGGTCGCTATGGGCTGGAACCAACTTAATGGCATTTAACAACAACAATAACATGTTCCACCACATGCATAGCTGTGTTTGCAAAAAAGGTAGATACTCACGTAAAATACCCTCTTTCAAACTTTTATATATCCCATTCTTCCTCCTTTACCCATTCAGCTGGTCTCATCTACGTATCTACACCTAGAACACTGTTGTTCCAAGGTTGTGTATATATCACTATTTACCCTTTAGCCCATGAATACCTCCTTTTGTTTTCACCTATCTTCATCATTCTTCTGCCACCTTTCCTCTTCTTTTATATTCTACTTTAAAAAGTATTTTATTGTTTTTTGGTAAAGGTTTACATATCAATTTATGTTCCCCTTCAACAATTTCTATACAAGTTGTTCAGTGACACAGTACATGAACGTTCTCATTATATAAGTTCTGGTTGTTCCACTTCTATTAATCTAGTTTCCTTGTCTCCTTCATTCTCATCTCCATTTCTCCAAGAAGGAACTGTATAATGTCTGGATATTACTTCAGTATAATTTAGTAAGGGACAAAGTGAGTGGTAGAAGACTTGAAATGTGATTGGCCATGGATTGGTAATCGTTGAAGCTGAATAATGGGTACCTGAAGTTTATTATACTGTTCTATTTTTATATGTTTGAAATTTATTATTATAAATGAGAAAATTATTTTGATAAGACTTTCTAAATTGTTTACAGATTAAAAATATTATATTCCCATCTACAACAATTAAGAGTTCCCATTTCCACACACCTTTGTCAAATTGGGTATTTGCATTGTTTTAAAATTTTGCCAACCTGAGAGGCAAAATGGCATTTTGCTTTTATAAGATTAAGGTATTGTTGTTGTTAAGTGCTATTGAATTGATTCTTGTTACCAGAAGGGCTAATTGTACCTCCTCCCTGAAACAGAGGGTTTTTGCCTTCTATTAATTGAAAATCGTCAGGTGAGGCAAGGGTTTCCATACAAGCCAAGGTTTCTTAAGGAAAGAGACTTGCAAGCAGAGCAGAGATGGGGAGGACTTAATTCAATGCTTAACCCATGGCTCCCTGAACAAAGACTTTGCTGAGGTTTTAAGAGGTTTTAGGTAGGAAAAGGCATTATGTTTATTCATAGGAGTAAGCAGGGATTTCTGGAAAGTGGTTTGCTTAGGAGGTTCCTTACTAATTGGGTGTGACATGCACAGCCTTTTTTAAAATGGGCTCCACCACAAAGGCTTCTGGTAAGGGGAGACAACTTATTCTGGGATGTTATGCATGTGTAATTCTTCAGGACTCTGGTTCGAGTTCCTCCCAGGGGCTAGTGTTCTCCTTTGTCGCCAGTGGAAGTTTGTCTTTGTAGTTTGTGCACGCGCCAAGGGAACTGGGTAAAACCAGGTCAGACTGGTTTTACCCATGAACTATAAATTCCATAGTTCATTTGTTACAAAGAAATGAACTATGGAACTTATTTGGTGGTCTTTCTTAATGCCACGTCCGAGAATATAGCTGCTCCGCTACTCTGCTATGTGTCCTGAGCATGTCCTGCGCATCTGCACAATTACTCAAGCAAGGAAGGGCACAGCCCTCAACATTCTTCAAAGTTTTAATCACAAGACTTTTGTCAATAAGTGGCTCATGTTTAATCCTGATTTCTAGGCCCCTGTTTTCCCCTGTCTCATTCTGATTCATAGCTGTTTTCACCTCAAAGGGCCCTTTATTTTATTCAGTCTGTTTGTGTCATATTTTGTATGAAAGGAAAATTGTGCTCAGATATGTCTATGAACAATGGCATTACTCAGCACAATATTGACTGGCTTAACATCATTCTTTATTATAGCTGCCCCACGAAGAAGAAACCAATCAGCATAGTTTTTCTTTTTTGCCATAACATCTCAATGATAAACATCGGTTTGGTGACCTGGATAAATTCGAAATAGAAAGTGGTAGTGGGAATTTAATACAGATGATGGTTGCTTTTTTTCCCCCCTTTTTAGTAAAATTGTTTCTATTTTTTATTGTTTTCAGGGGTGGCAAAATCTGTTTGAAGCCTTTTTCTTGTACACATTTTTCATATGCACTTTCACTCGACCTTGGGATTGGCATTAGTTCTCTCTAAACACAGAAGTCTAGTTCTCTTTGTTTCTGAATGTGAACATGTGTGACTCCCCACACACTGAGAAGAAATATGCTACAGTGATAATTGGTCTCAGTAGGAATCAAGAAGAAGCAGTCTGTCGTGATTGCTGTGGTCCCATATAGTTGCATATTTTGTGTCTCAAATAAATTGTTTTCTGAATTCATCATTACAGTTTCAGAAAAATTAGAGAGTGGTATTAAATTAGAAGGGAAAAGCATACCATAAAGTTTAATTTTTCTTTTTTCTGCATTTTATTGTGCATGACAGAATGCAAAGTTTAAAATAATGAATTCTTTTGTTCCTTTAAGTAAAACTGGCCCATGTTATGTACTAACTTTGTTGTTCTTGTTGTTGCCATGCTTGTTACCTCAGGAGCACGTGTATTGTTGCCTGGCTGTTCTAGTATTCAAGGTGTAAGAGATGTTTACCTGTTCTGCTTCCCTCCTTGGGCAGACTCAATTCCATAGGGGCAGGTAGTGATGTAGTGGAAAAAGCAAGACAGAGTCAGAATTTGTATTTTATCTCTGTGGCTTAGGTTCTTAAACCTCAAAGGAGTTTTAAGTATATGGGTAATCTTCAGTAAATGTTAGTTGAATTTAAATTAATTATTCATTAAACACATTTTTAAGGCATATCTATTATGTGCTAAAGTCTATTGTGTGACCAAGAGCTTCGTTTGATCTTTGTTACCTTTTCCTGAAAATGACCCTTGGAATTCTCTTCCAATTGTTGTTGTTGTTAAGTGTCATCGAGTTGGTTCTGAGTCAAAGCAACCCTATATAGGGTTTTCTAGGAGTGACTAGTGAGCTTGAACCGCTGACCTTGTGGTTCAAACTGACCTTGCAGTCCAGCACACTAACCCACAGTGCCACACCAGGACCTTAATTATGTAAAAATCTCCAGACTGCAACTTAAAGCATATGCAAGTAAGTGAGGCCTATTGAACCACAGAAGGAGCCCTGGCAGCATAGTGGTTGATGAGTTTCTGTGGGAAAAAGATAAAACATTCTGCTCTTGTAAAGATTTACTACGTCAGAAGCCCTGTACAAGGGCCACAATCACCAACCACCACCATTGGGGCTACCTGGTAACTAACCTTAGGAAGGGAGGGGACTTGAGGCAATCAACTGTGAATATATATTCAGTCCATGATGCACGTGCAGTGAGATTCCCAATCTTGACTGTGCAAAAGCTAATAAAAGCCCTGAATGTGGAAGTTTGAGGGGCAGGAACATCATGTACAGGAAGAGTGGCACATCGCTGGAGACAATGGAGACTCTGTTCTGGGACCCTACTGAGCCTCCCCTTGCCTGATGTGTCTCTGTATTTGTATCCTTTCTGGTTATGATGAGTGGGTAACTGTAAATATAGGTAGTCTCCACGTATTTTGTGAACTGACCTGTTCTGAAGAATAAACAAATCCTCAATGGAAATAAGCCAGCATAGGCCTATTTGGCAGCCTGCCTATTTGACAAGCTGAATGACAGTGTCCTTTAACTTGTAAAGACCTAGATCTGGGTGGCTGGTTGAAACTTTTGTTTTAATGTTAATCCTTTAAGATGATGCTGAAGTGCTCAAGCTTCCTTTTTTAGCGGCAGTCTTTTTAGGAGAGTTTTAACATGGGGAGGAGAAGGTTGCTGGGACTATTTTGATAACAGCTTTCTCAGCATGGCCACAAGCCAGCAGTTACCTTGCTTAGCCACAGTCTTCCTAGCAGCATCTGTTGGGTGTGTGTGTGTGTGTAAATACAGTATAGCTTCTCAAGAATAACTAAGTTGCTGAGTTCATTCTTGCAGTTTGGCCCAGCTTAGACATAAGAAATGATGAGACTATATGCTTTGGTTTGTTCAGTGTGCGATGCCATTTATCGGTAATGCTGGCACAAAATTTATTCTTTAGAATGATGAGTGATATTGTAGATTGTGCTGAGTGTCTAAGTGTGATTGAAGTAGCTTTCTTGCTACTTCAAGGTGCATTGTCAGAAGTTCCTTGCTCTTTTCCTTGTTGAGTCCTTACTTTCACTGGGCATTTTATTCTGTTTAGTTAAAGATGAACCATTGCCCATAATTTTGTCCTTTCATATAAAACTTTCTAAGAGGTCTTGAGGTACATAGATGGAATGTCAAGCAAAAGTCTGACTCCTGGGTTAAATAAGTACGTGATAAAACGTGTGTATTATTTGAAGTAACTGAATTGATTAGCTAGTGAAGACTTGAGTGTTTCAGTCACTGGGCAATGGTATTAAACTGTCATAGCAGATGGTTCTGTGTCAGGCTCTGTAAAGAAACAGAGTGGCTACGTAGTACTGTTTCTTTATAGAATTTAAGAAACTCTTGGATTTAGATGAGAGCCACAATGGACTTTTTCTGTGACTAGCAACCAATTGTTCCTTTAGATGCTAAGGCATTGATGTCATTTCCCAAAGGACTAGATACATTTCAATAAACTAATCTTCATTGAATACCTCCTATCGGATTGAGAATTGCTTAGTGCTACTGAGGAAATTCATAATGCCATCTTGGTCCTCAAAGAATTAATAATCATCATCATTATCATCATCTAATATTACTAAAATAGTTATGAGACCTGGTGTGGTGCTATAGGATAAGCACTGGACTGCTAATTGCAAGTTCAGTGATTCAAACCCATCAGCCACCCCTTGAAAGCCTATAAGGGTTGTTATGAGTCAGCACCTACCTGACGTCACTTAACAACAACAACAAAACTTACTAAGTCCCATCCACTTTCCTACTTGCCTTACCCATGTTGTTTTATTCAACCTTCACACAACCTATGCTATATGTATTTGTTGTTGTGTTGTTGTGAAGTGCCATCGAGTCGGGTCCGACCCATAGCGACCCTGTACAGGGTTTCCGAGGGTGTAAATCTTTACGGGAGTAGAAAGCCTCATCTTTCTCCCGTGGAGCTACTGGTAGTTTTGAACTGCTGACCTTAAGGTTCGCAGCCCGATTCGTAACCACTACGCTACCAGATATAGTTGTGCCTATTTTACAGATAAAGAGACTGAGATTTAGAGAAGTTTAGTAACTTGCTAGAGGTGCCAGGATTTTCACACAAATCTGTGTGACTGTTTAGTCTAATTCCTTGAGGTGTAGTTAGAGAGGCAAGATGGATGCACATGAAAATGAGTATTCATTACCAGTGCAGATGGCATTCTGGCTATAATAGACACAAATCTGTGTGAGATATGATATGTTAAAATCAAGATTGCAAAAGATGCCTAAGACAAAAAGATCTAAAAGATCTTGGCAAACTGGAAGAAAAGTAATAACATGAGATTTACTAGAGATGAATGCTGAATTCCAGATTCAAGTCTGCTACTTAAGTACTGATGAGGGAAAACATGTTTTAGAAGCACTTTATGGACAAGCCCTGATAGCACAATGGGTAAACATGCTCACCTGCTAACTGAAAGGTTACTGGTTCAAGCCTACCAGTTCTGTGGTAGAAAAGACCATCTGTTTCCATCAAGATGATTGTTGGAGTCCTGGTGAGGCATATAGAGTTGCTATAAGTCAGAATTGACTCTGTGGAACATTACAACAAGTATTTTATGAAGGAAACAAAAATAGGGATTTTTTTTGCTTCACGTTCAATATAGGTTAATAGTATAGCAATGATTAATGAACTTTGCTACTGCTAGTGCAGTGTGATGCTATATTCATAATAATGTGGAATCTATGGAGGAATAAATGAAGACAAGATGAGTGATCAGGAAACATGGCCATCTAAGAAATGATGGAATGAGTTTTTGGTCTTTACATATTTGAATCACTGTCATGTAGAAGGAAGGGTTAGATTTAACTCTTAGTAGCTCCAGAGGAAAGCCTTAAATTCCAGCTAATGCATGGAAGCTATGTAGAGGGAAAATTTGATTTACCAGAAACTGTCATATAACGAATGCAAAATGATCCAGGCTGCTTTGTGTGGAAATAAGTTTCTAGTCATGAAGTGTTTAAGCAGGGGCTGAATGTTGTAGGGTGGGATTCTGTGACTTCATGTATGATAGGAGTTAGGGTCAGAGGAGCATTAGAGAGGGCTGGAGCAATCAGAGATAGTTCATTGAGAAGCTAGTGTATGATGGTACTTGATGAAAGACTGGTGAGTGAAGAGCACTCTAATGAGGAAAACAACATGAAGGAAGATAGAAAAGAAGGAAGTAGGTTGTTTTTTTTTAAACTCGATGTATGAATATTTATTGACTTGTAAGGAGACATGGTCTCATTATGGCTTATGGTTCTAATTGAGTAGTAGAAATAAGATGGGGTTAAAAGAATCTGGGATAGTGTATAAATAACCTCATAACTTAGGAGGTGAGAAAATTTTCCATTAGCGTACATATTTGGTTAAAGTTGTTGATGTTGTTAAGTGCCGTCAACTCGGTCCATTTAGTAAAGTAGCATGATCCAAACCTTCCCTTGTTTGCAAGAGACTCACTTCAGCATGATTAAACAAATTATCTCTCATTCTTAAAATTCTCGGCCTCTCTGGAGTATTTAAAAGTAGAGCTGCTAACCAGTTAATTTTACTGTGTTTTGTACCTGAGTGTTAAGTTTGAAAGTGCAGTGGTTGAAGATAGGTTAATCATTACATAACCTATCTGATGGCCGCCCAATTGTGGCCACGCCTAAAAGCAGTCAAGACTAATGATTACGTGCGCACACTCAGGTAAATGTACACACACATACACACAGAGGAATGTCTCAAAGATTCGATACTCACTAAATGGTGTTCTTGGGAAGTGCAGGACAGACCTCTTCAATCAGGTCCAAAATGACCTGAGAACCAGGAAAAGAAATGACTTAGAGTTTTACTGTGGTCAGAGGGTCGGCCCAGGGTGAAAGTCCAGCACATAGATGGGTTTGTATGGCACTGTGGCTTAATGTGCTGAACTGTAAAGTCGATTTGAACCACAAGGTCTGTGGTTTAAGCTCACCAGTCACTCCTCAGAAACCCGATATAGGGTTGCTATGGGTTAGAACTGACTCGATGGCACTTAACAACAATAACAACTGATGTCAAAGGAGGGAACACCTGCTCTTTCTTAGTTTGTTTTCATGTGGAGGATAAGAGAAAGCTGGTGAGGTGAGAAAGAAAAGCTGTCAGTAGTCAAACATCAAAAAAATGGTGTCAGATTCATTACGTCCTGTAAATGGAAGTCATTTTTCTAGGACTTTGAGAAGCTGTGGTTCTGTGTATGTGTACCAGTTACCTAAAAAGGAATGCCTGCTAACTTCATGCCTTCAATCTTTTGTTCAGAACTCATTACCAGTGCATAACCAGGTGTTACCTTCAATTGAGAATGTGGATGGATCAGATCCTTTAGCAACTCTACAGAATCCCATTGGGAGATTGGAGGCAAAAGAGGAAGAGGATGAGGATGATGATGAGGATACTGAAGAAGATGAGGAGGAAGATGGTGAAGACACAGACCTGGATGACTGGGAACCAGATCCACCTCGGCCCTTTGACCCTCATGACTTATGTAGGTTCTGGCCACTTTAATCCTCAAAGGAAGCTATGTGTGGGTGTTGTGAGTGTGTGTGTGTGTTAGCATGCAACCAATAAACCAAAAACATAGGTACCATGGAGTCACCTTTGACTCATGGTGTCCTTTGGTGTGTCAGAGAGGAACTATGTGTATCTCAATGGCTCTGATCTTTAAGAAATAGATTGCCAGTCATTTCTTTGGCAGCACTGCTGGATGGATTTGAACTGCTACCCTTTCTGTGAGTAGGATAGTTAACATGTGTTGAGCACTTACTATGTGCACTGCTAAGTGCTTTACATATATCATCTCACTTTGTCATTTTTACAGTCCGATGAAGGTAGCTCTGGCACTGTTACTATTACTCCAGTGTTACTCTGAGTAAACTGCAATTCAGGAGAGGTCAGTTGACCTACTCAGCATCATCTAAGTGATAAGGGTGGGTCTGGCACTCTAGATTAGGTCTCTCTGAGACCAGAACTTGAGCTCCTAACCACTACTGTAAGTTTGCCCAGTCCTGAAATATTCAGGCCATTTGGGGTTTGACTAGTTTGCTTTAATGCCCTACCTCTCTTAAAATTATCTTAAAATACATATCATAATCCAAGCACCAGTGCTTAAAACCTGTTAGTCAGTGTTCTCCACGGTCTCATGAGGTAGGCACTACTAGTGCCCCACATAGAAGGGGTAGGTGGCTTTCCAAAGTTCACACTAGGAAGTGACAAGAGCCACAAGTCGGACTCAGGGAGTTTGGTACTGGTGTGTCCACAACTGCCCACAACGTGTTAGTTACTGCCTCTCTATACTGCCTGCTCAGGGAGGGTCTGCTTCTACCTGCCAGACCATTCTTCCTTTACATCGCTTTTCATGCTCATGTGCCTAAGTTTTCTCTTCTATGAGTTAACTGAAGTTATTCAGATTTTGGTAATATCGCAGCATTTCTCCTGGGGTCTCTGTGATGACATAGTAAAACCTATTTGCATGGGGCCAGTGTGCAGCTTCCCTAGTTGAAGAAATAGCTTGTTTAGCCCATTGTCCTAGAGTCAATCCTGTCTCATAGTGACCTGGTAGGCTTCTAGAGCTCCCTTCCAGGAACTTGACTAAGCTGTCTCATCTGGTATTACGTTTCTTTTTTATAAACCAGCTTTATTGAGATATAATTTGCTTATTTAAATTCACCCATTTTGTCGCATCAGATTTTGTATCATTCTGGTGTGGCTCTGGGGGTTAATGCACTGAATTGCAAGGTTGGTTTGTACCACAAAGTTGGCAGTTCAGGCTCACCAGCTGCTACTCAGAAACCCTATACAGAGTCACTATGAGTCAGAACTGAGTAGGCAGCACTTAACAACAAGCAACAGCAACAATTTAATTCTGGAGTCCTGGTGTGGCACTGTGGGTTAATACACTGGACTACAAGGTCGGTTTGAATCACAAGATTGGCTGTTCAAGCTCACAAACCACTCCTCGGAAAACCTATACAGCAGGGTCGCTATGAGTCAGAACTGACTCACTAGCACTTAACAACAACAACAACAATTTAATTCTGAGGCGTTCTGGTGTATTGCTATAGGATAATCTATGTAGGGTAAGTGCTCAATCTCAATGCAGGGTCAGCAGTTCAAACTCACCAGTTGCTCCTCAGAAACCCTATACAGGGCCTACTCCACAGCATTTAACAACAGCAATTTAATTCTAGAGCCCTGGTGTACTGCTGTAGGATTAGCACTGATCTGCTAACCACAAGGTTGGTGGGTCAATCCCACCAGCTGCAACTTGGAAACCTTATACAGGGTCACTGTGAGCTGGAAATGACACGATGGTACTTAACAATAAGCAAGAATTAAATTCTGGGGCAGTGGCAGCCCATCGGTAAAGTTCTTCTGGTTCAGTTCCCAGCTGGCGCATCTCATGCTCAGGCACTCCCATCTACCAGTGGAGGTTTACAGATTGCTCTGATGTTGTACAGGTTCTAATGGAGCTTTCAGACTCAGGCAGACTAGGGAAAAAAGCCTGGTAATCTACATCTAACAAATCAGTCAGTGAGAGCCCTGTGGATCGTAATGGTCTGATCCCATTGTGAGTCAGGGGTTGATTCAATAACAACTATTAACAATAGATTAATTCTATTCTAGCAGAGAAATAAGTCACAGCCTATGTATTATTTTTGGCTGGCTTAAACTAATTCTGCCTGATATTAGAGAAAAATAATAAGATTTTATTGGTCTGTGAAAGCTGATGTATTACAGTTGAATGGAGTTAGATGAATTTAGGCTTTGAAAATATATTTGGGGAGTTTTCAGGGCAGAACTTTTTACTTTAAATCAAGTCATGTTGAGGAATTTGACTGTTCTCTAAGATTTTCTTTCTTTTGCAGGGTGTGAGGAGTGTAATAATGCACATTCATCAGTATGTCCAAAGCATGGTCCCTTGCATCCGATCCCTAACCGGCCGGTGCTCACAAGAGCTAGAGCTAGTCTCCCCCTGGTTCTTTACATAGACAGGTTCTTGGGAGGGGTCTTCTCCAAGCGGCGCATTCCCAAACGCACCCAGTTTGGCCCCGTGGAGGGACCCCTTGTCAGGGAGTCAGAACTGAAAGACTGTTACATTCACCTAAAGGTAATTAATTTGTACTATATCACAATTCACTCTTGTTCTTTAACATTTTTCTACTAGAGTCTTATTTCATCCTCTAGTAATTGTTTGCTAATATTTTTCTTTCCGTGCATAATTTGTTTTAGATAGAAACTTTCTTTTGCAATCCCTAAGGCAATATATGAATAATTCTGAGAGGTATGGTTAAGTGCTTTGAGAGTGAGATTCTTCATACCTTTTTATTTTTTTGCACTCGCTTTGACTGGAATACAGAGAGAATTATATAGACTCATGTAGTATGATATGGAGTCAATAATATTTTAAGGAAAACCATGCTTCAATTTTTGATGAAGTTATTAACAACAGATATGTTATGTTGAGTTTTTGGCTAAAGAATAGTGCAGTGGATGAGGAAATATTTTTTATAAAATCTTTGTTCTTTACATTTGATGCCTACGCTTCTATTTAGCTTTCTCTGTGGTCTTCTTCTTGGAGAGCCGCTCTAGAAAACTAAGAAAGGGCAATGGCAGGGAAAAATATTTGGATGTGCTTTTTGAGAGATCAGCTGCTGACATGGGAAGGTTTTTCTTGACTAGTTTACAAGATCTCCAAGAAAGAAAGTTACTATGTAGAGAGAAATCTCTATTAACCTGGCTACAGATTGTAAATGAATCTAAAAAAGAGGCAAATTATAATAAATTGAGACTATGTCTGCATACATTTTCTGGCTTATTTATAGAATATTGTGATGTGTTAATTTTATGAAGCATTAAAGAAAACTGTACAACTAGAATGTTAACTTTTAGGTTTTACTAGTTAACTCTCCTTTCTCTTTCACATTTGGCAAGTCACAATTCTAGTATCTTTCTAGATCCAAAGGGAAGAATCAGAATATATAGTTAAAGAGCAATATTTTCTATCCTAGCATTAATGCATATCACATTGAAAATTTTGTTTTGTGTGGTTTAACTTTTGACTTTCTCTTTGGTTTCAGGTTTCTCTTGATAAAGGGGACAGAAAAGACAGGGATTTACATGAGGACCTGTGGTTTGAGTTGTCTGATGAGACTCTTTGTAACTGGATGATGTTTGTGCGCCCAGCCCAGAACCACTTGGAACAGAACCTTGTGGCTTACCAATATGGCCACCATGTGTATTACACAACAATAAAGAACGTAGAGCCCAAGCAGGAACTTAAGGTACTGTGTTGGGTCAGTGATACCATTTTCTAGGAAGAGTTATTAGACTTTCTCTACATTTTTTTCTCTACATTCTTACTAAATGGTCCTTTCCTTGTAATTCGTTTATTATTAGGCACCTATTATAATAATTAAGGAATTAGTGGTGTGGCACTGTGGGTTAATATGCCAGACTGCAAAGTCATTTGAACTGCAAGGTCGTCAGTTCAAGCTCACCAGCTGCTCCTTGGAAACCCTATACAGGATCGCTATGGGTCAGAACCGACTTGATGGTGCTTAACAACAACATAATAATAATTCCTGGTGTGGCACTGTGGGCTAATGTGCTGCACTGCAACGTAGCTTTGAACCAGAAGGTCAGCAGTTCAAGCTCACCAGCTGCTCCTTGGAAACCCTATACAGGGTCACTATGGGTCAGAACCAAGTAGATGTCATTTAACAACAACATAATAATTCCACAATAAAATTGAATCAACACTACAAAGCTTTTGTGCCCATCAGAAGCTTACATTAAGTTTTAAGTTTAAGTATAAAGTTCAGGGTAAAGAAGTAGTTGTTTTGAGAGGCAGATTGGTATTTGTGATAGAGGGATTAAAAATGGGGTCAATCAATTTCATTTGTCCATTGAAAAGAAGAGTTAGTTGGGAAACTGGAGTTTTTATACAGTGAAATTCAAATGTATGGTTGTAATTCTCTTCTGAATCTGAATCTGAATACTTCATTTTATCCAAGGAATTATATGTGTTGACTTCTGATTTCAGGAGTTTATTTTGGGGGAGATAATAATAGGTTACGCATTGGGCTGCGAACCGCAAGGTCAGCAGTTTGAAACTACCAGCTGTTCCACAGAAGAAAGATGAGGCTTTCTGCTCCTGTAAAGATTTACAGCCTTGGAAACCCTGTACAGGGTTGCTATGAGTCGGAACTGACTCCACGGCACACAACAACAACAACAATTCTGTTTTCAGTATTTATCTGGATGTTAACTCCAGATTATAAAATTTTTGCTTGTGGTTGTAAGGGAAAATTCTTCTGAGGTGAATCACTTTTTTTTTTTTTTTTTTTAAAGCTATGTTAGGAACATGGTTATCTGCTTTGGATACTTTAAAACTGTCTGATATAAATGAAAAATGGGTGAATAATGAACACATGATTTAGACAGTGCCACCATGTGATAAAAGTTACACATAGATACCTCTTTATAGGAGAAAGGAGTCCAGGTGGCGCTGTAGGATAAGGACTGGATTGCTTACCACAATGTCAGCAGTTCAAATCCACCCACTGCTCCAAGGGGAAAAGATGTAGTTTCTTGCTCCTGTAAGGATTTATAGTCTCAGAAACCCTAACAGGTGACTATGAATTGGAATCAACTCGATGGCAGTGGGTTTGGCTTTATTTTTGGTTTGGGGGGTAACAAAGACCAGGATTTTGTTCAAAAGCTATGTAAGACCTATGCATTTGAAACAGCGTCTAGATAAATTCGTAAACTTTAAAGAATATATATAAGAAAAGATTCGTAACCCAAACCATCTTTCTCAATAAGTTCTAGTTGAGAAAAAGAAAAGAAAAAAACCTGATGTGTAGAAAGCAGATTAGTTTCTATTTAAAAGCAATAGAGGTAAAGACAGAAAGATAATGAAAATGTAACTGTTGAGTATAATGAAGAATTAAAACAACAATAATAAGCATGAAAACTGAAAAAGAGTTGTATCTGTGTCTTAGTATGCCCAGATAGACAAATTTTGGGAATAAACTTTATTTGGAGGAGGAAATAAGTAGTAAAGAAACTTTTGCAAAATTTTCAACATTGATAATTGAAAAAGCCTCCAAGTTACATTTGTTGGATATAAGTTAGCAAACATAAGTGACTATAGACCCATGAATGTAAGAGCTCTGAAGCATAGGAAAATTCATTACAGAATTGCAATGTTTTATAGAATATTTCTGACAATATATACTAAAAATGTCCTTGGCCTGACAACCCAAATCCTTCAAAATTAGCCTAAGGAATTAAGTATAAACAAAGATAAAACTAGATACTTTAGAGTTTTATAGTGACTATCAGACACCGTGATTTTAAGGTATATTATTTTATACATCATTAAGAAGAAAGATGCTGCTAGTTAAACTTTATTACTGTTCTTTAAAAAAAAAAAAAAAAAGTTGTGAAAACAAACACAAAGTCACCATACTTTTTCCCCATATACTTGCTACTATACTCTTTTAATCAAAAAGAATAGTTATTTTACACTTAGCAGGAGCTACTTTAGACTTCTTTAAATATAGTTTGTGTATCATGTATCACTCGTATATACAAAAAAAGGCACAGATAGACAAAATGAATTGGTTAAGGTATAAACTATTCTATGTTTAGAGTCCAGTTGTTTAAAAACTCCTGAGTGTTATAATTAGTCATTGATGTTTGTGTTTATCTATATATTGTTATCCTCTGTGCTATCAAGAGTATTGATGATGATACAGTATTTTTAAGGTAAATACTCAGCTCTTGCCTCTGGGATCTTTTTATAAGTTACCAATACTTTTTCTGCAAGCTGTGATGCTGTACTTTCCTATTTACCTGAACTCACATTTGTCTTTGTCCTCAATGGAAGTGGTTTTTGATAAAAGTCATTAGGAAGTTTCAGATAAGTTGATTTTGATATCATAATTTGATATGATAGGCCTGAAGGATCTGGCCCACCAGCCTTTCATTGCTTTGAAACTTATTTGTTCTGAGGGACATGGCCATTTCTTTTGCTTTCAGTTGTGTAGCTTGGCAATTATTAACAAGTCATGGAATGCCAGTGGTGCATATAACTGAATAAGACGAGAACAATACAAATCTCTTGACCAAGTTTGTATAGGAGCAATGAACAAGCAGCGACAGCTACAACATGAGAACTACTGTACAATGTCTTTGATCCTAAGATATTCTGATTCCAAAGATGTCAAAATGTGAAGAAATGCACATCTTGGGGTTGGTAAAATAGGATATAATTTATAACAGCAAAAAGATAAGCTACCTAGCAATACAATAGAATATTATTCCACAGTTAAAAATGAAGTCTTCCTATAGAAATATTATCATATATATAAAATTTTTTTTTACAAAAATTATATACATGAATTTAATGTTTAGTATATTGAGCTCCTACACTAGGAAAAGACAAACGTATTTCTTGTGTTCAAGAAACTTGTGTTCCAGAAAGTGTATTGGTATGGGTTCTCTAGAGAAGCAAAACCAGTGAAGCTTATTATATATGTACATATAAAGAGACATTTATATTAAGGAAATGGCTGACACAGTTGTAGAGGTGAGCAAGTTCCAAGTCCATGGGTCAGATGAACCAAGATTGGCAGGTCAGACAGTAGGCATACAACTTGGGCAGATAAGATAGCAGGCTACATGCAGATGACTCCTGGGATTAGCAGGCCATAAAGCAGACCACTGGCTCAAGTTCAAAGAATTGGAGGTTGGATGTGAGGCAGATGCAGGATCCAGATCCAGCAGAAAAGCATGCAAGCTTTACCCAGTTGTCCAATATATTGGAAGTAGACCACACCCCTGAGGAAACTTCCTTTCAGTTGATTGGTTACTCACAGCAGATTTCATCATGGAGTTGATTACATTGCATTAGATCTCACCTTGGAAGATTTACTACATCTTAACTGCCAAACCACTGAGAATCCTGGCCCAGTCAAGTTGACACCAAATCTTAACTATCGCTAAGGGAGATGGACAAAAAGATATAAACAAGCAAATAATATCAAATAATGTTCAGTGGTATGAAAGAATCACGTGGTGCAGTAAGAACGTAAAATAGGAAAGGTAAGGGATCGGGTTAGATATGGCTAGGAAAGACCTTGTTGAGGAGATGATATTTAGACATGGAAAGAGAAGGAACCAGCACTATAGAAAGGGTGGAGAGGGGTGGAGGGAAGAACCCAACATTCCCACTAGTGAAATGCTTGGGCAAAGATTCAACGCGTTTATGCAATGGAAAGCAGGTCTTCCTGACTGAAGGGTAGGCAAGGGAAAGTGACCGGAGCTGAGGGTACTTAGCAAGGCAGTGCTGAATTATGCAATTCATTGTGTATCTTCATGTAGCATTTTAGGTTTATTATGAAATGGGAAGCCATTGCTGGGTTGTAAGCATGGGAACAACACAGTCTGCTTGTGTTTTAAGGAGCTCACTCTGCAACAGTGTGGATAATGAATTTGAGGGAGCAAGAGTGGAAAAGAGTAGGCTAGTTAGAATACCACACAGTAATGCAAATGAGAGACCATCGTGGCATGTATGTAGGTGGCAGTATCGGACATGGAGAACATCTGAGATACATTTGGGATACAGAATCATCAGTTCTTGCTAAAAACTTACAGAAGAAAACTGAAAAATCAAGAATACCTTTTAGGTAGGGGTGGAGTGTGAGTTGGGGGCCATTGAGAATTAAGTTTAGAGCATGTTCAATTTGAGCAGTTTGTGAAACCTCAAAAGTATCAAGTAGTATGCACTTAGCGGGAACCTTGAGGGAGGGTCTGGAATGGAGACATTCATTGGGAAGTCATTAACAAATCTGTGTTGAAGAAGTACAGCTGGAATGTTCTTTAGAAGACAGGATGGTGAGACTTTGTCTCACACAGTTCAGACATACTATCATCAGGAGGGAGCAGACTTTAGAGAAGAATCTCATGCTTGGTAAAGTGGAGGGTTGGTGAAGTATAGGAAGACCCCAGTGAGATGGGTTGGCTTAGTGGTGGCAGCACTGGGCTCAAGCATAACAGTGATTGTGAGGATGGCACAGGACTGGGCAGTGTTTTGTTCTGTTGTACATAGGGTCATTATAAGTCAGAACGAACTCCATGGCACCTAGCAACAGCAACCACAACAGCATAGCATTGGTTGGGAATGGATCTGATAACCTTAGGGGAAAGTTAGAAGGTTCTGGCCTAGACTTGGAGGAACACCAATATTTAGCAATCAGGGAAAAGAAGCAGCCAGTGAGGAAGGAGAGAGTAGAACACTCAGTAGAATGTGGCAGTATTGGAAACAGTCATTGGCAGTCTTAATAAAGTCTGCTTTAGTGGCTTGGTAAGCGTGGAAGTCATTATGATTGCTGTTGTTCCTGTTAAGTGCTCAAGAGTCCATTCTGATTCATAGCAACCCTGTATAGGATTTTCAAGACTACGTTTTTGTGGTTAAATAAGATAAGAAATCAGAACAGGCTTTGGTTTATTTAGATGGGAGACTATAATCTCTTTTCAAGTTGTTCTAACAACAAAAACATTTTTTTTAAAGGCAAAAGAAAGCAGGGTGTCTTGGCAAATGAGCCTCCTGACTGATGACTTGCCAGAGACGGATGCTAGAGGCTTGTTTCTTTTGAACAGCCTGAATAGCTTTATGTAAGCATGCTGAGAACATCTGGTAATGGTCCTTAGTTCTTGTTGATGTACTGGTTCTTGCAGGTGTGGTATGCTGCATCCTATGCTGAGTTTGTGAACCAGAAAATTCATGACATTTCTGAGGAAGAAAGGAAAGGTGATTGGACTTTCATGTTTTACATTTTCTATATGAATTCAAACTGTATATATTGAATCTTTATATGACCTCTAATTTGTCTATCTTACTGTATTTTAAAAGAGATTCCATTAGGATTTTTAGAGCTACACATCTAGTTCTAGAATCAAATTACAATGGCATTTACATTATGTACTACTGTAAAACAGTATTTAATATCATGAAAACATCCCAATATCAAATTTGACCTAGATCGGAGGGCGAGCTTATCTAGATTTAATCATCTCTGACAATTTAGCACAGCAGGCATTGGGCTTGGTTTTAAATGTAAATGTTATTGATGTATAACCATGTACAAACACACACACAAATCATAAGTATCTAACTTGATGAATTAACAGAGCAAACACTCCTGCACCCAGGTCATAAAACAGAAGCTTACCAATACCCTAGAAGTCCCCTGATCTTCTCTTCCAATTCTCTTTGAGTTCTAATGAACAGATAAAATATGCGTGCTTTTGACCTTTACATAGATGTAATCGAATGATGTATACTTTTTATGTCTGGCATCGTTTGCTCAATATTTTGTTGGCGAGCTGCACCCATATTAGTGTCCATACATGGTTGGCTCGTTCTCCTTGCTGTTTGGTATTACACTGTATGAATGTACCACACTTTACAGTCTGTTTCACTACAGCTGTTATTTTGGGCTGTTTACAGTTTGGGACTGTAATTAAGATTCTCACTTGTCTTTTAGTATGTCTTTGTCTTGGTGTCTAATGTGTGTCTCAAAGACAAAAATAGACTAAAAATTAAAGGATGGGGGAAAAATGTCCAACTAACAGCAATAAAAAATAAGGAGGAGTAGCAATTTTAATTTCTTATAAAACAGACTTTGAGGCAAAGATCAGCATAGGAAATAAAGAAGGACATTTTATAATGATTATGAGGTCAAAAGAAAGAGAGAGAAAGAATGCCACTGACTATTCCTATCCTTGTCTTTTAGTGAACATATGGTTGCATTTCTGCTAGCACCTATCTAGGAGTGGAATTACTAGGGCATTGAGTATGTGTATGCTCAGCTTTACTAGATAATTCTGAGTATTTATATAAAGTGTTTATATTGAGTGTTATTTTTTTAAGTTGTAATAAAATATACACTCAGATTTCGAAATTTGGGTTTGAACCATTAGGCTATTTAGATACAACTAGATTGCCATTGTAACACCTTTTGTCTTTTCAGTGTGATGAGTTTGTATATGTGTGTATATTATGGGGTGGTGTGAAAGTGTTTGTTCCTTTGATGTCTTACAAGAATATGTCAGAAAGAAAGAGCCTAAAAACCAACTCTCTTTCAAATGTTAGCCCTTGATTTCTTAACAAACCTGTGATGCAAATGGTCAACTGTATACTTTATTTGTGGTTAATGGACTCTCTGGATTAAAGCTTGATGGGGATGGTGGGGACACTGGGTGTTTGGGACTTACTGGTATTTATTGACCATCAGTCTCTATGACTTCTTTCCTATGAGTGCAGTTCTTCGAGAGCAAGAGAAGAATTGGCCCTGCTATGAATGTAATCGCCGATTTATAAGCTCAGAGCAATTGCAACAACATCTCAATTCACATGATGAGAAACTGGATGTATTCAGCAGGTATATGTGAGGGGAATGGGTTCCAAGCTCAGTTTTCAAAGGTCCAGAATAATTTCTGTATTGCCTGTAAATGTATAAGTGTTCCTTCATGTGTGTCTGTGTATACGCATGCCATTTAGGGAACCAGATAGGTTTCTGCAGGAAATGCTTTACTTGTCATTTCCTTTTTTAACTCATGCACCTCACTTACTTTTTGTCTATTTTCCAGGATACCCAGTGACTATAAATTGGAGACCCATTTAAGCTAGTTAAGTGTCCTTTAACTGGACTCCTGGTGTGGCGCTGTGGGTTAATGCGCTGGACAGCAAAGTCAGTTTGAACCACGAGGTCGGCGGTTCAAGCTCACCAGTCACTCCTTGGATACCCTATACAGGGTTGCTTTGCTATTTGTCAGAACTGACTCTCCTTTAACTAAAGATTCTGAAATAGGGATTCTCTAGATAGCAGATACCTTCAAAATGGTCTGTATCTGTGATTCTCAGATTGTTTCATTAGTACTGTTTCTTTATCAAGCGAAATAATATTTTAATTCTAAAACGTAAAAAATACATATGAAAGGAGGACTAGATAGAATGAAGTAGGCAGGCAAGGTGTTAGAGGTAATGGTCAGAAATTTGGATTTATTCTAGATGTGATGGGAAGACTTTAAAGAGTTCTGATGAGGGAATATTGTGGTATCAGTTATTTTTTTTAATAATATATTTTATTTTTTGTGTTGAGAATATATACACAGCAGAATATGCATGTATTCAACAGTCTCTACATGTACACTTCAGTGACATTAATTACGTTTTTACTCTCCTTTTCTGAGTTGTTCCTACTCCACTGATAGACGCTCACTGCCCTCTAAGTTTCCTGTGTAAACTTTTAAGTTGCTGTTGTCAATTTGATCATAAAAAAAGCACAGTGCTCATCAAGACACACATGTTTTACTAGTTATGCTAAACTGTTGTTGTTTGATTTTAAGACCTCAGAGGGTATTTCTGGTTTTGGGTTTAAGGCTTAAAGATTATCTTAGCTATGGACTGTTCTGACCGAGGACACAATAGAAGGTCCTGGATACAATGGGAGGGAAAAAAAATAGAATAAAATTCAAATTCCTATAAAAAACTGCAATATGCAGATGATACAACCTTGCTTGCTAAAAGTGAAGAGGACTTAAAATACTTACTGATGAAGATTAAAAAAAAAAAAAAAAGTCTTTGGTATGGGAATGGGGATAAGAATCTTGTGGTTCAATAGTGTATAATTGCTGACTGACTGCAAATATAAAGGTAGACATTTTATAACAAAAGGAGGGGAGTGGCTGATCTTGCAGTCCAGGAATGGAGGACCTGGGACCATCAAGGGAGAAGAGCAGAGTGCAGGACCCTATCCAGAGAAGCAGCATTGACGCCAGAGATGGAGGCAGAGACGATGACGTGGAGAGATGGAGCGGCCAGGGACTCTGGACTCTGGGAGGGAGAGGGTCTGTGTGTTGATGGCCAGGGGGCAGGCTTGCAGGGTATACCCTTTGGCTGTTTGATGATGCATGCAGGGAATTGTTATCATTGCAATGAAACGAAATAAGACAGGATGAATGTAAAGCTAATGTTTTCCCATGTAAACTATCACATAATTCACAATAAAAACTAAAAAAAAAAACAACCCGAAAAACCTTTCGCTGAATAATCAAAATGTCTAGTCCAGACATCAAATGTCATATTTGTACATAGGATGTTGTAATTGTTAGGTGCCATCGAGTTGGTACTGACTCATAGGACCCTATGCACAGGTAGGATAGGTAGGATTTAATGTAATTTATTATTCAAAATGCGTGGCTTGTAAGTTATATTTCTCTTAGTTCATTCTATTTCCTGTCTCCAATTAAGTCTTTAAATTCTACAGGTAAATAATTTAGTATAATATTCTACTGATTTTGATTCAAAATCCATCTATTAAATGAGTTTGAAATTAAGATTTGACTTTAAAAAAAAAAAAAAAAAGTATGGGTTGCACCTCAATGTAAAGAAAGTAAAAATCCTTACCACTGGACTAATAAGCAACATCCATATAAGTGGAGCAAAGATTAAAGTTGTCAAAGACTTCATTTTGCTCAAATCAACCATCAACACTCATGGCAGCAGCAGTCAAGAAATCAAATGATATTTTGCATTAGGTAAAACTGCTGCTCAAGACCTCTTTAAAGTGTTGAAGAGCAAAGATGTCAGCTTGAGGACTAAGATGTGCCTGACCCAAGCCATGGTATTTTCAATAACCTCATATGCATGTGATAGTTGGACAGTGAATAAAGAACGTTGTAGAAGAATTGATGCATTTGAGTTATGGTGTTGGAGGAGAATATTAAAAGTACCATGGATCACCAACAGGACAAACCAATCTGTATTGGAAGAAGTGCAGCCAGAATGCTCCTTAAAAGCCAGGATGGCCAGACTTGGTCTCTCATACTTCAGGCATATTGTCAGGAGGGACCAGTCAGTTCCTGGATGTTTGGTAAAGTGGAGGGTCGAAGAAAAAGAGGAAGACCGCAAATGAGATGGATTGGCACAGTGGCAGTAGTTGTGGGCTTAGGTGTAGTAATGATTGTGAGGTTGAGGTTGGCGAAGGATCAGGCAGTGTTTTGTTCTGTTGTGCATAGGGTCACTATGAATTGGTACAGACTTGATGACATTTTAACAACAACATAAAAAACTAGACTACAGACTAATAGAGACTAGAAGAAACTATCGCTTTAAGATACCTTTAGGTGGCACTGAAGCAACTCCTGAGGTCACCTTTCAGTCAAATAATAGGTTAGCTTATAAGATAAACAATACCACCTTTGAGTAATGTCCTCCCTTAAACACTCAATAGTATGACACCAAACCATCAACATTTACCCAAAAGAAAACATGAGAAAGCAAGGAGAGGAGGGAAACTAGACCAATGGAATCAGAACAAACAGAATGGAAATAACATGAAAATCATAACCAATGTTAATAGAATAGATTTTGCAAGAATTGTTCAATGGAAACCTGATTTGCTATGTAAACTTTCACCCCAAGCACAGTTAAGATAACTTAAAACAAATTATAGATGATTTAAGAAAAAGGATTTTCAGGTGTCTGTCTAACTGAGACTCCATGACTGAGAATCTGAAATTTTGAAATTCTGTTCTGCATTTTCTTCCTTTTGATCTAGATTCCTCTGTAGACTTTTTGATCAAAATATTTAGTAATGACAGCTGGGCACCATCCTGTTCTTGTAGTCTTATAGCAAAGGCGGCTGTTGTTCATGGACGCAATTAGCTGCATGTTTCATTTTTTTAGGAGAAAATGAAATCCTGTTCTTGACTTCCCTTTAACTCTGCTGTTCCAGGTGAATAGGGACCTGTTGTTTTTGCCTTGGATGAGTGTTTGCAAGCTTTTAAGGCCCAGGTAATCCGTAAATTAGGAGATACAATAGAAGTATTAAACGTGACATTTGGCCAATCAACTGGGGTATCATATGAAATCATGACCATAACCTCTAAACCAAGATACCAAACCCATGAGGTGTTTGCTTAGATATAAGCTGCCTTAGCAGTTATGCGCGCTCTCTCTTTTTTTTTTTTTTTTTTGGTAGTTATTGAAACATGCTCATATTTATTACAGCTTTTGCAAATTAAACTTTATGCAGGTGTACAAATTATTTTTTTGAGTTCTAGTGTGGTGCTGTGGGTTAATGCACTGGACTGCAAAATTACCAGTCCTTCAGGAACCCTATACAGGGTCGCTATGGGTTGGAACCAACTTGATGGCACTTAACAACAACAGCAAATTATTTACAGCAACGACATTAATCAGCTATGAGCCGTACCTTCAATCAATGTCGTGTTTCTATCATTATAAAGCTCCTGGCTCTAGCTCCTGGTAACCCCTAGGGAAGTTTGGTCTCTACATTTTTCAATTCTTGTCTTTTTTATATAAGTGAAGTCATGCAATATTTGTCCTTTTTTGATTGATTTATTTCACGCAGCATAATGTCTTCAAGTTCCATCCATATTATAGTATGGACCAAAGCTCCACTTCTCTTATTGCCTAAGTAATTTTTTATTGAATATTACTTATCCATTCATTTTGGTTGTTTGCATATTTTGGCTATTGTGAATAGTGCTGCCGTGAGGACTGGTGTTTAAGTATCTGCTTTCAAGTCTTTTGGGTATGTATTACTTACAAGTGGAATTGCTAGGTCATAAAGGTGCACCTGACCCAGGCCATGGTGTTTTCAATAGCCTCATATGGATGTGAAAGCTGGACAGTGAATAAGGAAGATCATAGAAAAATTGATGCCTTTGAGTTGTAGTGTTGGAGGAGAATACTGAAACTGCCATGGACTGCCAAAAGAACCAATAGATCTGTTTTGGAAGAAGTGCAGCCAGCGTGCTCCTTGGAGGCCAGGATGGCTAAGCTTCGTCTCTCATACTTTGGACATATTGTCCGGAGGAAACAGTCACTGGAGAAGGATGTCATGCTGGATAAGGTGGAGGGTCAGAGAAAAAGAGGAAGACCCCTAATGAGATGGATCAGCCAGGTGGCATCATTGATGGACTCAAGTGTGGCAGCCGTAGTGAGGTTGGCCCAGGATCAGACATTGTTTCGTTCTGCTGTGCATGGGGTCGCTATGAGTCGGTTCCGACTCGATGGCACCTGACAACAACAACAATAATGGTAGTTTTGGTTTTAGTTTTTTTGAGGAAACACCATCAATTATGTTTTTTTTTTTTTTAATTAAATGTTTTTATTTTGCATTGAGTGAAAGTTTACAGAGCACATCATCAGTTTCACATTCAACCATTCATATAGCTTGTTTCATTACATTGATTATTATCCCCTCCATATATCATCAGTTTACAGTGTTTCTCTCTATCCTCTTTAGCTTTTTTTTTTTTTTTTGGATGTGGGGGGGACTTGCCTTTTTGGAATTTACAGTCTCAGCTTTTAGGGAAGGTTTTTACATTTGTCTGTGGATATCCAGGGCTCATGTATGAGATTACTAACAAGCATTACTGAATAATCAGATGAGGGACACAATTATGTTTTTAAAAGGTCACTCTGGATTAAAAGGACATTTAACTTTTAACAAAAGTGAAACTGGGAAGACCAGTCAGAAGCCATTGCAACAGTCCATATGAGGAATAAAGGTTTTTTGAACAGGACAGTACTAATGGGTCAGTTGTAAGCTTGTTTGTTGACTTTTATTGTATTTGAGTGTGTAATAGCATTTTGGAAAGTAAGAAAGTGAATGGGCCAGGGAAGTACAGTGTGGTTGGCCGCAGAATTAAGAGCCCACATGAGGTTCATGGTCGTGAAATTGAAGTGAGACCATTAACTGAGCTGAGTGTGGTTTTCCAGCTGCATTCAGCTGTAAGGATGCCGGGCAGAGTGAGTAGAGCATTGGATTAAGCATATGTAGCAGAGGCAGAATAATAAAGCAATATTGAGGATGGGAATAGATTCTAATTAGCTGTGAAGGTTAAATTGTGGAAGAAGAGGAGAGAAAACATCAAGAACGGTGTGGAAATGTGAATAGGTGGCAGAATGATAGAGATGCTAGTGAAGTTAAAGAGTTGTCAAGGGTTAGCATACCAGAGAGACTGAACTGGAAGCTGGGAAATAATCAGAATATGTGTGTGGGAGTAAGGGGTAGTGGTGAATGGAACTGGGATGAGAGAGGTTCTGCATTTATGATGATGACAAGGTTCATGACACATCCAAGGAGTAAATACCTGAGGTGGGTTGTTGTTGTTGTTAGGTACCATCGTGCCGGTAGCAACTCATAGCAACCCTGTGCACAACAGAATGAAACACTGGCCAGTCCTGGGCCAACCTCACAATTGTTGCCACACTTGAGCCCATTGATGCTGCCACTTGGCCGATCCATCTCACTGGGGGTCTTCCTCTTTTTCCTGACCTTCCACCTTACCAAACATCATATCCTTCTCCAGGAACTGGTCCCTCCTGACAATATGTCTGAAGTATGAGACACCAAGTCTGGCCATTCTGGCTTGCAAGGAGCACTCTGACTGTACTTCATCCAACATAGATCTGTTTGTTCTTTTAGCAGCCCATGGTACTTTCAATATTCTCCTCCAATACCACAACACAAGTGCAACAAATCTTCCATGGTCTTCCTTATTCACTGTCAGCTTTCGCATGCACATGAGCTTATTGAAAATACCATGGCTTGAGTGAGTCAGGTTCCCCTTAGTCCTCAAACTGATATCTTTGCTCTTTAACACTTTAAAAAGATCTTGTGGAGGGAAAAAAATAAGTGTTAAGTCACTGCCTGCTATGTGTTCCTAAGACTATTCATGGCACTGTTACTATTTATTTTTGTGTGTCATCGAGTCAGTTCCAGCTCACTGCAACCCTGTTTCTGAGGAGTGACAGGTAGGTTTGAATCACTGACCATGTGGTTAGCGATCCAGTGCTTATCCTACAACAACTCACCAGGACATTTTTGTACCATAATGTGATTTTTGGTTTATATGTTTGCTACCTCAACTAGACATTAGAGAGTAGAATCTGTCTCATTTAGCTGGGTATTTTCAGTGCCTGACTGACAGCATGATACATAATAGATAAAATGTTGGTTAGGCAATTGTTAATGAAATTTGAGACAACTAGGAAATTTTTGACTAGATTTAGCAATTCTGATCAACTATCAGTTTTTTTGTTTTCTTTTAGGTGTAACATTAAAATTGAAGTTATGTTAAAGCATTAATTATATTTTAGAGATACTTACTGATGTATTTATGGATGAAATTGTATCTTGAGTTTCCTTCAGAGTAACGGGTATATGTATGGAGAAGTGAAGGGGTTAGAGATGGCTTGAGATTGGCTATGACTTGATAAAAGATCAAATAGAGTAATGGCTACATCAGCCTCACTGTGGTACTTGCACTTGGAGTCCTGGTGTGGCACTGTGGTTTAATGCACTGGACTGCAAAGTCAGTTTGAACTGCAAGGTTAGTGGTCCAGGTTCAGCAGCCACTCCTCAGAAACCCTACACAGGGTCACTATGGGTTGAAGCTGACTCAATGGAACTTAACAACAAAAACACACTTGCATAGTTCTATAATAAAAGAATCTTGTAAGAGTCCTGGAAAAATGTATACTTTTTTTACATTGATAAGTGGATGAGTGGAATAATAAAGCCTGATCCTATTAATTTTATAGACATATTTGAGTTCTGAGTTCCTTTTATTAAGGATTCTTTGTATGTTAAAAAAAACCTTTTGAAGGGATTTGATGTCTAAGGATATCTGTAGGATCCTTAATGTTGTAGGATCAACACTGGGCCATGAACCACACACAACAAGGTCAGCAGTTCAAATCCACCAGCTGCTCCTCACAAACCCTACACAGGGTCGCTATGAGTCGGAACCGACTCATTGGTACTTAACAGCAGCAACAACAAAATGGAGCAGTTGAACTCCTGGTGTGGCACTGTAGGATCAGCAGCGGACTGAAAATTACAAGGTCGGCAGTTCAAACCCACTAGCTACTCCTCGGAAACCCACAGCGACCTTATGCACGGCAGAACGAAACACTGCCCGGTCCTAGGCCAACCTCACTACTGTGGCCACGCTTGAGTCCATTGCACAACATAGAGCAGTTGAATTAGAAATTTGTTTGAATCTCCTAGAGGCTTATAGTAAAACAAGCCTTTGAATGTAACCACATATCCTGGATGGAATATGAGATGAGACCAGGGCAACAGAGGAAAAGAACTGAGTCTTATCTAACAAGATATTTCCTAAGAATATACTGTGTAGCACGTTCTACCTTGTCTGCATCTTTCGTATCATCTCAGTGATGTGCTCATGCTTTCAGAATTTTCAGTACCTTTATTGGCTACACAAAGGCTTTTAATTGTGTGGATCATGACAAGCTATGGACAACATTGTGGAGAATGAGTATTCTAGAACACTTAATTATGCTCATGAGAAACTTGTACATAGACCAAGAGACAGTTATTCAAGCAGAATAAGAGAACACTGAATGGTTTAAAATTAGGAAAAGTGTGGGCCAGGGTTGCATTCTTTCACCATATTTACGCTGAGCTATAATCCCAGAAGCTGGATTTTGTGAAGAAAAATGTGCTATAAGGATCGGAGGAAGACTCATTAACAACTTGTGATATGCAGATGATACAACCTTGCTTGCTGAAAGCAAAGATGGCTTAAAATACTTTCTAATGAAGATTAAAGACCACAGCCTTCGGTATGAGTTGCACTTCAATGTAAAGAAAACAAAAATCTCTACCACTGGACCAATAAACAATATCTGTATAAATGGAGAAAAGATTGAAGTTGTCAAAGACTTCATTTTGCTCAAATCAACCATCAACACTCATGGAAGCAGCTATCAAAAAATCAAATGACATTTTGCATTAGGCAAATCTGCAGCACAAGACCTCTTTAAAGTGTTCAAGAACAAAAATGTCAGTTTGAGGACTAAGGTTGGACTGACCCAAGTCGTGATATTTTCAATAACTTCATATGCAAGTGAAAGTTGGACAGTGAATAAGGATGACTGTAGAAGAATTGATGCATTTGAGTTTTGGTGTTGGAGGAGAATATTGAAAGTACCAGGAACTGCCAAAAGAGCAATCTGTTTCGGAAGAAGTACAGCCAGAGTACTCCTTAGAAGCCAAAATGGCCAGACTTGGTCTCTCATACTTTGGACATATTATCAAGAGGGACCAGTCCCTGGAGGAGGACATCATGCTAGGTAAAGTGGAGGGTCAGCGAAAATGAGGAAGACCCCTCAGTGAGATGAATTGGCACAGTGGCAGCAGCAGTGGGCTCAGACCCAGCAACGATGTGTGGATGGCAGGACTAGGCAGTGTTTCATTCTGTTGTGCTTAGGGTTCTGTGAGGTGGTACATTATAACAACAACAAACATACTGCTAATGCTTTGAATTTTTAGAACTTTTTTTTTTCTGAATAGTTTAAGACATCTCTTGGAGTTATATAGAGGGCAAAGATGAGAAATTTAGAGAGCATATATTAGAAAGATAGCTATTTCCATTAGGGAAATTATTCAGAAAAAGTAATAAAGTTGGAGGAAATTAAGGTCTGGGGAGAGTCAGAACCAATGCAGGGTGGGGAACTTTTTCCTGCCAACATTAATAACATCATTTGCTTGCCATACAGAATTATCAACTTATAAACTAGCCTGCTGTATTTGGTCAAATGTTTAATTAACTTACCCCTCTGCGGTTCAAGCTCACCAGCTGCTCCTCGGAAACCCTATACAGGGTTGCTATGGGTCGGAATCAACTCAACGGCACTTAACAACAACAACGACGATGTGATGGCTAAGGATCTCTGGTAGCGTAGTGGTTACAAATTGGGCTGCGAACCTTAAAGTCAGCAATTCGAAACTACCAGCTGCTCCGTGAAAGAAAGATGAGGCTTTCTGCTTCCATAAAGATTTACAGCCTTGGAAACCCTGTACAGGGTTGCTGTGAGTCGGAGCCGACTCCACGGCACATTACAACAACAATGTGATGGCTAAGGAGCTCTGGTAGTATAGTGGTTACGAATTGGCCTGCGAATCTTAAGGTCAGCAGTTTGAAACTAACAGCTGCTCCGCGGGAGAAAGATGAGGCTTTCTGCTCCTGTAAAGATTTACAGCCTCGGAAACCCTGTATAGGGTCGCTATGGGTCAGAACCGACTCGATGGCACTTAACAACAACAACAAATGTGATGGCTGGAACTGCGGCTGCTTTGGCAGAGCCAGACCAAATGATTTTGCAGGTCTTATGAGTCCTGGTGTGGCACTGTGGGCTAATGCGCTGGACTGCAAAGCCGTTTGAGCTGCATGGTCTTTCGGTGGTTCAAGCTCACCAGTTGCTCCTTGGAAACCCTTTACAGGGTCGCTATGGGTTGGAAGAGACTCAACGGCACTTAACAACAATAGCATATGTCTGTGGCTGGGTGTTCCCCTTCGTGATCTAGAGGAATATGTGTTGTAGAGTATTTTGTAGAAACTGACTGCAACCCTATCTCTTGTCCCTAGAACAAGAGGCAGAGGAAGGGGACGAGGTAAGAGGCGATTTGGCCCAGGTCGGCGGCCGGGACGTCCTCCAAAATTTATCCGCTTGGAAATAACCAGTGAAAATGGAGAGAAGTGTGACGATGGGACACAGGTAGTTGGGGTATGGGGGAGAACTACTTTTTACATGCTGGCTGAGATGATACACCGCAGGATTGTTTCTATACTTAAATATAGTTGGCTGAAGATTTGAAATTGATAGGAAATACTAGAGGGTGATTTTATGTTTCATTAGTTTAAGCAATTGAAAATTATGATATTCTAGAATAGTCAGATCATATTCTTTTCCTCATAAGCAGTCTAGAATATATCATAGACTGTACATTTTTGTGAGTTTTTTCCTACTTAACTTTTCCAGAAGGAGAATCTTTTTTCTAATCATTATAAATGTGGTTATTTAACGATAAACAACAATTCTAAATCTTATCTAACCGTCCTTCTAGAACCAAACTCTACCTAGGCAGGGAAATAATGCTGGTTATATGATTTGCAATTCCAGGACTTGCTACATTTTTCCAGCAAGGAGCAGTTTGATGAAGGTGAACCAGCTACACTGAATGGACTGGATCAGCCAGAACAGACCACAATCCCCATCCCTCAGCTGCCACAGGATGCCCAATCATCTTTGGACCATGAACCTGAAACACACACCCTGCATCTGCAGCCACAGCATGAAGATAGCGTGGTGCCCACCCAGAGCTCTCTGACAGCTGACGACATGCGTCGAGCCAAACGCATCCGAGTAAGTCAGGAAAAGTGGGTTCCTCTCTAATCACTGATGACTTTTGCTCTGCCAACTAGCTGTTTAGCTGGTTGATTTACAGCCTTTCACTATCCCCTCTGATATCTTGCATTTGGCCCATCACATGCTTGGTCTCCTTATTTTGAAAGAAACTGTTAACTGGTTCTCAATAATTTTGTATCCTACCGTAGATTGGAATGACTGGTCCTAGATTTGATCAGTTGAGCAGTGACACTGAAGCCTAGATTTGGATAGCTCTAAACTTCCTGATTGAAAATGGATAAATAAGTACATTTAATTATAATCATTTGCATCATAAGACAGACTAATCTGTGCCAATAACTTCATAGCTCACAAATTCATTTTGGGTAACTGAATTTGGTTATCTATAGTTTCCAAGAGGAGATTGGAAAATGTCATTACTCATCAAAGTCCAAGTCTTACATGTCTGTGGCCAGACGTTCCCCACCTCTGATCTAGAACAATAGCTGTTGTAGAGTATTATGTAGACGGGCAATCTGCACATCCAGGGATATCTTTTTTTTTTTTAATTTAATTTTTTTCTTGTTGAGAATATATACACAGCAGAACATATGTGTATTCAGTAATTTCTACCTGTGCAATTCAGTGACATTGATTACGTTCTTCAAGTTGTGCACCCATTCTCACCCTCATTTCTGTGGCTATCTTGAAGAAGACTCTCAGCTTAGGAGCTAGGTCAGCGTCTCACTGGTATGACCTGTGTCCTGGGTTAAACCATACTGTTGTAGGGCTTTTGTGACTTCTTTTATTACTTTATTGGTACGGTCTGAGTGTGAGTTACGAACTGTTCGCAGGGGTTATATGTGGAATATGATAGGTTTGGTTAGATAAGTATCTTTGCTGGCAGTTTATATCCTGAAAACAATTACTTAACACTCAGATTTGTGGCAGCTCAGAGTGCAGAGATTTTTACTAGTACTTTATGTGTAGATGAAAGTGACCCTTGGTAAAATTTCCCAGATGTTACCATTTCTAGATGGATTCCTTTTGTCTTCTTACTTGTCTATGAGGAGCTTGTATTTCTTTTTGTCTTATTTACCTGTAGGCTAGAAGGGACCTTGAAAAATAGTCTAGTCCATACCTTCATGTAATAATGCATTCTATTTAATCATGCATAGCCATATGATAGTGGTGAAGTCCTCTGAGAACTGAGGCTAAACCGCCTTCTCTGAGGGCCCTGGAATCGAAACATATAAAGTCTTTAGTTCATTGTATAACATTTTAAAAGGATATATAACCATACATAAATATAGAACAGAAAGACAAAAAACTATTAATTAACATCTTTCCACCCACAATTCTACTTTATTTCCCTCTCTGCATTTCTCTGTCTTGCCCAGCTACTGTCTTTTCTGCTTTGGTAGTCCTGAATTTTTTGCTAACTACAGAGAAATACTTACAAGATTTAATTTTTTTTTTTTCAAGGAAAAAAACCTAAAACCCACACATGTAATGAAGTTGTGGATATATAAGCACAATCTATGTTCTTTGAATAAATTGGGTTAATGGTTTTAGTACATAATTCCTTATGTCAATGCAAAAGTCATGTATGTGACTTATGGAGGTCAGTCTTAGGTGAGCCGTATTTTTTCCTCACACATTCTACAAAGTAGGGCTATATATTTTTTCATCTTTTCTATCCAGGTTGGTAATGACCAACTGAAGGGAAGTCTTCCAATCCAATTGGTAATGTAACTATTTTTCTCTCCTCTAATGCTGCCTGCTCAGTTGGAGCTGCAGGTAGGTTTGTTTCCTGTGTTTTATATAACAGAATGTTACTTGTTTGCCTGAACTGCTGTTCTTTGCAACCTGTACTTACTAAATCCTGGTGGAGACTACAGTTTGGTTGCTAAATCAAATGCAAATTATTCCATGAATAATTATAATATATTTGCAAATACATCAATCAATAAATTATGGGCCTCAGTTTCTTCATATACTAAATGAAGGGATAGGACTAAGTGATCTCCAAGGTCCCTTCCAGCTTTAAAATAATTTGGAATAGTATTGAGTTCTAACTATAGATTCAGCCCTGTGCTAGGTACCAATTACTATAAGAGATGCAGCATAATTTTCACTTGAGCCCTGCCCGCTAGAAACTTATAGTGTAGTTAGGGAAATATTGCTAATATCAAGTAGTTTACTAGTCTGTGCTGAAAGAGAGATAGGAGTTAGCATGATGGGAAGAAAGTATACTGTTTCAGAGGAGGCTAGCCATGGGATTGAAGACTCAGACACAAGACTACTTCTGTTATGGTTATGGGATAGTAAAAAACATGAGCTTACCACAGTTAGGATACCAGGTGAGGAGTGAGGTATGTTGGGCGGGGAGCCCACAAAGGCTTTGAAAGCTGAGCAGAAAATAGGTCAGAGAAAGGTTGTTAAAGAAACATGATAGTTTGGTTTCCTTTTTCATCTAGTGTCAGGATCAAAGTTATATGAAAATTGATTAATAGTTTAGGTTCTGTTAGCTATTAATATCAGACTTTAGAGACATTTTATTTATCTGCAAAGAATCTATTGTCTAAGAATTCATTACCACGTGAGTTGATGAATATCCTCATCAGAGATTTTGCAGCTATACTCTTTTGGCATTCTTATAATAGCTAATATGCCCTACAGTATGGAGTGATAAACTATTTGGAACTCAGAGACCAAAGATCCATTATCTCTACTATGTGCTGACTCCACTATGTTTCATGGTTTCTGTTAGAAAGGTATGCTAACTGTGGCCCTGAGCCACACAGAAATCCTTATAGTAGAAATGGCCTGCAGGTGGATAGCAGTTTTAGCATGCTCACTAACTTCATAATGTGAGGATCACTAGCCAGAGAAGTATAATCTTGTTCTTGAGTACTTAGACAATGTTCAGGGTTCTGTTAGAAATTAAAAAGATAAGGATAAGATTTGTCAATAGAACTAAAAGTGGAGCCAGGTGGCTGCTCAATTTAAATCAGTGTCTCAGGGCACTCAGACTAATCAGAAATGACAGTTTACTGATTAGCGTAATGCACCAAAACAAAACTGAATTCTGGACTTGGCACCCAAGGATAAATGGAATCTCAGTGGGACCAAGATCATTTGTTGTGCAGCGTGTCAGTCCTTGGAACTATGACTGATCTGGGATAAAGGAAATGATTCTTAGACGCCAAAAATGCTATAAATCTTGATTCTCCTGACCTCAGGCCAGCATTTGTCTATCTGCAATGTTTTAATAAAGCTCTGAAGGTAGCACAAATAGTGAGAACTTTTATATAAAATATTAAATAGAGTACAAAGCATAATCAAGTGAAAAGTCTATGCTTTGAAAAAGGTCTATCCTAAAGATTTCTGCAGATGCTATAGAAATGACCTTGATGTATATACATAGATGTCATATATATGTATATTCACACGTACATAGAGTTTCACTTAAAATACATTTCATGAATTTTCCAACTTTCATTGAACATATCCTAGAAGCTAAGCAATTTATTAACTGATTTGTTATAGAGAATAAACTATCACACACACCCAGGCAATTGTTCTTATGCTTGAGTGGTGGTGGTGGTTATGTGCTGTGGAGTCTGTTCCAATTCACAGCAACCCTACATAGGGTTTCCGAGGCTGTAAATCTTTATGGGAGCAGAAAGCCTTATCTTTCTCCCATTGAACCACTGGTAGTTTCAAACTGCTGACCCAAAGGTTAGGAGTCTGATTCGTAACCACTATGCTACCAGAGCTCCTTAAGCTTGAGTAGGTAGCATTTTAAAACCTCTCTCCTAGTCTTGTGAGATTAACTCTGAAAAGGGTATTTCTATTTTATAGTAATAGACAGTTACATAGTTCAGCATTTTCACCAAATAAAAAATAGTTATTTTGCTTTTTCCTCAGATGATTATTTTACATTAAATTTAGTTTGATAGTTTCTGCTTGTGAGTAATTTGAAAAGTACAGTACTCATTGTTTACTGTATGTTTCCCACTGCACACATTGCATTTTGAACTCCATTAACCCTTTAATTGCTGTTTCCTCATAGCACATTCATTCACAGAAATATATTTTGAGGGATTTTTCTCCCTTATATATCTTATTCTGAGCTTTCCTTCTGATACTCTGAGGAACATATGAATGTGTCTCATTATGGTGTACCTAGAATGTTGCTCATGTATTCTCTGTGTGAAAGATGACCCTGCTGATCTGCTCTCAGTAGAGCATGAGTGGTTTTTCCTGGAGTAGTGATGGGTTTGCATTGAGTATCTGCATCCTCTCACTTGAATTCCTTTATAACAATTGCATGAATTTACAGACTGGCTGGATATCATTAGCAGTGCAATCTGTGACGGAAAAGAACAAAAACAAAATGGACTGATCTAGATAAGGAATATGACAAAAAGCCTAACGTTTGTCAGCACGTCATTCTAACCAAGGGAACTAACCGACTACATTGGAACCTTGTCCTCTGCATTTTCTAAGTGGAAAGTTATTCAATGCATATATTCCACTTTATGTGTGCTGGTGCCTATCATGTGTCGTAAACAGGCACAGTCACATGGATCCTAACCTTGTATTTCCTGTTAAGTTCTCTCTTTTTAATGAGATACAATTCACATGCCATAAAATCTGTACTTTTAAATGACGTCTGTTAGTCCATGAATTTTAGTATATTCCAAAAATTGTGCAGCCATCTCTGCTAGCTCCTGAGCATTTTATCACGTCAAAGAGAAACTCTATTTCCATTGGCAATCACTCTCCATTCCTCCCTGCCTCCCTACCTCATCTCTCTAGCAACTACTACCTTTAGTTCTTTGTATTGCCTTTTTTGTTTTTTGCTAAATATGTTAGTCAAGTTTCAAATGTATCTTTTCAAAAAAAACAAGTAATTTTTGACTGACTTCTCCAATCTCATCACATGTGTGTGACTCCCTCCAAGTCTTTAATCTTTCTTCTACTCTAGTTTGGAATTTTTAAAAAATATAAATTCTATTAAGAGCACTTCTTTAAATATGACTTAAATCTTTCTAAAAGAAAACACATAGACCAAAAAAACCCCCAAAATAAACCTGTCTTTTCAAGATGAACTTCTTTGGGGATAGCTTCATTTTTACTATCTTAACCAGAAAAATCTTTCCATAGTCTGCCCTAAACTTTAAATTCCTAGGGAAAGTCTGTGGTTTCAAAGTCCATTCTCTCTGTGAATGTGGGACACACATGCACATTTAAACTCCTCACTAAATAATAGTATTTGTGTATGTCTTTCAGAATGCAGCTCTTCAGCATCTGTTTATTCGGAAATCCTTTCGGCCCTTTAAATGTTTGCAGTGTGGAAAGGCCTTCCGTGAAAAGGACAAGCTAGACCAACACTTGCTCTTCCATGGGCGGGAAGGGAACTGCCCTTTGACCTGTGATCTCTGTAACAAGGGCTTCATCAGCAGCACATCCTTGGAGAGCCACATGAAACTCCATTCTGATCAGAAGACTTACTCTTGCATTTTTTGCCCAGAATCCTTTGACCGCCTTGATTTGTTGAAAGATCATGTGGCCATTCATATCAATGATGGCTACTTCACCTGCCCAACTTGTAAAAAACGTTTCCCAGATTTCATTCAGGTGAGTGTCTACTACTAAGATTCCTATTATGCTATGCATTTCCTTTTTTTTTTTTTGGTAAGATAAACTGTGGTTTCTTGGAATACTGAGACCACTTTCAAGCACTTGCATTTTCATCAGTTGAGAATACTTCAATCAAACTACTTTTGGTAAACAAATATTTTGGTAAACAAAAATATTACTATAACCCTTAATTGTCCAAATCAAACTTTGAAATTTAAGTATGTAAAGTATTACAAGTAATAAACACCCAGGCCTTTAATTTGAATTTTAATAAATATATTAAAAATCTTTTGCTAGTATCTATATATTACTCATAAAAATAGACTATGTTGTTATTGTTAAGTACCATTGAGTCAGTTCCGACCCATAGCCATCTTGTATAAGGTTTCCGAGGAGCGGGTGGTGAGCTTGTGAACCACTGACCTTATGATCCAAACCGACTTTGCAGTCCAGCTCGTTAACCCACAGAGCTACACTAGGACTCCAAAATAGTCTTTTGTTGTTGTTGTTGAGTGCTGCTGAGTCAGTTTCGACCCATAGGGACCCTGTATAGGGTTTCCCAGGAGTAGCTGGTAAGCTTGAACAGCCAACTTGTTGTGCAAACCAACTTTACAGTCCAGCTCATTAACCCACAGTGCCACACCAAGACTCCAAAATGGACTTAGAAGCCCATTTTCTGGGTTGTAAACATCTCCCTAGCACTGTGGTTTCCTGTCGTGCTTTATTAAAGTGATGATGTTTGGAGGGAAGCCAAGAAAGCTGTAGCATACTGTATTTACTTATCAAGAATTTACTGCCTCCCTTGTACTATATTCTTTGCTGAAGCAAAGTGGGTGAAGATAAATCCAGAATATTCAAGTTTTTATTAGGCTTTCAAGCGATAATGTTGTGAAATGCTAGTCTATGAATCACTGAGTCTAAATACCTAGTAAGAATCCTTTAAAAACTTACTTTTGTTATTATTACCAAAACAAAAGGAGACTAGGATTTAAGGATAGTTCTGCTAATGTTGAGAATCTTGGAAATTTTCTCACTTCATACAAACAGCTGGGGAGGTTTGCTTTAAAGCAGAATCTACAGGCAAGAGAGAATCCAAAAATAATGAAATACAATGTCTTATAGAAATAACTGGATATGACTCACAACTAAGCTCTTCTGTATAACTCTTCTTTAGTGTGTACTCTGACTAGGAGTTTCCTGAGGTTTGTAGTTCTTTATTGAAGTTATCTAGATTTTACTAGATACTTAGATTCAATGATGCACAGACTAGCATTTAACACTACAGAACTTTACTGAAGTTCTGGTAACGTAGTGGATACAAGTCGGGCTGCTAACATCAAGGTCAGCAGTTTGAAACTACCAGTTGTTCCATGGAAGAAAGAGGAGGCTATCTGCTCTTGTAAAGCTTTAACAGCCTCGGAAACACTATGCAGGGTCGCTGTGAGGCGGAACTGACTCGATGGCACACCACCAATACTATAACCACCACCAAAAACAAAGGCAGTTCATCCCAATTAAAGAGAATTACTTCAATGTAGTACTGCTGTCATGAAAGAGTAATGTTTTCTACTGTATCTAATTCATGTCTTTAATTCTTCAGAATCTGATTTTATAGAAAGATAGAAAAGGACCAATTATTAGAAGAGTCTAATTTTGTCTGTATTATGTCAGAGGCAGGAAAACAGTGAGGAAGTGATTTATTTGTTGTCTTCCTGTGGATAATTTTTTGCAAGATTTATTTAAACTCAAAGGAACTCTTCTTTTAATCTTAAAAAAGAAAAAGAAAAGAAAAATGGGCTCCAAGCAATCAGGCCTTTGACCAAGCTAATATCTTTTACCTCTTCTGGTCATATGGGAGGTTTTTAAGACTTTCTGGCTCTTGTTTTTTTCTTCTTCTTTGTGACATGGACAGTATATGCTATTGAGGCCAGTTATGACATCAGATTGGGTTACATTTCCAGGTTGATGAAATCCATGGTAATGCATTAGCTCCCTCTAGTGTTTGTAAATTGTCTTTTGTCATTTCCCCTTGTGCCAGCATCCCCTGAGTTTGTCTGTGGTCTTCATTGCTAGGTGAAAAAACATGTGCGCAGCTTCCACTCTGAAAAGATATACCAGTGTACGGAGTGTGACAAGGCCTTCTGCCGTCCTGATAAATTGCGCCTTCACATGCTCCGACACTCCGACCGCAAAGATTTTCTGTGTTCTACGTGTGGAAAACAATTTAAGGTAATGTAACCAGTGAGCAGCTATAGTTCTGGCTATGGAAATTATGTTTGGACACTAAGGACAAGTGCCCATTCATTTCATCACTTTGCTTCCTAGTTACACAGAACTGGACTTGAGATACATGAAAGCCTTGTGCTCAGGCCTAACTTAGTTATTATGACAACCTAAGGGAAATGAAGGGGAAAATTCATCTATAAATGAATGAAAAACTATGATAAATTTAGGTGACAAAACATATCTTAGTTTCCAAAAGTAACTGATTCAAATCCCCAAATCGAATATAATGATGAAGCATCTTCTTATAAAATAATCCACGTACATAACCACACCAGGACTCTACCACACCAGCATAAGATCCTGATAATTGAGTCCTTAAGACAGCAGGGCTCTACTGAGCTAATGAAAGTGGGAAATCTGTAGAACAGAGTACTCTGAGGGCTTAAACTGCTTTGGTGCATGCAAATGACTTCAAAATTTAAATAAATAACCTGATGATATGCTCAATTCAAAATAAAAAGTTTAAAGGAAACAAAATTTTTTTTGAATAATTAATAATATCAGTAACTTGCCCATGACTTAGATGAAGCAAAGGAAAACCCTGCAGGAGACTCAGAGATAAGAGATTTTTTTAAATTGCAAAACAATGAAAGATGCTTCATTGAGAGATCAGATGATATTGTAAAGATATCACCAAGAGTCACTCTTATGATTGTAGGTCACACTGTCATAGAAACTAGAAAAAAGGTATAATGGATTCCGGAGGTGAAAATAAATTTTAAACGATGTTATTTGATATATAGGTTTAACAGAAAATATTTCTACATATATATGAGGGGGCTGGCAGGTTTGAACCACTCACCTTTCAGTCAGTAGCCGGGCACTTTAGCCACTGTACCACTGAGTCTCCTGTAAGGCTATAACTCTAGTAATTTTTCTAGAAAACAAATCTGATGTCATTTCTCTGCTGGAAAACCCTGTAATAACTCTTCATTGACTTCAAGATTGGCTCCAAAGTTCTTAATGAGTCAAAGATGTTATATGACAGACCCCTAATACCTCTCCAGCCCCGCTTTCCACTTTGTTCTTTGACTGTGCTCAACTACTTGGACGTACGCTACTGTGATTTACCCTCTCTCTTTGACCTTTGCATTTGTTCTCCCTGTTGTCCTCTGCTTGAAATCAACTCTCAACCTCTGATGTCATTTCACCTGGCTGATGTCACTTCACATGGGGGCTTTTCTTGATTGCATAGACTAGATTAAGTGCTGCTCCTATGAATTTCCACAGGGACTTTTACTTATGTTCCTGTCATAGCATATTGTTAATCATCCATATTCCTAAACTAGGCTCTGTGAGGGCAGCATATGTAAAGACAATGTAGGGCTGTCGGACTTTAGTAGACAATTTGATAGAGAAATACATGTGTAGATTTTAAAACAGTATTATTAATACTTTCATAGTGGAAAGAATCAAATACTATAAAAGGGATTGACTGATTTGGGACATAGAGAAGACTTTGTAGATGAGGTGACACTTGGAATTCACTGAAGCATGGAGAAGGGTTTGCCAGTGGAGGAAAGGCATTGACAAAGGAGGGAATATAACATTTGAAGCAGAGTGTGCGACTGGGTCTACAGAGGTATCATGTCAGGAGATGGTGAGATGGGCAGTGTTTGGAATACATGGTAACGGGTGTATGGTGAGATGAAGCCTAAAAAGTAGATTCAGTCCTGTTTATTATGTTAACTGTTTAAACTTACGATGAAATGAACACAGAGATGCTTTCAAGCTGGACCCAAACTAAGGCAGACACAGTGACATGCAGAGAAAGGCCCGTCTTCAAGACGGATATCTAAGGGAGAGTTGATCGATCCTGGTGCCTGATGAATATGTGAGGGATGAACAGCAAGGAATTGAGAGCTGTAGTTTGGAGGGTTAGGTGTTTGGGAACACTGCTGATACAGCTGGAGGTTTAGACAGGAGGAGAGAGAGTGTGAGGCAAAATGAGTTTGGTTTTGTAGATGTCAGGATGGCAAGGCCTTATGGAGATAACGGCATTCAACAAATATAGGCCTGCCCCTGCATGTGCAGCGTTGTAATGTATCCTTGTTTGACATTAAAATTTATGTAATAATTCATTTAAAATTGGTGCATCTGTTTGAAGTAAATATACCAAACCAAACCCACTGCCATTGAGTTGGTTCCAACTCATGTTGTTGTTGTTGTTAAGTGCCGTCGAGTCGGTTCCGACCCATAGCGACCCTGTACAGGGTTTTCGAGGGTGTAAATCCTTACGGGAGTAGAAAGCCTCATCTTTCTCCCGCGGAGCGGCTGGTAGTTTCGAACCGCTGACCTTAAGGTTCGCAGCCCGATTC